>NW_020884892.1:4993687-5405867 GCF_003945725.1 Corapipo altera
GCTTGGAGACCCCCTTGTGTGTATTGAACAGAGATCCAGCTACAACAGTCCAGTTACTGCTGCATGCATGAGATGAGGAGAACCTGCTGCCTTAGAAGAAGCTGCTGCCCTGAGAGACTGGAAGGGATCTGTCCTTCTTTCCCTCCTGGACTTTTATTTGGAGGGGAGAAGAGAGATCTGATTCATTGTAAATACTATATGTCATGGTAGAGATAGTTGTGATTTTGTGTATAATGTATTAGGATATTTATTTGTACAGTCATTGTAATATATTCCCTTTCCCCCATTCTGAGTCTGGTTGTGTTTTGTCT
The DNA here is from genome assembly GCF_003945725.1 of Corapipo altera. Lineage (NCBI taxonomy): Eukaryota > Metazoa > Chordata > Aves > Passeriformes > Pipridae > Corapipo > Corapipo altera. The sequence goes on from NW_020884892.1 coordinate 4,993,999, forward strand.
GGAAAAAAAAAAAAAAAAACCCATCTCACATTAGGTTGAGATGTGGGAGGGGGGGATGGAGCTAGGGAATTGGATTTTGGGGCTATCTCAAACCATGACAGGCAATCTAGTCCACACCTGCTAAATATGGCATGCCTGCAGTAATCTGCAGCTCTACCTGGCACTGTAAAATGGGAGTAATCTGCACATATTCTCATGGGCTTGGTCTGACTTATAAATCTTTTGAAATTGCACTGGGAGTCAGGTACCTGCCTGCCCCCCACCACCACCCCGAGCACACAGTTCTTGCCAAAGATAAGCAGCAAGCTCCTCTTTTCTGTGAAACATCTCAAAGTCCGGGGTACCATCATATACCTGCTTTTCTCCATCATCAGAAAATTCCCAGTTACTTTCTTCCTCCCTTAGTGAGAAACTGCTATACCAGGAAGATTGAATCTGCAAAGGAATCTGATGCCCAAGAGGTTAAACAGGTATTAGCTTCTGGCCATCAAAAAAAGTTTATGTACAAACAATTCATTCTTATTGACTTTTATTATCAACTAACTGTACAGGAACAGAGTAGCACCAGCGACCTCCCCAGACTCATTGGTTTGCATGTTTCCTCTGTTGAAAGGACTTCCAAAAAGAAAGGATATTTTCTGGAGGCACAGATAGGCAGTTCTCTTGGTACCATATAAAACAGCAAATCCTAGTCCCAAATGCTCTAGTATTTACCAATCTCTTACTTCAGTTATAATTTGACTGAAGCAAGAGAATACTGATGCATATCAATTCAGTAAGACTGTGAACATTCACATTTTTTTTCCCATTGTCAGTCTGACAGTTAAAAAAAAAAAGTGGGGGATATTTTCAAATTTGAACTACACAGAAAATAGTCATTAAAAAACCCAAACCCAATTTGCAGTAAAAGGAAGGCCAGAATTTAGTAATAGCTACAAGGAACTGCATACACATTTTACATTTATGAGACCAGTGCTGTTTAATATCTTTGTTGGCAACATGGACAGTGGGATTAAGTGATTAAGTGCACCCTTGGCAGGTTTGCCAACTACACCAAGTTGTGTGGTCGTTTGACATGCTGAAGGGAAGGGATGTCATTCAGAGGGATCACAACAAGCTTGACAATTGGCTCCACCTGCCCATAAGAAGGATGTGGACCTATTGAAGTGAGCCCAGAGGAGGCCATGAAGATGATCAGAGGGCTGGAGCTGTTCTCCTATGAAGACAGGCTGACAGAGTTGGGGGCTGTTCAGCCTGGAGAAAAGAAGACTCTGGGGAGACCTTCTAGCAGTCTTCCAACTCTGTGGTACAAAGGTCACACTAGATCTGTGGTCTGGATACTAAGAATGGGTAAAGGACACAGATACAAGCTAAAGGACAGTTTTGTTCCCAAATCAGATTCTGCTCTTTGGAGTTATTTTTATTACAGATTAACAGAAAGCATAGACTGCTGGCTTTTAATGTGCTAAAGTCATTTGGGTGAGATCTTTTAGGTGTGAAATGGTTCATTGATCTCATATTTATTCTGGTTCTGTGGTTACCTTTTCTTGTCTTTCTATTTATGCTTTCTCATTACATAATCTAAGATGGCAAAGCAGAATAGCTCTCCTGTGCTGGCATTAGCTGCCTTTTTCCAGTTCAGGCTGTCAAATGCTATTCTATTCATTTGACTTGTTGCCACAGTTGCCTCAATTTAGCTTTTTAATGTTGACCCATGTTCTTTGATCCAGAGATGTTCACGTGATCCCTTTAGCAGGAGGTTAATTGGTTGTATTTTGTTCTTCTCAAAGGAAAAAAAAAGGGGAAGTGGGGAGTGAGATTTCACAATGGTGACAAAATTATGCTTAATTTTTAGATGGCTAAATTCCTGTGATGTGGAACAAAATTTGACTGCTGAGGTGTTATGTCTCAAAGCTCCTGGCGTTAATACGAATGCAGAAGTTCTGCTCTGAATTCTAAGCAGGCACAGCCAATCCTCCTTCTCTGCATGAGCTCTATAGCAATTTTTTCCTTCTTCCCTACCTCCTGCAGCTGATTTCTCACAGATATTAAACTATCCACAGCCCCAACAAAATACTTCAATTTTCTGCTAAGAAGCAGATGCTTGCCAGCTCACATTTGTTATATAGTAATGACATTCGGGAGTGAGCTGAAAATGACATTCTGCAAAACTGAAGGTTTTTTTGCTTTTCATCCCCATTTTCTCTTTCAGGAAGAGTGTTCATGGAGAAACTCCACTGTGTTTTGCCATCTTGCTGTCCTGCAAACAACACTTGTGTTGGATTTATTCATCAAGGCATAGAGAATGTAGAAATAAAAATGCCAATCAGCCCGTTTTCTCACTCAACAGAACATATGGTAGAAGGTGAATTTTTAGGTCTTGAACACTGGTGTAATTCTGGACTCCTGTTTTGATGTGGGACTACCGAAACCCAGATAAGAATTACGCCTTTGGAAAAAGCAAACATTGCTTACAAAGTTGGATATTGTGACAGTTCATGTCTCTGAACTCCTACCAGCCATTAGCTAATTAGTGGGAGAGTTGCATCCGTCCAGGCCAAGTGATCATGGAGATGTGTGGGATCGGTGGGATCACCCTCCCAGCCTTTACCTTCATGCAGTGCTAAGCAGTGATTGATCATCCAGCTTTGTAGTCTCCTGAGCTGTGAGAAAACAACTGACAGGGGTTTTATTCTCATCTCGTGGCCCATTTGTTGTGGCTATAAATGTATAAGCAGCAAGGGTCAAAATCCACTGTGGGGTCATACAGACTTCATGTCCTTCAAGTCAAAGATCAAAAATCATCAGTAAGGATCTGGAATGCATTTAGGGGCACAGTCAAATCTATCCTCGTATTAATATTTCCAAGAACTAAGAAAGACATTCAGAACTAAAGGAGAGATAAGAGTGCAATTGTTATTCCATATTGTGTATAAGGCTTTCAGAAGAGCGTAGTCATGGGGATTAGCTTTCTCGCTACTCAGATGAAATTCGACCCCAGTGTTTGTTTGCAGCCTTCCCTGGCAGAAGGCAGCAGTGTTTTCCCTGTGAAGCCATTTGGTTCAAATCCAAATGACAGCATTTCTCAGAACAAAGCGTGAGGGCATTTACTTTCTTGAGGCCACACAGGCAATGCTCATTTCTACGGCATCTTCCTGACAATTGAGCAATATCTGAACAAATCCTTTAGTGAGGAATGTAAACAAAATTAAAGTAAGCAAACTTGTTACTTTCCCGCAGCCATAGTTTGAACAAAAATGGAGTTCTTGGTTTTGTTGTATTCTTGCCTGCTGTGAAACACATTGCAAAATATCTTAAAACGTAAAACCAAAATGCGTCTGGGAAGTTCAATGTCTCTGTACATATGGGGAGAGTTAATGAAACATTTTATATCAACCAAGATGTTCAGGACAACAGATAGTGCCAAGATAAAGGAGAATATTTCTATTATCAATAAGAATATAAATATGTGCAAATTGGCATGTCCTTAACTAGTGCACATCAAAGAAAGTCAGAGAGAGAAAAGATAAAGGTAACTCCTCTGTGCTCTCTATCATCCTGCTATATTGATGGGTGGATTGCAGGTAGTCAGTACATGACACACTTTCAGTGCTTTTTATTTCAATTCATCTGGACATCCTCAAAACCACCATGAGCCTCACCAAGTCAGGTGTTGTACAACACATAGCAAAGCATATTTCCTCACCTTGAATGTATTTCCAGAACCACAGAATTACAGAATGGGTCAGATTGGAAAGGACCACAGTTCTTCATCTGATTCAACCTCCCTGCTCAAGCAGGGTCATCCCAGAGTACATGGCACAGGATTGTGTCCAGACGGTTCTGGAATATCTCCAACAACGGAGACTCCACATTCTCTCTGGGCAATCTGTTCCAGTGCTTGGTCACACACACAGTAAAGAAGTTCTGTTCCCTTCTTGTTAGACAAAATCGCCTCTACCTTCTGCTAGAGTTAACCACGACGTATCATACTAAAGATTAAACTATTTTATGAACTTACTTCATAGTAATTATTATTTTTTCCTGGAAAGATATAATGAATGATGGTGACTGCTGCAGGGGAACACTACTCAATTCATGTGGTTTTTTTCAAATCAGGATCAAGTCTGATTAAAGATATATTAATGACATATAATGTGTCTGCCGCATCCCAGGAAGTGTTCAAGGCTGAGTTGGATGGAACTCTGAGCAACCTGGTCTAGTGGAAGGTGTTCCTGGCTGTTGTAGGGGGGTTGGAACTAGCTGATCTTTAAGGTCCCTTCCAACTGAAACTACTCTATGATTCCATGATTCACTGCTGTGAGGTTTGTACTTGTGATAATGGGAGAAGGTAGTACATAATACAGCAAAATCAAAGTCAGTTTTCTCCAAGACTGAAACCCTTCCTCAATTTTAGTATTGTACACAGGCTTCCTAGTCAAGGGATACATATTTCAACTCACCTCATGATTATGTATTATTTTTTTAGCAATGTGACAATGTTATGTGCCTCCCATTTGTGAATTCTGCAGATGAATCGATAGTTGCTGCAGAGAATACAGTAAATAAAGTACACAGTGTAATGTTATACATTGTGGAGCCTGGTGAGTACTCAGGGGAGAGAAAGGATTATGGATTGTGAAGAAGAAACATGTTATTTTCAGTCCTGGCTTTTTCTTTCTGAACTTAGCATGAACAGGAATAAACCATAAAAAATTGATTATTCTTATGGATTTGAGGAATCAGAAGCCAAGAATAGCACAAGATTTATAGATAAATTATCTGGTGCTTCTTGTTTCTCATCCTGTTTCACATCCACACATTCCCCTCTGACAAAAGAAGAGAAGAAAAACCGCAAATTCTGGCATAATAGCAGATTCCTGTCCCCAGCAGACAATGGAGACTCAGAACGAGTAAAACTTCTCCAAAAGAATTTCCAGTGCACAAAAGCTCCATAAAAACATGTAAACTTAATACTGTAGTAACCTAGACTGCAAAGGAAATAGTAATGGAAACCAAGTACCTTTGATATTGCCAAGGAAAAGCTGCTATTTGGTAAGAACAAAGATGACAGATACCAGTGTTTTCCTGAGGAGGCTTAACTGTACCAGGACACAAAAATACTGGCAAAGCTAGTGGACAAGTTCACATCAAAATGCAAAGTGTAAGAGGAAAAGACTAAAAGACACTCATTCTGTCAAGCAGAACAATGAAAATACATACCAAAAAAATAGAAAATTTATTAATTTATCCAAGCGTCCTTAGGAACTAAACTTCTGTGGGAAATGTTAGAAAACGTTATCCATCTGCATCTCATTCTACCCATTTGAATATTTGCATGTGGGAAAGAGTGGCTTTGCAGAGAACACTCAATTTTTTATATGCAGACACACTGTCATCTTTGATGACAGCAATGTTAAGCTACTACAGACCTTTGCTGGACATATCTCTGAAGCACATGCTGAAAAGAGTGTCCCCGGACTATTCGGTTTTTCCCACAGAGGTTTTTACTGTTGTTAAATTTTGTACCATTGTCCCTGAAGAAACGTTCTGGAAAGAAAAACTTAATGAGTATGAAACAGAGCTGCTATAGAGAGCAACTAGTGTTATAAGCTCCATAACACTTGGGCAATTTATGATATTTCCTGGTGGTCAAAAGATAGGAACAACCACAGGTAGAAAATGGAAGTAGAGAATTCTACCTTTAATCTTTCTGACTTTGTAAAGGAAAAAGTGAGAGTTTAAAAAAATGCCTTTTCATCATTTTCTTCTGTCATTGCTAAAAAATAGGTTTTGTCAGCGAAAGAATGGCACCATTTAGGAAGGCAACAGAGAAGCAAAGAAATAGAAATGGTGACAAAAGAGATAAAAGCATTAGAGAAAAAATTATAATTGGGGACATGGAGGGAGCTGAATTTATATCACCTATCACAGGATAGTTTATATATATCTTCAGAGTAACAATAAATTTAAAGAAGATAATTCTCAGAGTAGGAAATGACAAGAAGCAGTGACCTGAAACTATGAATGGAGAGCTTTAGGATACACATTAGAGATACTTTTTAATGAGAAGAATAATCGAGGGGAGTGGCTAAACCAGCATACTTTTAGAGAACCTCACCTGGGTAAGGTGAGATATTGCCCTTAACAATACTCCCATAGATTTAAAATATCAGACTGATAGTAAGTTGATTGATATTAAATTAAGTCTAAGAGTCTATTATTTTGATTTTTCTTGAGAGAAGTAATGAATGTTTTTCTTTGTAGAAGATTCTTCAGATCACTGAGACTTATAATAAATTCCCTGATTTTCTAGTGAGAAGTAACAAATATCTAAATGTTGTAGATCAGGTTCCTCTATTATGTTGCATACTTTAAAAAAAATTTGCATTTCCTTTTGATCTTGAAATGGGACTTCTTTCAAGGCTTGCAGACAACATGACAGTTTCCAGCTTCCAGGACCCATTGGTGTCCCAGGAATTGTCACAAAGCACACAAAAGTAGTGAAGAAATTCCCTTGATATCTGTCAAAATTCATGAAAATATTTCGTATCACACAGTGCACTGTTTCTTCAAAGTCTTAATCCTGCACTAGGAAAACAAGTATCAGCATTGTCTTATTATGGCTACTGAAACAACATCTGAGAGTACACTAGTCAAAAGAGTAAGAGATACAAATTTGGTGATATAGAGATGAAGACAATGTTTAGCATTAGGTGGGAGAAAGCACTTTCCAGTGGACATCCTGGCATTGCAGCATTCAAAGCACCTTTTCACCAAAGTTAGCAAGGGATGGTATTTATGGGCTCGTAGGTGGGATAAAAGGAAATCTTTGACACAACACTTTAGGTCTTGAAAACCACATTCACTCCTTGGGAGCCTTACACCAGGCTCTGGGTGGAGATGCTGGGCTGGACTCGGAAGAATGTGTGAGAAATTCTTCAAGGCAATATCCTGTCATCTCCAGGCATACCCTATACCTCATGTATCTCAACATAAATGCCACAATTACTATTGTTCAGAACCCTAAATCTTCTTTGAAGTCTTCCCTGGGAATGTGTCTTTCTTCACTGAAGCTATTAAGAAGCACAAAGAAGTGAGAACTGACTCCAGCACCAATTTACTCATTGTGGTTTCACCAAGGACCAAATCTCAGGGGTGTGTTATATGCAGGCTTTATTTCAATTTTAGTCCTACATGTGAACACCAGCAAATCTTTCTGGGAATCCTTGCTATTTGATAGAACCACAAGATGTAAAAGACCTCTATGTTTTTGTGTTTTCCAGTGAATCGAGATTATTCTGTGTTATCTTCATAAACTTTAGCCCAGGCAAGTGTAAAGTGTATGTTCAGTGATATCAGAAGAGGAAAACTGTGATGAATTCATTCTGAGAGCAACATTTAGATTGCTGAATGATGAATGCCTTGACTTTTCACACCCCTTTCCCTCCCCACAGATCTCAATCACAGCGCATTTCAGAAGGTGGGGTTAAGGTCCTCCCTAGGAGGGAAGCTGAATTTCAAAAATTATAAAACTTCTCACAAAAGCTTAATTTTTACCTGCTGTTGAAGGTTAATAATAATTTTCTTCCCTTTCCTCCTTTGCACATCCCAGGGCTTCAGTGATGTCTCATGATCTCTGCACATGGAGCTGCCTGCAGCCTGAAGTCATGTCACACACAGGCCTTGCAGGGCACCAGGTTTTCCAAAGCAGACCCTAATTTTTCACAGGCACACACAGACAGGTTGATAACTTCCATTATTAACCAGGGGTACCAATAATACTGTAGCTGTGACTAATAGCCTAACCTTCAGGCACAGGAATCAGAACTAGATCTGCTGATATCAGCTGCAGGTCAGAGATGAATCTGCACTATCAGATTATTGACTTTTAGACTCATTCAGGCCCTTGGCAACACATGCTCTGAAGGATTTAATTTTATCTGTACAAGCTAGATCATAGAGGCATGCTGCAAAGTGAAGATGACCAAGAGACAGGCCCAGATGAACATTGCTGCCAGCCAGGGAGTGGGGAGATGCTCTTATCCTGCTGCTTCAGATATATTAAAAAACCTCCCAAAAATTCATAAATTACATTCCTAAGAAAGACTTGGAAATTAGTTAAAAGCACATGCGAGTTTCTTTTCTGAGTTTGGGTTATTCTTTGGTAACTTTTCTCACTTAAGCTATCTGCACAATTTTATTTAGGGCTTTTGAACCCCCAAGATCTTACATTTGAGCTAAAGAACAAGTTTTCTTCACTGAAGTTTTTATTGAACTAATTCATCTTTCATGTGTACCAGCCTCCAGAGGGAAAATAAAAAGTATCAGCTTTTTCTCTGATAAAAATGACAACACTCAGAACTGATTTGGTTGATGATTTCTCTCTCCTAGTAGATTGTAGGCTATATTTTTTCTAAGATCTGATATATGTCAGTTAGAAGAAAGTTTTCTTTCTTATGGAAAATGAAATGTTGTGGACTGAAAAGCAAAGAAAAAGCACAATCCCATACTGTCGAATGTCGATCTTTGAAACTGCATAAACAAAAATATCTGGAGTTCCCAAAGAGATATGGAAATTGCTTGTCTTAAATGGTGGAAAATTATTATAGTGTACCTGTTTAGTGGGAAAATTTAGTAACACACAACCTGGAGGCTATTTTTTTTTTAAATTTAAATTGAGAGCAGACACACCTAATGTTGATACTGTCCGTTTGCAAGTTGTAGTGATTTAATGGACCAGGAATGATCCAGAACAGTGGCAAAAGGAGGGCTCTCTAGTAACCTGGAATCTGAATCTTTCAAAAAATGTAGAGTAAAGACTTCATGACAAAGCAGTGTGGATGTTGTGCTTGGTGTTACACAAGCACCTATGGCTGTACAACTTACCTTTAAATGCGAGCATATGGTGGGGTTGCATTAGTGCACTAGCTCGGACTCTTGTTTATGTGTTGTAACTGCTAAATTTATAGAAAGTTACATAATTTTCTGAAGATAAACAATTTTGACTGAAGATTGCCAACACTTGGCACGTGACAGGCAAGATAAACCAAGCACTGAGGGTAGAAATTAGTGCGTCTTCTGACATATGGTGTCTGCCCAGGTGGAATTTCCTGAATGATCCATCAATTGCCCATACCTGTCAAGCAGTCAGTGAAGAAGCTCATTGCATGAAGGTGAATAGCTAAAGGGTTTTTAACCACTGTAAAAATCACATTTGTTATCATTTCATATAGTGGTTTTTGTCTGAAGAGGAAATAACTTGCTAAATCACAAAAAAATCTTGGCTATGCTCTCATCTGTGGCATCTTTGTTATAAGTAAATGATGGAACTTTCCTTTGTTTATTTTGTAGTCTTTGGATATTGTTATACTTTTTCAGCAAATTTGGTATTCTAGTTTATTTTTTTGAAAATGTTTATAAAGCTTACAAACTGGTACAAATATGAGCCAAAGTGTGTCAAATCTCCTGTAGATTACTCTGATAGTTGTATAGATAGATTTCAGTCACTATGATGTTTTCTCTCACAAAGAGCTATTCTGGGTTTCCTGTTGCTTTTAGTTTACATACTTCTGCCAGATGACTCATTTCACAATCTAACTTGTGTTTCCATTTTTACTCTGGTAATACTCATCCTATTTTTTTCTGTACTCCTAATCAAAGAATTACTTCATTTAACCATGAAGACTAGTCTGCAAGAGAATTTCTTGCAGCTAAATTTAACTATCTACAAACTTCTTCAGGGGATGAGGAGAGTGAGTAGTCTTGAAAAATTGATTTAGTTGGTGTATAGTGCCGGTCCTTTTTCTAATTAACAAGCACTTTTGACCTTCTTGTCCAGCCAGAATGCTTTTATAGGTGTTTTATTTTTTTGCCTTCCTTCCCTGTCTTCAGATTATAGAAGCGGATATTTAAGCTCCAGTGCTGTAAGATGTTTTCACTGAATGAAAATTGCTGCACATCAGCAAACATGATGCAGCATTCCTTGATAGCCTGAATGGGCTGGACCTGATTGTCTTACTGTATACATCTAAGCAAATGTGTTGTTCAGAGACTGGGATTAGCTGAAGTAATGGCCAGGAGCTGTTGATGTTTGGTCATTACTGCAGACCAGGGCATGGTGTGGCCTGTACCAGACACCACTCATAAGCACTGCCTGGGCCTGCTTCTGGCATGACCCCACCAAGAACCCACGTCAGTTGGTACCTTACCAACTGGTGGTGATGCCACCCTCTTTTTCTTCTGGTGGTGCTGATGGAGTTTATCCATATGGATGACAGCAGTGATGTGCTGTTTGGCCTTAGGGTCAATGAAAGATCATTGGCCTGTTTTATTTATGACTACCTATGTGCAAATTGGGATCTACTTTGTGCATAACTAGATTAGAAAGGGAGAAAGTCCTCCATTCAGTTACACCACTTTTTCTGAATGATGGTACCATAAAAGCAGAATTTCATTGCCTTCTCCTTTCTGCTGGATGAATCCAGGAAGACCATTGAAACCAGCTTTGAGGCTGCCCTGAACCACTGAAGATGTAAAAATAGGAATTTTAGGGTCAATTGTAGATGAACACAGAACTATACAAGGAAGGCCAAGAAATTACTCGTCATTTCTTGTAATTTACACCTGAAGATACCTACACCATCATCTGTGTTCTTACAGCATAGAAATTGTCTGATAGCAACATCATACCCTTGGTTCATTGCTGCAGCCTGGGAAAGAGACCCACAAGCCTCCCAAAACTCAGCTGCACAGTTTCCACACCTTATGTAAGTCTGTTGATATGGTTTATCTTACTGAGCAAATATGTCTAACGCTAAGTCGATCACGGAGAAATAATCAAGAGAGTGAAGATGTACAATTAACTGCACATATTAACTGCTCAGATTATGAAGAGTAGCAAGTGTCCAGATAAGATTTCCTCAAGAGGTGCTGGGAGAGAGCAGGGAAGAACAGATACACTCTGTACACTCATTCTGTTTCAGAGAAGACTAATGTTAGAGAGAGAGAAATTCTGGAGGTGTCTGTGAAACACATGGAAACATCTAGGTGTTCCAGATTCACTGAGAAATAGAATATATTGCCTGGGAAGAGGCAAGAAAGATTATCCTACATTATGTTAAGGGACATTTAAATTAGACTTTAGGATAAATATTCTGTAGGATAGTTAAACTCACCAAAAGGTTTTAGGATGAGATAAATCTCTTCCATCTGTCACAAATGATGTCAGCATTATGAGACTGCCAGCTATGTGGCAGAGGACTACATGGCTTCTTAATTTCTTCTTGACTTCTATGACTCTGTGGTTCTATGATTCTTCAAGTTGCTTTTAGACCACTTGTTCAGTGATTTTCCTGTGGACGAAGGTGGCAGTAGCAAATTTGTTTTGGTCCTCATGCTGGAGTTACTGCTCTGAACAGTGCTTTACAAAACTAGAATCAAGAACAGTGTGACTTACACAAAAAGCAGTGCCATAATTGAAAGGTCAAAACAGGCATTCAAACTACTATACTTGCATGGAAAGCAGAGCCATTTGGAAAGGCATAAGAATATTAAAGAAAAGCTTTTTAAACTTTTCTTATAACAACCTCCAGTACTAAGATATAGCACTTACTTCCTTTGATAATTTCTTTTAAGACTTGCTACTTGCAGAAATGGAAGAAAAATGATTGCCACCAACATAAATCAGTAGCAGAGAGCAGAGCAATGTCAGAGAGCAGCTGGTATATGGCTAGTATGGATCAAGCTGCTCACAGGATGCAAAGGCCAACAAGTACAATGCATACAATCTGCAAAAAGCAGCTTAGAGACATTACTCTTTTCGCAGACTTAAAACAGAAACTCCTTGGCCAAAAGTCCCTTTAATCGCATCTGATTCTGGACTGAGGTCAATGGGGAACAACAGGGATGATTATCAGAAGCCTACAAGATGCAAGGGTGAGCTGCAGGGGCAAAAAGGAAGAATTATTGTGAATCCATCCCAAGCAGACTCAGAAAGGAGTTCTTTTTGAAGGAGGTTGTTTCTTACCATGCCAGGGATAAAAGCCCAGGAAGGCAGAGAGAAGATACACATATTTCAGCGATGGTTTTACAGGAAGGCTTAGACCTGAAATCTTGGTGGCTCCAGGCCCCTGACAGGACAAAATGAGAGTGGTCAGTATATTATATGGCCCCCTCTGAATGTTTCTGCTTGATGAGTCTATGCAAAAGTATGAAGTGTTGCATCTTCCTTGTGGAGAGGCTGGTTCTTTTGATTGGCATGGTTACCTAGGCAATGGGCTGATTCAGTCAAAAACTGGTGACTACTTACAGCAATATGATAATGTCATATTTTGGAATGAAAGGAAATGCCATACTAGAAGATTTTGAGACAACAATGTTAAACAAACTATAACTAAAAAAAAAAATTGTTACCAAGCTTGCAAATAGAGACATATCAACATCCAACCAGTTCATTGCCATAATGCCATGACTATCAGGATATATTACAAACGCACCTAGTGAGCTATTTTCTTTTCATTTGGGTCTTTAGCTGTCCCATTCCAATCAGTGGCATGGAAAGCACTTCTATTCATACTGTCTTGGTAAGTCAGGGGAAACATAGTGAGGGGAAGGCAGTCTCTTCCATGGAAAAAAAGGATGTGTTCATAGAGTTAGCTCTGAACATAGCTGGTCCCTAGGCCAGACAGATTGAACATTTATTATTATATTAGTTTATTAACATCAGGTATTATATCACTTACATAAGCATCATTCCATCCTCATTCTATAGAAATGAAAAATCTGAAATAATGTCTGAAAATCACTATGTGATTAGATGAGTATTTCCAATTACATTCACATGATGAGCTTTGCCCCTGTAGCAAATCCTGGAGTTGGGGTCAGTGCAAGTGTGTTTAAAGACTACAGCTTGCCTCCAGAGGTTTGATGTGATCTACTGCCATATTATGGCAAAGCCCATAGGACTTGCTGGGCTCTGTGGTCCACTGTTGGGGTCTTTTCAGATTGGAAGAGAAGGCACAAGTGGGATGAAAAGCCAGTGTACCTTTCTTTGGTCTACATTGTGGGTTGCCCATGTCCAGGCAGACAGAGTGGATAACTGCAGATAGATGGGATCCATCTTGCTTATGGTGAAGGAGAAGGGTTTAGGGAAAATTAAACCCTAGCAGACCTTATCAGAAAGCTTTCAGTTTCCTTTTTATTCCCTGAAAGCTGTCAGAGAAAACAATCCAGCATACAGGGCATCTCCTGTCAGGGTCAATTAGTGATGTCCAGCACTCCAGTGATGTTCATAGGAGGTGGGGCTGCTGCAAGAAACTGAGCTGATATGGGCTTCAGGAAATTGCAGCTCTCAGGATTCCTTCTTAGATGCCATACAAGGAGCTGCATCCAATAAATATTCTTCATAGCTCCTTCCAGAGGTTTTTCAATGTAAGAGATGGAAATGCCCCGTTGTGCTGCTCCTCCTGTGCAGTACTGGCAGGACAAGACATGGCCCTGCTGCCCAAAGCTCCAAGCCCCTGCCAAGGGGGAACAGTGTGATGACATACTCTTCCTGGGAGCTCTTCTGACAAAGAAACTGGCGGGACTCAGTTTTCATCCTGGCATGACTCACTCTCAGTTAAAACACTATGATTCATGAAAGAGTTTTAACTCCATGATTCATTCAAGTCCACTTTTCATTACTGCCCAAAAACATAATCAGTAGGTGACTTGCCTTAGCCAAGAAACACTAAAAACGAGGCAAGGTTAACAGCTCTTCTTTTTCAGCCAGCACCAGAGAGTATCACAAAGTATATCACAAAATATTCTGAGTTGGAAGCAATCCACAAGGATCATCAAGTCCAATTCTTAAGTGAATGGCCCCTAGAGGGTTTGAAACCACAACCTTGGTGTTATCAGCACCATACTCTAACCAAAGATTAGAAACAGCAAAACTTGGGATATTCACAAAGCAAATTCACTCCAGCCTGAGCAATATAGCAGATTGGTGAATAAATGTTTTTATTACTGATGTTTGTAAACTGACATGAGTTATCGGTTCTCTCTGCTCCTAATGTTCCTTCCATACAAGATGTTTTACCTTGCAGTTTCCACAGCTTTCCTTCTCAGAAATGTCTAGATAAAAGTTATTTATTATGTCTGTAATATTAAACATAACAGATCTAGGAGCAACCAAGGGAACAGGTTTTTGGTCTTTCAATCTCCTCCTGAAGGTTTTCATGCTCTTAGTTGTGCTGAATGCTGAATTAATTCTTTGCATGCTTCTACTGAAAGGGCAGAAAACTTCACCATGAAAAGGCGAACAGGATAAGACAGAGGGAGGAAGGTATATTTTTAAATGGTGAAAACAAAGAAAACAATATTTTTCTGCATGGACATTAGCTATAGATTGGATTATGAGCTATAATAGTTCCTTTGGAAATCTACAGAGATAACCAAATCCATTATATCATAGATATGCCATTTACTGTGAGAACTGTTGGCAAATCCACAGAGCTGGTTTCTATCCTTGGTGTTAAAGAAGTGTCCAAATCCTGGTCCCACATAAATAAGCATTTTGGGTACTTCAAATAGCATGCATTTGAATTGGACTCTAGTAAACCCATTCTTTGATTCTTGGAAATGCAAATAATGTCATTGCTTTTGGTGTAAAACATTAACCACTAGCAAAGGATTAGGGCCAAAGTCATTCTTGGATTTCATGTGGTTGACCACAAGAATTACACCAAGAACAAATATGACCTTTTTTTTTGGCAATATGGGATTTGAGGGATCACCAAGGCAGTGAATTTGTGTCCAGCTTGTAAAGAACCAATTTGTGTGTGTCACCAAATAACCTCTCTAATGTTTCCCTAATGCTCTGTTGCCACAATCTTCCCATTCAGAAATCCCTCAACTCCAGTTTTCTGAGTTCTTGTGGAGAAAAGGGTCACTGTGATGGATGAGATTAATAGAGGTTCATTTGTGGTCTGGCATGACATGGATTAGTTCAAAGCCAGGGGCCTTGGCTCCTAGGGCTGAGGAATCTGTCTCTATTTCATCTCCTGTTACAGTTGATCTCTCTACAGCCTCAGTGTGGACCTCCAGCCTGTGTGTGTGCCTGGAGAGAACCCTAAATCAAATTCAGATATCCATTTGATTGCTTCACTGGGTTGGAGCTCCAGGAAAAGAAATGAGGTGCCTGAAACCATTGAATGCAGCACCCACTCCCATTTTCATTTGTGGTAAAAGAAGTCATGGTCAATCAACTGAAGAGAAATTAAAAGTCAGTTTGATGTCCTTTTATAGAATTAATGAGGATAAACTTCCTTTTATACAAAACTTGTACCAGTGAACCACAAAACAAGGGGACTTACTGACTCATCTTTCTGCAAAGAACCACGTACAACAGTAGCATCTCTCCTTATATAAGTTGGCAGCCAAACAGAGAAGTGTAGGGGTGTATTTAAAGCTAAGTCAGCTCTGACCAGAGCTGAGCCTGGGTTCAGCTAGGGCTGAGCAAGTTAGGAAAGAAGAGACTGGAAACTGGTTATATGTTGCCAAGCATTGTACGTGGTATTAATGTGCATGTCCTGCATCTTACAAAATCTGTACATGTAAGGGGATGTCATAAACCAGAATGAGTTTCCTCCAAGGCACTTTCAAAAACAAGCTAAAAAATTTAATATCATTTCAATTTCTGATACAAACAATTGTAAACTTCCACGGAATCAATTAGATGCACAGATCATGCAGTCAGGTCTCTGTCCATTAGGATCTCTGTCAGTCCAGGATACCACACTCATACAGTGTACACTAATGCCTTAAGCTTTCTATTTTCATGTTTCATGAAGTAATATGAGGGCTGATGCTGACACCATGTGATGAATAGCTCGGTAAAGTTCTTCTCTTTCTTAGAACTCAATTTAATTCTCTGCTAAACATGTAAATTTCTGAAAATTAATTTCATGAATTAAAAAAATGCATGATACAAAACTCACTTTCAGGAAAAAAACTTAATTTAATAGCTTTAAAATAGTCCTTAAATGTCACAGTACTGGTATATTATAGCATCCACATCAGGAAAAGGATCAAAATTCTAGTCTGTGATATCCATACTGTATTTAGATCTGAAAGCCAATGAACAGGGTTTGCTCTTATAGGCAGGGGTATTCAGAGCTGTGTACATGCCTGGTGTCTGCATCCCAGCAAGAAAAGGATATTTCTGACAGGATGGAAGTGTCTCCTATTGTCCTCTTTCCTCTGCTGCAAGAAGACTGGAGCAGATCCAGGAGAAAAGCATTGTGGTGCCCTGCTGAAAAGTTATTACAAATAACAGGTGTCAAACTGTGGTATAGAGATATTAAACTGAAACTACAGGAGAGGTATGAGTATGCGTTTTGTGGGTGTCCACAACCAACTCATCCAGGATGTGAGACTGAGCCCTGCGCTAACTCCCACTGATGCTGTTGTAAATCCAACAGGACATTTTGGTTTTGGGTTTTTTTTTTGTCCACAGATGGAGTTATTATGCTGAGCTTAAGTTACTACAAATATAGAGTAGTAAATTGTCTTACTTACATGTTACTTCACATTTACCTCTCTTCACATCTTCTAAGTATAATCTGTTAGCATGTTGGTTTAGTTCTGATTAATTGTTCCAATTATCAGGAAGATTGCAGAGCACAGAGCTGTCCGTGGGGAGAGAGAGGTAGACTCTGGATCCATAGATGGTCTGCCTGAGGGTGGGCGGAAGGAGATGAGCTCTCTGAGGAGCCACTTGATCAATACTTGGGGTTCCCAATAGCCTGTACTGGTACTGTGTTGTGACTTTTAGCCCACATTTTGAGGAAACACAACTGCAAATGATTCTAAGCATATCAGGTTATCAAAACACCACTGGGTATTTTCAGCACTTAGTGCTCTGTATTTTTGTGACAATCTAATCAGGCTGTCCTGGACTCTTTTAGCTGCATCTGCTATCATCTCTCAGTTTTTTTGCCTTTTCACTTTCCCTTAAATTGCATTGAAAGCACTAAAGAAAACAGTCCACTCTTGGTTAGTTCCTCTCCTTGTGCAGATTTCTGTTGTCACTGTAATGAGACAGTTTTCCCAGGACCATGAAAGAGTGGTTTTCTTCCAGTCAAGTGACAGCACATGTCTGGGTTTGCTAATATGTGAATGATGCGATGGCAGGTCCCTCAAAGACCAACTGGCAGCAGGGGTAGGGGTGTGCAGTGCCACCCACTGGGACGTGTAATAAGGAGGTTACCAAAAACAGAGTAGGGAAGCTCTGTTAGTTAAACACCCCTGCTTCATTCCCATGTTTGGTGCTACAGGTGTAGGCTTTTGATGGATTAGTTTTTTATTTCATCTATAACCAACCTGACAGGTACTGTGACAATGGAAACAATGGAATAGATGTACACAGAGGGACCTTTTTGTGATCCAAAGTACATGCAACTGCTACATCACTTTGCCTCTGGTTCTTTGTTTTCATTAGGTATTCTGTGGTTTTTGGAATGCTTCTTATGCACATTAGGGCAAAGGTGTGCAGCTGTGAATTCAATGAGATGGGAGTATTCAAGACTGATAACTGAATATGCAAGTGACATTTACAGGCTCTGACACCCAATTTAGCAAATACATGCACAAGTTAAATTTGTGACCCTGTACTTATACAATATTATAATTGTGCCTTTTAAAGGCAGGTGTTTGTTCAAGTTGTTTATGGGTTCATCTGACCTTTTTTTAAAAAGCAAAACAATATTTTCCAGCTCCTTTAATCCAGCTGGAAAATGGCTCAAGCAAATCTTGTTTAACTTTAAAAAAAGAAATAACCAGCTGGTTTTACACAATCATAAAACCTTCATCTTGCAGGTGAGCTTTGCTGTATTTTAAAGTGCTGTGCAAATAGAATAGAGTAGCAAACAGATACATGCCTGATTCAGTGGAAGTATTTGTAGGGTAAAAGTATGAGAAACCAAAGGTGTGGAATGAAATTTGTAACCTTATCTACACCTATAACTATTGCAGTTCCCTGTAGAATCACCATGGCAACCCATGGATGCCACAGAGCTACAAATCCTATGATTTCAGTTACATTTGCAAGAGCTATTGTTTCTCTTTTATTTCATTTATGTATGTTTCAGTCAATCTCTGGAGCTAAGTAGGTCAAACCATCCTCCACATATTCAGAGTTGTCCAATTACTTAGCCTTGTTTGGGTGAAGAGAGACTGAGAGCAAGCCACATGCCAGGTTTTTCTGCTTATTGCATTCTGGGCAAGTTTATTAAACATAATTTGGCATCAAATATACCAATAATTGTGTTGTTGCATATACAAAAATCAAAGTTTTCCTCTAGAGTGTCTTCGTGCTTCTAAAACTTCACCAGGATGATAATCTTTAAATACCCAGTTCCCAATTAAATCTACCAGTCCAGGCACTTAAACAAATTATGCAACAACTATGCCCATTCCTAGACATTCATCTTACAACTGGACAAATTTTTTGCATTTGCCTTCTAAACTTATATTATTGAGGCTGTTCTTTGAAGACAAGGGTAAATTACTGACTTGGCTAGGAAGGGGTCGCAGTTGCTGTTCTAAGGTGCACTGAGGTAAATACAGACATGTGATAACCCATCCTAAACCAGAAAGAATTAATTGTTCCCACAGAGTCCTCTCCATCATTGCTAGGAGAAGCCTAAACAAGGAAGCAACACTGGTGTCTTGACTTGTAGAGAATTAAAGTAAGGTGAGATAACACTTTTAGGCCTAATGTACAGCCTAGTTTAGGCTCACGTGATCCAGACTAAGCATAACTCCATGGTTTGTATCACCAGGAGTCCCAAAAGTAAAGGTACTATAATCAGAAAATGCATCTTTCTGGCGTAATTTTCTACCTGCTCTCACTGCTAGAGAAGTAGTCATGGATCTTTGCTTTATATGCTGTCTAATGGTTGCCAAATATCTGTCTGTGGGGATGCCTTCATGCTATTCCAGCTTTGATAAGCACTTATACAATTGACAAAAAATGTTAGGGGTGGAGCTGACTGCTTTCAGGCTTTTAATAATCTTTACAGTTTGGCTTCCTAACAGCAAGTTATGTAACCTATTATGATGAGAAATGAAGTATTAGTACAAATATCTATTTAAGGACCACTTAAACCCTTTAATTTATATTCAAGAGTAATAAAATAGACACATTGGTTGCTCCACATATATTTTTCCTTGGTATGGACATTAATCTGAGCTTCAGAACAGATCCAAAAGGAAGCTGCCTGGTTGTCCCTTCTCCCCTCCATAGCAAGCCCTGAGTCTCAGAGGAGCAACAATTATCCCGTGCGTGACAGTGGATGGATAATTGGGGCAGAGCCTCTCACACTTCCTGCTGGCATTTTTATCTTGCTGAAGCAGGCTATGCAATGGATTCAGTAACCAGAGGACCTGAATCTGTCTTGTCAGCAGTGGATAAATATGTGGCAGTGACAGCTTTTTGTGATGGTGATTAAGAATGTCTGCCTGTCATAGTGCATTTGTATTGTTTGGTGTGACTACACAGGTTCAGAAAAGAGTGTAGCATCTCTTTTTGTCCTTAGAGGCAGTTCAACTCAAGTGCTACTGGACCTGTTTGGTAAAATATATATTTCAGTTTATTCCTGTATTGTATAAATCACTAAGAAACTTTTCTTTGTAATGGCTTTGTCAGGGAGGAAATGCAATTTAGAAGGTTCGTGAAACTATTCCTGCTCTGTGTTAGGCTGCAAAGCTTGTTTGTTGATAACATCATGCCTTGGACATCCTAAGTGTTTTCGTGCCTTCAAATGAATTTGTAATCAGAAGTATTGACAGAACTTTCTGTTTCTTAGCAATGTACTGAACTAGCTCAGCAATGTCATATGCGAGAAAGAAATGCCTCCCAGGCCGTAGCTCTGCCCAGACTTCACCCTTTAACATTTTTGCTTCTTTGGAGGCAGCACCAGACTGCTTATGACATCCTGCTTCCATCACTGGAGACTGCAAATGAGAATTATCTTATTTGTTCCTAAGACTAACTGAAGAGAACGGTGCACTCTACATCGGGGCTGGTTTGTCCAGAGCTCGGTTACAAACTTGGGAAAGGCTTCAGCTCATGACTAATGGATTTAGATGCCTAAATTCACATGTCCAGGTGAGTCAGACATTTCAGGTCCCATTACAGTCACTGGAGACCTAAGGCTTTATCCAGCTATCTAAACTACTGCATGGCAGGTAATCCCATGGAGCTGGTGATTGTACCCTTCTAAAGCACAATCTAGGTGATTGTGTCACCTATGGGTGACCTGTGCCCTTCTGGATCAACACCTGGAGTCCAGGTGGGATCTACTAGGGCATTTCAAATGTCCCTAGCCTCTGCTGTAGCCACTGAATCACATCTCTAGAGGCGGACACCTAAATGAAATGTGTAAGTGTTGGAGCTGAATCCCTTTCCCGGGAATATTAACGACCACCATTCACACTGGATGCTGGAAGAAAACTAGAAACTTCTCAGGTTTGCACCAAAATTTGCAGAAGTTGATGCAGATTCATTAATGTCTTCTGGAATGTGTTCTTAAAGAAAAGTCATGTCTTAAGGTGTGATTCATGCAAACAGCTTTACTTGTTTTGTGTGTGTGTGTTGTTTTTTTTTTTTTTTTATTATTATTTTTATTTTTATTTTCACATTATCAAATGCACCTAGCTTACAGGAGAGAGAAACTAACGATGTTCCTTTTAATTAGCAGTGACATCAACTGACTCTGAGAATCATACTTTGTTCTTTCCTTCCCACCTTATCACATTTTTCCACTAGATACAACACATACAAATGAGTACACAATGTGTTGGGTTTCTTCTCTACTAAAAGTAGATTGATGTGGTGAAAGTGACTGGAAACAAAATGCACAGAACCATCCAGTCTGACCTCAACACATAGAAAAGTTCTAAGAATTTTACTAATGATGCCTTCAGGTAAGGAAACTAGTCTGTCTCTAGGAAGGATGACCCAGCTGATCAGTAAAGATGAGCAGGTAACTCATTCATTGCTCTGTCTGCTTACAGCAGGTGGATGGATATACATTTATGAAGACTCAAAAACTAGAATTAAATGCTGAATTTTTAATAGAAATAATAAATTTTCTTTAATAGAAAACGATTACTTTTTAATTAAATGAGCATTTGGAGATTGAAAAGAAATGAACAGTTTCAGCTATGGAGAAAAAAAAAAAATATATATCCATTGTACTTGTTTATCATCCACAGGTTGTTCTATGAAAAACCCTGAACATGTCATTACGAATTTCTTTCTACACTTTTTTTTATTCATCCCATGTACAGAGGGTGGCACCAAGGCTAACCTGCAGATGAGGCTAAACTTTTTATGGCTGGAACAAGGATACCAGTTTAAAATTTATTTTTGACTAGAATTTTTTAAGTATCTTGGTAAGAATTTTTTGAAATGTCATTGAATTGCTCACTGAAAATTCACCTTGACAATTCAGAGCAGACTACCCCAAAACTGTCACTGAACTTTGAAATGTCACAATACCAGAATTATAGGCTCTAAAAATAGAGAAATGGCTTAAAGAGGAATTAAACTGACTTAGACAAGTTTAATTAATCACTATGCTTGGGAAAAAAAAGTAACATGCTTTTCTGTTGAAGTGCAGAGACAGTTCAGACAGAGACTGGGTTGCACAGAGGCATTATCAGAAGACATCAATGTGCTAGGCGAGAGCAAGCCCTGCTCTTTTCAGCTCCTGCTTTTGGAAATGATGACAAGCCATTTCAATACAGCCCATGTAATCTCAGCCTTCTTGTTTGAACCTGGGGCCTCATCCAAATCCACTAGCAGCAAATATCGCATTGGCTCAGTGGATTGAATCCATACTCTAGCATATACTCGACTTGTTCATATGCACACACACACCTTCAATTGTGGGACCAAAGACAAGAACTGAACCTGGGACAGGAGGCAAAAGAGGATGTCCTGTGGCCAAGTTATTGTGTTTTAATTGGTTAGAAGGTGAGCTAGGTGGCATTCATGAGGCAGAAGGGAACAAGGGACAAAGTAGTTTGTCACCAGCCACCTGTCCTACTATTCCTGACTGCACTCTGATGGACCCTGGACCTGAATCATCACCTCATCTTGTCTGGGGCTGCTGGGTAGGGTTAGAGTCACTAGCCCAGCTCCACTGTGAAGCTGGGTATCTGTGCCCTGCTGCTGAAGGCACAGTCTCTTCCTATGTATGGTCTCCTGGCTTGTGTCCCTCCGGGAGCAGGCCCACTCCTGCTGCTCCCTGACATTAGGTAGTGTCAGCGCATCTCTCATTCAGCATTGCAGATACCTGAGGAGTCAACAGCTCATCCACCCCTGCCCTCAGTGTTGGCAAGAAATAGGATGCTTTGGAGTGAAGCCACAGCTGCCTTCCGACAGGGAGGAAGCAATGAATTTCACGAGCCCCTTCCCTGGGCTGCCTTCCAGCTGTCCCTTGGACATATAGAGCCCTGCTTAGCTACGCCCCAGTTTAGGCCCCTTTAGATTACACAGACCCATTTTTAGCACCAAGAACCACTTTTTTGACTCCTGAACTAATTGTATTTCACCTGTCAAATGCATCACACAGATGAAGCACGTGCAAGTGGCTCCACTGCACTGCGAATACCATGGTGTTTCTCTAACTCACCCTCTGCAAAAGGATTGTTAATATCAGCATATATTATTTCCCCTAGAAGAAATAAAGGGCCTGATCAATCCCACCTTCCCCATGTAAAGATAGGCACACCGAAGGTGCTTCTGCAGCAGGGGTGCCTCAGCCGGACCCCTTCCCTATCAGATTAGATGATGTTCACCCCAGGAATTCACTCAGCCCTGCATGGACATTGCTCATTTGTGACAGGAGCAGGCTCAGGCCCCTCTGCTCTCTGATCTACCAGGTGATACAGCCACAGCCATCAGCACTTCAGTTGTGCAAATATCTTAGGCAAGGTTGTGTGTGTAGCCTTTGTGAACAAGGATTTGCACAAGTTCTTTGCCAGGCCAAGGCTAACAATCAAAACACAATCCCATGCTCCCCTTCCTAAGGTCATGCAGAGATGCTCAACTCAGAGTATATTGTCCTGGCTGATCTGTAATCCTTCGAAAGCCAGAATTTCTAATTGGAAAACCGATAGCCCCTCAAGTCTGACGGTGCAGTTGAGTGCTACTGTAATAAGGTAGAGTATATTGAATGTAAGGATAATGGATAATGTGGGATTTATAACAAAGCCATAACTCAATAGAGGGGGCTCAGATGATATCATGAATTGCAGCCATGAAGTATGATTGATCGATGAGATCATTAGAAAGCTGAGACTGAATTACAGGTCTGGTAATTTATCACTCTACAGCCTCAGCATTTTCTATGATATTTGAGGAACACTTACACATTTTCCTGCACTGTTTTTTTCAGGTCCCTAGTTATAAATAAGGTGCTGCAGATACTTTTAATCAGTGGACAGTCTAGAGCCCCTGTCTTTCACTGTAATCAGAGGTGCAGGCATACAGTGAACTTCCCTTTTGAATTATTTAAGGTGTAGATCATTGCAGAATTACAACATAGTTTTTTCTTTCTCAGTGTTCCACACGGCAGTGGAAAATTCCAGTGTAATAAGGCTGAAACATAAATTTCTTTCATAGTTAACATTTTATTGTGCTAATTAAGAAGCAAACCAGAAAGAGATTCTACATTCTATGTAATTGCTAATTGTATTTCATATTAATTAATAAACATAGACCAGTTAGTCTGAGGCATGGCATTTTTCAAAACCTGTTTTTTTCAGCTGCTTCTTTGTGCATGTTATCCGGCTCATTGCTTGGATATATGTTGTATATACATTTAAGCTGTCAGGAACCATAACAGTTTGATAAAGGAACAAGGAATTTTCTTTCCAGAGGACGAAAATTAACAGCCATAGGCAGACCTGAAAAGTTAATGAATTCCAATTAATTTTCCAACTCTGACAGCTACTAACCCAGAGCATTATACAGGAAAATGTCCAGTACAGCTGGTAGATTTGAAAGCAGTCTCTGCAGACTGAGGGAATGGTAAGCAAATTGTGAATGCACCTGGATGACACATCTGGACCTGCCTCTTAGAAAATGTAGAACAGAGATGCACACTAATCAATTTGACACTCTCGTCCCTATAATGGCTGGAGGAGAGGGACGTTCTATCTTGCCTCTTCCTTGTTTCTTCCCACTTGTCTCACTGCTCAAAGTCTCTGCAAAGGACATCCTCTGTACATGCACCTTCCATTCCTATGGCACCACAGCTGTCACAGTTCTTTCAAGAGAGTTAAAAGTGCTGGAGTTGTTGCAGATTTCTGTCTTCCACTGATGTTTTGATTCCTTGTGATGATTTTTATTCATGTAGCAGAATGGGAGTGATGTGATTCCCTTAGGCTTCCATGATGTGTTGCTTCAAAAGAAGAAAATTACACTTTTTAATTTTTATTTTGTTTGTTTGTTTGTGGGGGTTTTGTTTGTGTTTTTTGTTTGGTTTTATTTATTTTTAAATTTCCCTGGAACTGTCTGGCAGAACCAGTGGACAAGCAGCGTTCACAGTTCTTTGGAAATTTCACCTAAGAAATGTATTCAGTCTGAATTAGGCTGGAATGGACAGAAATATTTAGAATTTTCTGTGAACTGGAAATTCCAAGCAAAATCTCACATCTGACACACCTGATTATTGTGTTTACAAAACAAAAGCTTTTCCTTGCAGCTGCACTTAAAAATTGACATTCTTGACAGTTCTCCTCCCTGTGCAGCTGCAAAGATGCCGACAGGAATGGTAATGTCACCATGGAGTGGGCAAGATGCTCAGGAGCTGTGATTGATTCACACCCTGCCCTGTGCTGCTCATCTGGGTACAGCCAGGGTACAAACGCTCCCTTCCACATCAGAGACTCTACTATCTTCAAATGCTCAGAGATCTTTGAGAGTTAGCAGTTCCCCCTTGTCCTGCTGCAGAGGTGGGTGACAATTCTTTACTTGGAGCTCTGAAACTTTTTTAATCATCTCCCACTGCATAGCAAAAGGATGAGCAGCAGCAGAGGCAGTATCTGCCTGCAAGCCAACAAATCCCTGCAAATTTACTTCCAGAGGTGCCAGCTTGTACCTGTGGTCAGCAGTTTTGTGCATATTCATTTCTCTCCTGATGTAAAACTCAGCCAGAATCCTGTAAAAGAGATTATTCTGTTCAGTCACTGATGTAAATTGGCATCATCAAGGCACCTGTTTCAAGGTGGGCTGTTCTGTGTAAGCGTCCATCACAGCTCTGTTCCTGTAGTCCCTTATAAGTTTTCATTAACGTAGCAGTTATTTTAATGCTCTACATTACTCATATTCCTAAATGCCCGGTGTCAGCCTTGTGGAAGGAATATCAGTCAAAACCGGACCCTACTTAGTTTTCTTCAGGATATTTCTATTGCTTTTTGTCCAGATTACATGAGTATTTCACAAATATTAATGACTTAGTCTTTGTAGACCTTTTTGAGATGTTAAAACACAATTCCCTCTGACAATGCAAAAGCACAGAGAACCGCAGGTACACGGTAATTTTGTGATACCCAGTGTGACATGGCTGATCCTTTTTTTTTTTCAGAGCTTTTGCCTTTGCCTGTCTGTGTCTCCCAGCAGCACATTTCCCACTGACACAAAGTCTGCTCTGAGTTTTCAGGTAAGCTGCAATTCATCTACTGCCTCCCAAAGCATTATCTGGGTGAAATACTTACCTGTTCCTGTGCCACTGTAAAGACATGGAGGTCAAATCCAGCTCACTGGGGCAAGTTTTTGTCTTCCTCATCACTCTTCCCTTGTCTATAGACCTTCAACCATTTCTCCCTATCTTGCTCTCCATCGAAGGAGGGAATGCTGACAACAAATTACTCTGTTTGTGAGACCAGGGTCCTGCAGAGAGGCAATCCCTGCATTAAAGCCTATCCAGCGCATGTGTCAGCAGGGTGGGGGTTGATTTATGGTTGTGTGGGGTAACCTCCCTCCTATTTTTTCCCAGCCTTTTACATATAGGTATTGGCAACATTAATATTCAGTTTTTGAATGAATGAGTTAGGGAGAGACCTGGCACTGCTGAGCAGATGGTGATGCTCACTCCTGGTGAGATGAGGGCCATACCTGCCCCAGGAGAGCTGGGAAACATTTCTCTCTGAGGAGATGTGTTTTTCTGTTGATGTACCAATGAAATGAACCGTATAATATCAAACCCACAGCTGAAACAGAAAAATCTGAACTGAGAAACCTCTCTAAAATACTCCTTATTTATTCTTGGTACATGGTGGGAAGTGGAGTTTTCCAAGTTTGGGGTTAAATTATTGGTTGTACTCTATTCCTATCTCCAAACCTGCAGAGGTTTAGGCAGTGCTTATGTTGTTACAGGCAGGGTGTTACAAGGCAGCTGCTGGGAGAGTTTCGTGTTTTCAAGTGGGTTAAGACAGGGCTGTGTCCCTGCTTGTGTTACAGTCATGACATCATGTTAACAATGTGATGTCCCAGCAAGACCAAAGTTTTAGTTTCCTCATCCCTACACAGAGAGAGACAGATGACCTTCCTTCCCAATGTTAATTGCTTACTGTAAAAGGCAGGTAAAGGTGAGAGTAGTAATCCAGGCTGAGCTGAGAAATGAAATAGTTTTTATTTTCCATTAGCTTAGCCTGCCTTTTCATTATAGGTAAGGTATTTGTAAATTAAGTTAATCACTGGATTCTGATCACAGTTCCTCAAAGTAGCTCCCACAAAGAGTTGGACTTCTCCAGTGTTTTCTCCCTGGCAGGAAAAAAGGCCAGAAGAGAGACTGCAGTAACCTTGGCATATTTGCAGCCCACTGATGCCCCGAGGATTGCCACAATTATTATTATTTTTTTAAAATACCTTTATAATTTTAATAAGAAATACAAAACCAAACATCACATTAATATTTTATTTTGTGGTGGAGAAACCATCATGGTGCTTACCAGGTTGTTCATACTTTAAGACCCTCCAGGTAATTGGTGTTCAAGAAGTCCCCATGCAGGAAAAAATTCTCTTTATAATTTCTCTAGAGCTCATTTCAGAAAGTTTGGAGAAAATGCCATTGTTACCATTATTTGCTTCACAACAAAAATTTCTCAATATTCAGATCTCTATAAATGCCTCTGTCTGAATAGATGTTAGTAACTTTAATAAATTGTTCTGAAATTTTATCTCTTTAGTATTTTAGAGGGAGGTTTCTAATAGGAACCTAATGGAGCTTGATTTTTTTTTCTTCACACAAATAAGTCCATCCTTTATTAAAAGTGTTTGGTATAATTACTTCTTGTCTATGCTTTCTTTGGTTTCTTTGATTCCAGATCTGTTTGCAACTTTGGGTATTTCTACTAAGGTTTTAGTGCAGTTCCATTCTCAATGTATTGTATTTTTCTCCCAAAGGAGAAAAACTGTAAATACAAATGCACTTTGAGGAGCAAAAATTAGAATGCTATACGTAGAGAGATTTGCTTTTAGGTGCTATGTTATACCAGATCATGTGATGTGATTTTGAAGCACACATCTCTTTCAGAACAATGTACAAACTTCAGAGAAATTCAGAGAATTTGAGGGTGGGGAAAAAAAACCCTTCACTAATTTGATGGCATTAATAAGATCCAACAGTATCACACTGTTAAAACAAAACAAAGCAAAACAAACCCCAATAAAACAAACCCCCAACACCCTTCCCACTGAAAAAACCCACAAACCAAAAAATCTCCCCCCTCAAAATCCCTCACCAACCAGAAAAACCAAAACCAAACACACACACAAACCCCTAACCAACCAAAAAAAGAAAACAAATATTTTGATAGACACTTGAAAGAAACTACCTGCAACATATATTCAGGAGTTCAAAGTCCAGGTTCCAGCACCAAGAAAGCAGTAGACTAACATGGACTAGATGTTGACAAGGTAGATATGACAGTCAGAGATAATCAGAGATCTAGCAACCATGACTTACAAGGAATAATTGTATAAATAACAGCTACTTGGCTTTGAAAGGGGAAGACTGACTGGACACTCTATAACTGTTTTCAAATATGTAACAGGCCAGTTTGAAGAATAGGTAACAACCTACTTGCTGACATGACTGGGATCAACAGAAGCAAGACCTATTGGATTTAAACTGCAAAAAAGAGAAATTTCCAGAATTTAAGATTAGACAGTCTTTAAAATTTTATAACAGTGCAATATAATTGAATAGCAAAGTAGAAAACAGGTTGTCTAAAGAGTTCTGGTATCTCAATCACTGGATGTTTTTGTGAAAAAAAATGACAAATATTTCTTGATTTATATATAATTACATATAATTAACTCTAGGCTGAAGCAAGATGATGGGTAAATTACATCATTCCTCTTTACATCTTTTAGGATTTAGATCAGAAGCAAGAGATTAATATTATTTGTGTTTTAATGGGTATTTTTATGCTGGGCTTTTAAGCGTAAGGTGGGAAGGAGACACTTTCTAAATCATTCTGACAAGCTGCATATTGCAAAGAGAACTGCAAGTACAAAGGAGATAAGCAAACTGGCCAAGCAGTTCATCACAGACAGGAACTGCAGTCAGCTTGTATATCATCAGCAGAAGCAATTTGCCATCAGAAGATACCTGTGTTGTAGTATTTTGGAGAAATATATTTTTGTGGAGAAATTCCCTGACTCCCAGAAGAATGCATTTTCATAATCTTCAGTGTTCTGTCCTGATGCTTTCTGAATAAAATAGGTTTTCTTTGGTTGTTTTTTTTTCCACCTTCCAGTAATTGGTTTCAAATATGTATATGTAATTAACTAAAATGGAAGAAATTATGTTTGGAGCAAAGTGGTTGGATTTTTTGCCTTTTTTTTTTTTTTACTAAACATTATTATTAGTTTTAAATATAACATTTAGAAGAAGCAGCTTTGGGTTCTGCCTCAGAAGAAAAATAAACGTCAGAATCATTCAACATCCTGTAGAATGGGCTTTCTACCTTCTTTCAAATTTCAATAAAAAAGATCCTAGATATTCAGTAAAATTAGACATTGTTTGAATATACATTTGGGGAATCACTCTGGGTTTTGGAAAGTATATATGAATAAAAGGAACCGAACAGTGACTGTTTGTTCATGTTCAGTCTATAGCTGCAAAATTTTTTTTTAGAGGGTAAATTGTAGGCTTTATAATAGTATCACTCAAGTATAGCTTATGACAAAACTTACAGTCAGACATTGTGGATGTTCTCTGGAAAGGGTAAAATATTTGAACAAAGGCAGTTTTATTTGAAGCATTAAAGTATTCAGGATATTTAATTTCTTTTTAGAGAGTTATCTCATAAAATATTAATATTTTCTCCTTCCCACTCAAACAAGGATGGATTTTTAAATAATAATGAGATATAATTTCAATCTTATTACTTCTTACCTTTTCAGAAATGTCTTTCTTAATTTTTTTTTTTGCTAAGAATGCATTTATTAGTCTTCCTTAAAGTTTATCTAAAGTTTACAAACATAGCATCACTGTGATATAATTTGCTGTCCATTTTGACCTGGAAGAACCAAGTAGAAATGGCCATTTACCTTCTTTTTATTTGAAAGTCTTTGTTAGAAATTCATTGTTACTTTCTTGTTAGTGCTGAAATAAGCTTTGAAAGAAAAAAAGCTTAGGCTTACATTTGAAAAAAATTAATTTATTAAAGACATTGCCATCTACAGTAATTTAAAGAAATAATCTGCCAACAAAAGCTTGAACTAGTCAGTTTTATGAAAACTGGAAAATTTAAAGACTTGAAATTCAAGGATATCTTTGAAAAATAAAAGGAATCTGTCTGCTATGCTTTATCCTGTTGGTTGAATTTGGTCAAGGATAATGCTTTACTGAGAATTCACAAGCTTTATCTGCAGTCTACTGATGCAAGTGAAGATTGAGGGCCCATAGTCTCCTCCCCCTTCCAAACCTCATCCTGTAATTGCTCCCATTTCCACTGTTGGTCTGACTTGCCATGCAACCCCTGTGGACAAGAGTGGATATCAGGACACTGATAAATATCAAAAGTAATGCTGTGGGTGAGTTGTGTGTCAGTGCAGCAGGACAGAGCAATGTCCGCAGGAAACACTATGGCATGGAAAATTTTTGGGGGGAGATGCCAAGACTGGAAATATGAGGTAAACTCATGACAGCTAAATCCAAACTTCTAATTCAGAGATCCCTTTATCAAAATGCAATGTCTTTAGTTTCTTGCAAATAACCTGAATTGAGACTGTGAATCACCTTTATGTCTTTGCTGCCACGTGGATCTCCATCCCCTGCCCCACGGAGGTGGCTGAGGGGCTTGTACGTGAGAACTGGGACATTTCAGATGGGCTCCAGTGTGCTCAGCACAGTGTGGAGCAGCCTGAAGGACCTCGCTATCACATCACCTCTCCAACACTCCCCTACCACCCCCAGGTTTATCTCTAGGCAGCCTGGCTTTATCCCTTTCCCCCTTCAAATCCAGATTAAAACTCTTCTGATGAGCACTGCTCACTTTTGCACTAAGATCCTTCTTCCCCTTTGAGGTGGGTGTACCACATCTGTTGCCTGAGGGCCTGGTTTCCTGTAGACCAACCCATGATGAAAAAACCCAAATTCTGCTGGTGACACCAGGCTCAGAGCCATGCATTGGTCTGCTGGCTCTTCCTGCTGGCACTGGGGTGTCAGCATGTTCCCACCAGAGCTCTGTCTTGGGCAGCTGCTTCAGTCGTGGTGGGTGCAGAGCTGAGACTCCAGGGCCTTCTGCAGGTGGAGACCACGGCTCCCTGGTTGAGCTGGCAGAGCTACAGTGCCCTTCTTGCCTGACAACTGCCACAGTGCTCCTGTTTGTTAGTGCGTCCTAAGGGATGCTTTTATGGGAGAAGGGTTTGGCCGATGACATTCCTGGCCCCACACAGGTGCCCTGGTGCTGTGGTGTGAGCTGTGAGCTACTGTTGAGTCTCTCCCCTCCCTTCAGGTTCTGTCTGTTCAGGGACTCCCCCTGTGTATCACTCTGGAGTGCTCCACTGCCCATCCTGCCAACACCAGAGAGGCTGCCTTGGAGATTGCTACTGGGGACATTGAAGTCCCCCAGAAATACTAAGGCCTGTGAACTTTTTCTTTCTTCCCATCATTTGGAGGCCTCCTCTGCTTCTTCCTGATCCAGCATTGTGTAGTAGAAACACACCGAAACAGTGCATCGTTCTACTCAGCAGAACAGTTCTGCAAAATTTGCAGGAATATGTTGTCAGTTTCTAAAGTAATTAATGTGTTATCTGCACTCAAGCACACTGTTTCACTGAGCCATCAAGAAGAGATGCATTTCTCAGGCAAATATGATGCCTGTTACTTAGATGGTGGCTTTATGAACTTTGTAGATATTGAAAAAGAGGTAGAACAAATATTTTTTCTTAATCAGGTTGTTTATAAAAATAAATCCAAGCTTAACCTTTCTTACAGTAATTGGTGAAACGGAGCTGCAGTTGAGAAGATCACAGGTTTCCAGATAAGCATGTAAAAGCTTATTGATTAGCTAAAAAGCTCAGATCAATGTACCTCACCCTTGTTTAGCAAATGTCTCCAGTCTGAAACAGAATTTTTATTACAATATTTATTACAAGATAAAGCTGAGATACTTTAATGGTAGACCCTGTCTGTGTGCTTATCTGTCCTTGGAGGAGTGGCAGAAATCCTTGATCTAAAAATGTCAATGGAACAAGAACAAACCATAAAAAAATCCTGCATGCCCCCTTTAAGTGCCAAGAAAGTTTTAGTCCCTACCTTAAATAATATTCAATGTTTATTTGTAATGAATAAGTTGTCAGTCTAGAGCTCTACCTTACAGAGTCAGAGCACTTCAAATTTTATTACAAAGCAGCTGCCACACTCTAACTTAGTCCTGATCCCTGATATAAACCTTTACACGAGTGAACAGACTGTGTTGTTTTTAACCTATGACAGATGTGTGTAAGCTGCTGTTGGACTGAGATTTGAAGTAATGTCATCCTATCCTAAGCAAATACCAGAAGTTGGATGCCAGAGAACCCAAGAAACGTGAACGTTACATGATTAAGAGGGATATCATCTCTGTTGAAGACACTTCACCTACCATTTGAAAGTTTTGAATTTCTCTTGCCCAGCCACCATTAAAACGACCTTATGTGACTCTGAAAAAAATTATTCGACACGTGTGCCAGTAATTAAAATAAAAGTAATTTGGTGAAAAATAATTCGGTTATCTCCAAAACCTAATCCATGGGTTAATTTCCATGGTATGAAGCCTGTTCAATAGAAAATTAACTGTGTGTGAGCCCTTTATGAGCCTTTGTCTAAAAGCATGTGTGTGCTTAAAGATGTTTATGTGTTCATGCATTTGTTTTCTCTGTGGGCTCTACTTCTGACGTTGTGGGGAAAGCAAAGAAAGCAGTTTCTAGGCTTGCTCATGTTATGACTTGAAAATTGAACGGGGCTACTCAGGGAAAGAAGAATGGGATGCAGCAGTTGAAAAGAGCTTTTTTCTTAAGCCAGTACAGCAGCTGGTGGGAGAACAGACATTTTATGAGACTTTTCCCATGTGCTGATCCAGAGCTTTGTTAGCAAGACTGCTGAACTTGTGCAGGACTCTCAATCTGGATTTATTTATTCAACTGATTAAGTTTTTCAAGCCCCTTATGAGAAGAAGTTGTTATGGAAACTTGGAAAAAAGTTCAGAGATTGGCTTCAATAATAGAAGATAGTGTCTTGTCATTCATCCCAGAGCCCTTTATCAACTGTATATGGGAATAACTTAATCCAAACCAAAATAAAACACCTGCCTTGCTGGCATGAGCACAGTGGCTGTTGACAGAGCACAGGGCACTAAACAGCAGGGCTTGTGTGGGAGGTGAGGAGGAGTTTGAACTCTGGGTGCCATGTGAGGCAGAAGCAACGATTGCTTAGGCTGAAAGGGGAACCAGTACTAATGTAATTAGTACAGCAGAGCTGTATAAGTGGTTTGCACTGCAAGGTTTGTACTCTGTGAGTTCATCTTCTTTGACTGTGTCAAAGATAATGAGATTGGCCTGATGCCCAGAGCCAACAACTATTCTGACTATAAATTTCCTGGCCTCATCTCCTGGGGCCCATCTACCTCGACCCTGCAAGTTCTGCTGAACTCCCATTCTGAGTCTGGCTCCACCCTTTCACCTTCCAGGTCTAATTTTTTTTTTTTTGTCACCTCTGGGAACTTTGGATGTGAGATAGGCACCGAGCAAGGGCAGTTTGACAACCATTTTACAACACCTCCTGTAGAGTTAACCGTTCTACCCACAGATAGAGGCAGCCCAGAAGCAGGGAGAAATCTTTAGACTGTTGTTAGGAGGTTCCCATTGACAACTGTGTTAGAAACATTAAGGTATGACAGAGACAGGGAAGGGTGGTTCCAGGCTGAATGCAGACAACACTATGCATGTATATATAGTAGGAGAGCACCCAGAGATCCCTGGCATAGCCTTACCTTTTGGATGAAGAACAGTCCTATAGGGACAGAGCCTGATATCCATGCTGTAGCAGGTCAGAAGCAGGATAGCTGTCATGGATCCTTGTCAGCCCACCAGTAGAAAAACTGTCAAAAAGCCAGTGCAGTAAGATATCAAAGAATAATTGACTGCAAAGAAAACACAGAGGGATGGTGTTCAGTACACCCTGTGCTTAGCACAGAGGTGAGCTGAATACTCATTGCAATCCTAACTCCTAAGAAAGGCTCCCCTGATCTCACTAGGAGGTTTTTAGCATGCAATCCTCAGGGATTTAGACACTGAGCAAATACATTGATCATCAGGCTGCAGAATAGTGGTGGTTGGAGACAACCAACAGCTGTCCAGTGCGAAGTGCATAAATAGTCCATGAAAGAGGGATATGACCCTAACCTACACTGAGTAGAGTTATCCACTTCCTGTGATCTGGCAGAGTGATCCAGCTTCAAGAGAGGCATGGGAGTATGGTTATCCACCTGATACATCCTAGTGGTTAAATATGTGGTAAATGTGGCTGAGAACACTTTTTGCTGAGGAGGGACTTCACCTGGGAAGTTGCTGGGTGAATGCCATAAGCACCAAGCTGTATTTGGGAGATGGGCCTGTGAGTTCTGCTCAGTAATCTGGGCTCAGGAGAAAAGTAAACATACAAGCTCCATGCAGGGTGCAAGTTCAGATTTCCTTGGTTAGTGTTGCCTTGTGATAAGCTGTGTCTCCTCTCAGCCATTTCTAGATGGCTCCTTGATCACCCTTTGAGGCCTGTGTTAGCTGAATAAAATACCTGACTCCATCATGCTGCTTCATTCAGTTGAGACAGAAGAACTGGTCTTTAGATATCATTTCAAACCAGTTGATTCCCCAGCAAAAGAAATTCAAGATTTGGTCTTAATGAAATATTTTTGAATTTGTTATTAACACAATCCTGAGCAAATAATTTAAGTTCTTTATATTTGTGTTTCCTACGTGTTCTTTGACTTTCTTCTCAAGGATTTGTTAAAGATGAGATGTCCTCTTCTCTCTGGACTGACTAGGATGCAAATAATTTTGTAATGCAGAACAGAAAAGTAGGTAAGAGAAGAAAGAGGACCAGGAAAGACTATGAAGGAAAAGGTATCTTTTTCAAGGAAGGAGTCCTTTCTTCCCATCTCCAAATATTAAAGAATGGGAGAAAATGTTCTTAAAAGAGAAAATAGACAATACTCCAGCATTCTAGCCAACTTTTAATTTGTAACCCTGTCAATATTCACCTCAAAGAGTTAGTACTGGCAACTCTTAACAGAAGAACATAGACAATAGCTTACCATATTAATGTGTTGCTTTGGTCCAATCTGGCAAAGTCCAGAATCCTATGGGAAAAAGAGTACTGAAGCTAAAAAGCTGTCAATGAATTGCAAGAGTTTCAATAGAAGACTGTAAGGGAGAAACAGTAAATAAGTAAAAACCGTGCAGGCCTTCACTTGGCACAGTAATTCCTCCTTCACTGTTTTTGAGGTTTTTTACCCTTTGTGTGAGTGAGTACATAGCTTAGGCTATGTACTCACTCACTAATTGTTTGCATTTTGGAGAGCCCTTTGTTCTGAAGAGGTGTCACTATGAGTGTTTATTCCATTTTTCTTCTTTCGGTTTTTAATTAAAAAAAATTTGCAAATGCAAAACTTAGCTGGGTGATTTACGATGAAAAAGACTTCATTTGAAAAGGGTTTGGTAATGAGGACTCAGAAGATGCATTTGGTAGTTAAACTTCAATGCACTTTTTCCCATCTATCCTGATCAATTTTATTTGCTGATGCAAAAACCACTGTAGACTCATGAGTCATCTGTTATAATTATTTTCAATCACTACATTGTTTTTCATTCACAGGAAGTTTGCAGTTTACTTTTTATCAAA
Source organism: Corapipo altera (assembly GCF_003945725.1). Taxonomy (NCBI): domain Eukaryota; kingdom Metazoa; phylum Chordata; class Aves; order Passeriformes; family Pipridae; genus Corapipo; species Corapipo altera. The sequence goes on from NW_020884892.1 coordinate 5,029,452, forward strand.
GGAGGAAAAAAATAATCTGTACTTAAATATTTATTATGCTACAAATTTAGAAGCAGAAAATGGTGGAAAATCATCTCTAAAATCAGTCTCACTTCTGGCATTTAATCTGTGATGGAGGTCCTTGCTCTTCTGGGAAAAAAACCCAACCAACAAACATGTCTGGCTGCAGGCATCAGAAGAAGGCAGCTGCCTGCATAAGGAGCAGCTGGGAGCAGCTAGCCAGTGCCACTGGTAACTGTGACCCCAATTTTGGCTGAACCAGTCCTGCATGGAGTTGCTCCTTTCTGGTAGAGCAAGAAGGAGACTCCTGTTGGTGAGGTTTGACAGAGGGACAAATGAGTTGACAGATTTTGGCAGACTGTTTTAGGAAACAGGTCCACTGTCCTTGGGGAAACTGAATTTCAAATGTCTCACAGCCCTATGAGATGTGTGGGTGAACTCAGGATGAATATGGATTGTGTGTAGAGAGAGAGAGAGAAAATAATTCTGGCCACTATGGTTTTCAGAGGACGGTCATCTGGAATTTGTTTTCCTTTCTTTAGAGTTGCAGCTTATTTGAAGTTTGAGCTGCCAGACGACAATGTGAAGGAAAAGAACTGCTTGGGCTGTGACAGCAAGCTCTTTGGTGGGGGATCCTGCGGCATCATGGAACTCCCTGTCTTAGAATGCCATGGGTGCCAGAAGTTAAGATGCAATGACAGGGTGACTTCATGGAGTTCAGGTCTAATGGAGGTTGTCAAAAGGAAAGGCAGTTCTCCAGCAAGTCTGTGAGCCATAAGTGATTTGGAGGCTGGCAGTGCACCCTGGAGTGGAATCACTGCATGCCTGCCTTTTTCTTCTGCTCCCTCATTTGTATCCACTTGCTGATTCTTGCTGGAAACAGGATACTTTGCTACATAATCTGACCCCAGATAGCCTGGTCTAATACGAGCAGCCTGTCTCATACTTTGACGTTCTCAGTTGTGAATGACGTAATGTCCTTAGCACACGGTGAGCCACTAAAAGCCAGAATTATTATTCTCAGCATGTTGTCACATATAGGGGTGGCTATGACCTCAATGATAGCAGGGCTCATCCTACTGGAACTTTATAAACCTCACAAAATCTATCCTTGTTTTCTGCCTTAGCAGTGGCAAGCAACAGTGGTAAAACACAGCAAAAGGTTTAGAAGAACAGTTTTGTATAAAACAGCAACAGCAGATGCCATTCATGATCAAGATAATACTAAAATGTTGAGAACTTTGCAGCTTCATCCTACAGACCCTTCCATGGGCTCATTTGTTGCCACATTTCCATCTTCTGTGAACTTGGATGGAGTCAGCAAAATCCTCAAGTGAAGATACACAACAGCTTGATATAACATGTGACAAATGTTCGTATACCTACATGCTGATATATCTTTAATGAAGGCTTTAACATGTTGCAGAGATATTGTGTGTCTGTGTGCCAGCACAATAACCCTCAGAGAGGATTTTGCCAGCTGGGCTGGGCACAAAAGGAGTTTACAGGAGGAAATTATAAGGTCCTTTATAGATAATAGCAATATTTCAGCTTTCAATTCTAAAAGAAATAAATACTCGTCTTGTTAGTTGTATCTTTCCAAAGGATAACTTTTACTGTTTTTTGTATGTTATCATTCTTTTAACCCTACATTGTGTTATACACATGCACACAGACTCATGACTACTACATTATTTTCTTGAGATTCCGACCAGCTAAAAGCTATCAGAGCTGTCAGTAGCTATATTTCCTTGTAAATAGGTTTCAGGCCTGAGCCAGTATCTTGCCCTACAGTACTGCAAAGTGGACATGTCTTCTGGGACAGCACAAAGTGAGGTATCGCTTTGTTGTTTCATGTCATGAATGTGACCATGAAAAAGTTGTGTGTTTTGATCTAATTATGTCATCATATAGTTATTAATGTAAGTGTAGTGCCATGACTAAATTGCTCAAAAGTACAGCATAGCCTTTGTACATCTCCTGCTTGTGTTTATCTAATAATCCCTTCATAACTTGTCTCCTTTTTTTCACAGATGGATTATAATGTCTTTTCAGTGCAGCACAGCAGAGACTGGCAAAATTTTTAATATTCTGGAGAAATCATTGTTCTGTCTAAAATGCTTCTTGTTGGAATAAAAAATGAGGCTTATACTTTGGGGTCGTGCTTTTGTTGTTCAAAAGTAATTTTAGATTTTTTTTTCTTAAAAAAGAAAAAATGTTAATAATATATGTTTCTGGAGTTGAGAGTATTTTCTTTGAGCAAATTCACTCTTTGTTCCCCCTTTGTGTCAGAAAGAGAAAAGAGTAGATCACAAAGGAAAGTTTTCATTTTTATTTGGGTTTAATTAGCCTATTCAAGTTGCTTGTTCACTGTTGAAACAATAAGCCATTTTAGGAAATAAAAGAATCAATGTGTAATACTGTGTCATCTTGAGCAAAGCATCATCTTTTCCTTTGATCAAACTGTCCCCTCAGTTAGTGAATAGGGTCAGTTGTCATAGCTCTTTTGCTCAATGATGACAGACTCTTTGCCAGAAAATTTTTCCAGGTTCTATTTGTAGTGCAATTATCAACAGCTTCAACATTGTCCTGATTTATTACTTGTAAACTTCATTGTTTTTCTACAACCTCATTATAGAATTATTTCTGAAAGCTGGAAATGTGTCTTATTACCTCTTAATCATTTTAGATATAAACTGTCTGGATGTTTTCCAGCTAATATATCAAATTATTTGACTTTCTGAAAGGGTCCTACCAAAATATGGGTGCACCTAATAGTAGATAATTAATTATATTAATCACAGTTAGTAATTTCAGATGGCTGTCTGAATCTGACACATACTAATGCATCAGTTTAAAAAGATGCCAAGCTCCCTTGCTGGGATCTAATAGGAGATGGGTTGTCTACAATATCACTTACATTTCTGAGTATCAATTATGTAGTCATTAATTTCTTAATGACAAAACTGTAAATGACGTTCTCTGAGCAATAATGGCCTTCTAGAAATACTTTCTCTCTCTCATTTTTTTCTCTCTTTTTTTTTTTTTTTTTTTTTTAACATGCGAGTGTAAACTCCTGTCCAGGGAATTCATCATTCAGCAAGGCAAACTTCAAAGGAACTGCCAGGCCATGTAACTTGGTGAAAATGGGTGAGATGTGCAGAAGAGGTGACATACTGCAATGGCTCACCTGTAACTTGGGCATAACTCCTTGTCAAACCATAGTGCCTCTCTCATCTTGGACCAAGGAAGTGTGATATTGGATGTGATCTGACTTGCCCCTCTCAGAAATGCCACTGCACTTTGCATGAATTCTTATCTCAAAGCAAATTTCTCTCCCAAATTCTCTGTGCCTTTGATACCAGTGCATGGGAAAATGTCATTAAAGTGTTGTCCCAAACAAAGTGGAGCAATGACAGCCTATAAAGTTTAATCTATCCTTCTTTCTATACTCAAGGAAGTAAAATCTGCAATCATGTAATCATTCCCCCGAGGGTGTATTATTTATTCACAGTCATTAGACCCTCCTGTACATAAAAGACACATAAAGAGGGCAGCAATTACATTTGAAGGCAAGTGCATAAGAATAATGTGTATATTTAACTGCTTTTTTCCAGGTTCAGAATACAGAAAGACAGATTCTCACTTTCTCAAGTGAACTTGCTATGATTACTTAATTAATGACTATTTTTACCAATATTTAGCTTTACAGACTGATTTGGTATACTCAAAGGCTGAGCTGTGCTGCTGATTCAGGTAAGTCACATCCCTTTCTCAAGCTGCTCCTGAATGTACACAACCACTGCCAGCACAAACACTGTCATGTACAAACCACATCTCTGAATTCACTTTGCACAGACAGTAAAAAGCAATTACTTGCATATTTGCAGGAAGGAGAATGCAACTTGCATAAGCACAGATGAAACAAGTTAATTTCTAATTCTTATGGGAAATTTACTGATAATTTGTTCTGTTATTCACCAAGGCCTTCATGAAAAGCAGAGAGAAACAATGTGAATCATCTAGCAATGTTTTGCTATTGCTTTTCATATATGTATGTTAAATGAAGACAGACCTGATTGTAAATAAACATCCTCAGAGTATTAACAGCTGTCTGCAAGTGGTCTAGCTAATCAGTGAGACAAATGGTGATTTCAGAGAATGTATTTGACACAGTAGATGGGATAGTATATGAAAACAAATATCAAAAGTTACTGGGATTTGGCAGGGGACTGGAAGCTCATTAAATTGCTGTAACACAATTACCTGTGATCCCCTGGCCTTTCCCGAATTCTCAGCCTTCTCAGTAGAATGTTACTGAAGGAGCAATCATTTTTTCAGCTCTGAGCCATGAGAAATGTGTGAGTTTTTTTGGTTTTGTTTTTTTTAAACTATAAACCTGCCAATTTTAGGCTCACTTGAGAATTCACAACTACAGTAAGATTAATAATACATGTTAAATGAATGCTCAGTTTTGGATAAATCTGGGCTGTGAAGTACTCAGTGCCCTATGGATAGCTGAAGAGGTCTGAGATGAGAACATTTCCAAGACAGTTGAGGACGGGAAGGTGACGGTGGAGAAAACAGAAGAATGAGTGGGGATGACAGGTTATCAGATAGAGGTAAATTTAGTGAAAATACTTATGTTCTTGTCTTGTTCTTTTCCCAAAATCAAAGTAGAAACAATTGTATTGTTTGGTTTGGATGTACAAACTGTGCAAAATGCCAAATTATTCTGCCTTCCTTTTTTTTTTTCAGCAGTTTCTCTCTGTGTATTTGACTGCTTAGTGCCCGGCCATCAGCGTGTTCTGTAGTTAGCTTGGGCAAGAAAAATGGTGTCTGATGGGCTCTGGGTTAGTGCTGAGGTGGTGAGTGCTCTGTGTGCCCTGTGTGCTCTATCCTCAGCACCATCACATTTACTGTACATTGCTCACTGCTGACCCTGTGCTGACAGCAGAACCCTTGGCCACCTGTCACCTCACAGGAGCTGATGAAAGGGGACTTCAGGCAATGGCTCACTGTCAGTGGGAAATGAGTAACTGGAGGTGAGCAGAGGAAACACAACTGTGGCAGGGTTTATTGCCATGAGATTGTAGAGGTATCTGACAATGGTTGATGCAGAAGACTCATCATCAGTCTGGCTCTGGACTGTATCAGTATGGTAAGAGATGTTTCTCAACAAACAGATCTTTATCCAGGTCATGGAAGCAGTAGGCAAAGGAGAAAATTTTATAAAGGTTTAATCTTTCAGTAAGTACCCAGCTCTTGGTCTGTGGTCAATTTAAATCAGCAAGAGGTTTTGCTTTCTCTTCTCTGCAGAAAGCAGCTCCTTTTTGTTTCCTGCCTCAGAATACTTTAATTTCTGCTTCTTCCCTTTCATATAAATTCATAGAAGAGCTTTGGACACCTATGCCAAGCACTCATCAGTGTGTGCAGCTGCTTTGTGCTAAAGCACCTGGTTGAGACTGGTAGGCCGTCTTACTGTTCAGCACTTGTATTTTTTATCTACCTGATAAAGCTTGTTTTCTCATTCAGTCACAGCCTACTGAAGTCAATGGAAAGTTTCTTGTTTACTTTAAGAGGCTGCCAGTTATGGTGTAGATTTTTATCCTCGATTTTATTTAAGCCAAGAATTCACCCTTAGAGTCTGAACTAGTTTGGAGTCACTCTGGCTTTGCCATGAGGGGTTTCAGTTCTGAAGAGTGGTTTGCTCAGGAAGTGGTATTTTTTTTACTTCATGCTTGTGTATCTCCAACCAGGAGAGATCATGTTAGCGTGGGCTATTGTAGAGTTTTAATCAGGCATTGTGGAGGTGCTCCTTAGGGAGGCTCTGCTGCTTTGATCTTCACGTAACAACACCCTGTGAAAGGAAACAGTGTCCCAGGAAAGTGTTTCCTGATCTGGCAGCTGATGATGATTATGTTAGGAGAAATGCCTACAGTTTCTCTTGATTAGGGCAATCATTGTTTTCATCTAAATTACAGGGCCTCTTTAAAGTTTCCATCTGAGATCTGCAACTGTCTTACTACTGGGTTCATGTGATAAGGTCTCACTTGGTGATTAAACCCTACCCAGCTCTTGAAAGTTATAAACTTCAAGTCACAAAACCACAGAGGAACTTGGAGCATATCTCTTGTCCAGTCTATTTAATTGTATTCATTGCTTTAGGCAAAAGGAAGCTAAATTAGTTAGTGAAGGACTCTGAATTCCTCAGCTAGGAAGAAAACTGCGGTTATGAAGCTGCTGCACCAGTCTTCAACAGAAAAGCAATAAATACTTCATGAAGTGAGTAGCTGGGTCTGATAGGGATCTCATACCACAGCAAATAGATTTGAAGGAGTTTTTCAAATTGACCATTTGAGACCTGTCAGTATAACAGTCTATTCTTTGGCTGAGATCCACAAAATTACTGAACTTTAGAAGATATGTGTTAAAAATGGATTTTGATGCCTCTTTTTATTCATAAAACCTGTCTTCCACAGAGTTTTACATTGTCTATTTCCACACATCCTTCCAAAATGTATCTCCAGCTTCCTGACGGAGCTGCCACTGAACTCAATTGTATTTTTTCTATTGTCTACTAAGGAAATGAAGCAGGATTTTACTGCATCCAGTGGGATTTTTACTTCTTCAAAGTCAGGTATATGTCCATTTGGTATCAATAATTTTTTTGCAGTTTGAAAGGTCTTTTTCTTAATAGAGGTGTGCTCTCTTTTAGGTGAATGTATGCTAGAAAGTAGACTGGGCTTGCATTTCTTTACACACTGCAAAGGGTTTACAATAATTTATTTAAATCTTCCTTCTACCAGGAAATACATGGGAAGAGATTTTAGTCTTAGGTAGAAGGTATTATAGGTGGTAAATTGGGACCAGCTTCTGTAGGGCTGAAAGAGGCAGAGATATTTGGTTCAGTCCCATATGCTCTTCTGTCTAAATAGCCAGTTCCACAGCTAGCTTGTCCTGATGCATCTGCCTCACATAAATAAAACACAGACAAAATACTGTGTCACAAAAGAAGCAGCCCCAAAAGAAGCAAGACTGTTAAAACTCAGCATAAATATTATATGATTAACAAATTCCTTTAACCGGGAAGCAAATGTAGAGAGTGACCTTGCTCTTGACAAAGGCTTGAAACCAAAATAACTTCTGGCACCACTGCACTTAATGAACATGTCACTAAATAAACAACCTCAAGGGCCTCACTTTTCTCAAGAAGCATCATTTCACACTCCTGTGCTGTCCATGTGGGGTTTTGTAACTTCTGACAAACCCGCATAGCCTTCAGCTGAATCACACTTGCTTTTCCTCAATGCCATTCAAGTCCAGCAAGATGCCACGTACAATTAGCCACTTCTGCATCCCTGGTTTCTGGAGGCTGGAAGACAGTGAGAGAAGGACTGCTGTGTTTTATGTTTGTTTGGGCTTAAAGGCAGTGAAGTGACCTGAAAGAGAGGTGGACTTGGGAAGGGGTGAGCTAGAATGAGCTCTGGTGAGGAGGGTGCTGCACCAGGCAGGGAAATTTGTTAACAGAAGCTTCCAAGGAGATGCAAGGAGGCAGAGGCTGGCTCTGAGGTGGAGCAGAATGCTTGGAGGGAAACCAGGGGCTGAGAGACGAGGGGCTGAAGACACACTTTGTCCAGTGTCCTTTGATTGAAACAAGATATAGTCCTATGAAAAATTTCCAATTGCACTGGAAATTAATGTCAACTAGTTGTCCAATTTCCAGTAATGTTTATGAAAACCTGCCTTTAAAAACTGTCTGAGTCTACTTACAGGCAGAAAACAACTCATGATACTGTTCCATGTGCTATAGAAAAAACCTCTGGATAGCAATTGAAGGGATGCTCCAAAGCCAGGCTAATCCAGCCTCACTTTTTTAGTGCCTTTCACACAATAAGGCTGTCTCTGACAACCTCTATATTGGCTCCCCTATGAACAGGGCAATAAGAGGGTTTTTCAAATGATCCATTTGTACAACTCAGACAATCTGTATTGGATTCAGTTATAGCTTCTTGTTAGCAGAGCCCATTGGTTAGCTCTTGCCCTCTCTTCTCTCTTCACACAAAATAGTGCGAATATATTTGGGGAACAGATCTGTAACTGTCTGGGTCATTGAGTGACTGTTTAGACAATCTTATTTACTTATCCTGGCTATATCTGATGTATTTTTAGAACCACCCAGTGACTGAGACACTGCAGTGGGCTTTGTCACTCTGTGCCATCATCCTCATATGTGGCATTTTGTAGCGGAGTAACACTTGCTACAAATTATTACTGATTCCCTCTTGTTCTTTCACAGAGAACATGAAATACAAGTTTCTTGCATGTTTGAAGACCGTTGACATACTATGCCATCATCTCACACCTTTCTGACTCTTTCACAGGTCATACTTATTATATTGCTTGCTATTCTGGGTTTGGGGTTTTTTTTAATCTTCTGCATTCTCTCAAATTTTTCAGAAATATTTGTAATGTGTGGTGCCCAGAGCAGGTCACTGATTTCTAGCTCACAATCCCCTACTACTAATCATAGTGGAATAATGATGACTGGTTTTTTATGTATGTTAGACGTGGAAGATAATTTAAAAATTTAAATTTATTTTGTACCAGGAATCAATGTTACAATCATAGAATGGTCTGAATTGGAAGAGACCTTCAAAGATCTTCTAGTTCTAATCCTCTTTCAAAGGGACACCTTTCCCTAGGTCAAGTTGCTCAAAACCCCATCCAACATGATCTTGAACCATTCCAACGATGGTATGTCCACAATTTCTCTGGGCAACCTGTTCCAGTGTCCTGCCATCCTCATTGTAAAAAGTTTCTTGCTTATGTACAATCCAAATCTACCCTCTTTCAGTTGAAAGCCATTGCCCCTTGTCCTGTCACTACAGACCTTGGTAAGAAGTTTCTCTTGGTCTTTTTTATAAGCCCCCTTTATATATTGAAAGGCCAAATAGGGCCATTCTGGAGCCTTGTCTCCTCCAGGCTGGGCAAACCCAACTCTCTCAGCCTGTCTCCATAGCAGAGGTGCTCCAGCCTTCTGAGCATCTTCATGGCATCCTCTGAACTTGCTCCAACAAGTCCATGTTATTCTTGTGTTTGGAGGGCCCACAGCTGGACATAGCACTCCAGGTGGGCTCTCACAAAAGTGGACTTTGGAGGCAGAATTACCTCTCTTGACCAACTTTGTTTTATGCAGCCTAGGATATGTTGGCTTCCTGGGCTGCCAGTGCACCTTGCCAGTTCATGTCTAATTTTGCATCTCTGCAGGGCTGGTCTCAATCCATTCATCCTTCAGCTGGGATTGTTCTGATCCAGGTGAAGGACCTTGCTGACCTGGCCTTGTCAAACTTCATGAGGTTCACATGTTCCCATCCCTCAAGCCTGCCCAGGTCCCTCTGGATGGCATCCTTTCCCTCGAGCAAATAAACTGTAGCACTCATCTTGGTAGTCTGTAAACTGGCAGAGAGTGTACTTGATCCCACTCACTGTGTCACTCATGAATACATTAAATAGTCCTGGTCCCAATGTACCCTTGAGGGACACCACTTGTTACTGGGTGCTGAATACACTGTTGTGTAACACATCTAATTAACTGAAGTATTCCTTAACCTATTATTTCTTATTATATATTGGGCTCTTATCCTCTTCTTAAAAATAACAGATTTAATGCTTCAGCTTCACTTAACTAGTATTTGGGTATTGAATATTGAATTTTCTTGTTCTTTTATTATTAGTTCTTTTCAGGTAAGAAATAGATACACATTTCCCTTTGCGTTTGGTTTTTTTTTTCTTTTTTTTTTTTTTTTCTTTAGCTGCTGATGTGTTTGTAGAATCCATCCTGATTACCTTTCTTTATGAGAATAGTATGTGGTTGTGCTGTTTAACCTTTCTGACTGTAATTTTCATGATTACTTTGGAGAGGAGAAGGGCAAATCAGGCTTTTACTGAATAGATTAGATGTATGTCAGTAGTGTTACTCTTCTAAAAGGATTGTGCTGTCCAGTCATCATTTATATACATGGCTATAGTGAAAAGTTTTATCATTTGACTTTATCACCTCAGAGATTATCTCATGTCTTATCTCATGGCTACAATATCTTACCCCACCTCTAAGGACAGGACAATTTATCTGCTGCCGAAAATTTTGTCAGGGAGAATAAGTGAACAATTTTGGTGGCTTGATACTACAGGTTTCAACTGTTACTGATTTACACACTCAGTTGCCTTGATGAAATACTGTAGCCAAGATTTTTTTAAAGATATTTGTGTAATATATAGATGGTAACAATGGTTCTGCACTGAGCCATGCTTTTAACAACCACAATCAGTTATTCCTTCTGACACAGGAAAGCTATAAAACATTAGCTGAAGGCTGATGAGTTATGAAACACCCTGAGTCATTAGATACATGAACACTGCAGAAATTTTGGAACAAATTACCTTACTTGCAATGATAATTAATAACATTTATCTATCTCTTTTCATCCTGAAGTATTTGAAGGCATTCCTTAGGCATTCAGTAGCCAACATAAAATATGTGACATAAAAATCAACTGTATTCCCTCAGGATTAAATGAGGGAATCACAAGTTGTTGAAGGCAGAATTATATTACAGCTGACAATTAGCAATTGTCACAGGAGGTGTGCACAAAAATTCCCTATCCTAGCTCAGCTGAAAATGTTCTGCTTTACTCCAGGCAAGTTTTCCAACATATCTACCCTAATGTTCCTATTTACAAAATACCTAATGTTGAAAGCCATGTAGAGACCCTGAAGGGCTGCCAGCATAACCAGAGCTTATGGCTCTCTTGCTGTCTGTATGTAAACAATATGTCTTCATCACTATGGGTTAAGACTACATCGTTAAGGCACAGCTTGTAGGATTTAAGATTTCCTCAGCACTGTACAAACATGAACTCATTATCTTCATCTCTTGCTGATTGTATGATCTCTATTTCAAAAGTCAAGAAACTAAGGTGGGAGGCAAAGCACACTAATTAAGTTACCATATGAGACAGTATAAGGTGGCATCAGCATCTTTAAAAGTTGGCCTTGGGTTTCTAGATGATCAATGAAGGAGGTGATTCATGTCATCCCAAAGTAGATACCTACGTCTGGTTAAATGACTCACCCTGTGCTTCACTGACTCTGTGGACTTGTTTTCTATTTACTATAACAGGAACACAAAAAACTTGCTTAGATGTCAATGACTACATCGCTGGATATGAAATTTAGTTAGGTAAGTTTTGGGAAGGTAGGAAATACAAATTCTGCCCTAAAAGCCACAAGGAAATACAAATAACACATACTGGAACAGGTTCCCCAGGGCAGTGTCACAACACCAAGCCTGACAGAATTCAAGAAGTGTTTGGACAATGCTCTCAGGCATATGGAGGGATTCTCGGGCTGTCCTGTGCGGGGCCAGAAGTTGGACTCAATGATCAGGATATTCTATGATTCTAGGATACTTTCAGATCCCCATTAAGGCAATGAAAACCAGACTGCTCTAACTCTTTTGTTAGAATCAAACTAACATCAGTAAAACCTACATAAAATTGCCTTCCTCCCTGCCATGACAAGCTATCCCTTCCCTCTAAGAGTGACCTGTAGTCACAAACCCCAGAAATAATTCCTCTGCCGTGAGCATCATCTCTCTACTTTGAGTACACGTGAGAGAGCACGGTGAGTACAGTGGTGAGACCATGGAACAAATCCAGCAACCTGCTACCTAAGGCTGCCAGATGGAAGCCGACTGCATGAATGGTAGAAAAGCATAACTAGGATGGCATATTTAGTCATTTACTACAGATACCAAATTTCAGGGATGGTACTGCTTTTCCTCACTGACTGCACAGAAAGTCAGTGTCTGACAGTCTGCATCCAGCACTGCTTTCATAAATGTCTAAGAGGTGTCAGGAGTCTAAGGAGATTGCACAATGAAAGTGACTCCAACTATTTTTTGGTCATATTGATAATGATTTGGGTTTAAAAATGCATACTGTAACCATGTCGTTAGAGACTGTGCAGCTTAGAGACCAATAAACATGTGAACTGATGGTTCTTCATTAGAAAACAGCTAGGCAAGAAACAGGAATAGAAACTTGTTCAGTTTCTTCTCATAGGATGTATTTCCTCTTTACAAAGGAAAAGGGGTTATGTTTTAAAATGCTGTCCATTTCTAAGGTGCATTGCAGATGTATTTTGGGGAACCATGTTAAATGCCTTCAAGGTTTTCTTGGGAGCATATGGTTAATTAAAAAACAAACTCAGCAAATGATGACACAAACAGAATATCAGTGGCTAGCTCTTATCCCATCTATCAGACACATACTGGAGCATGAACATGGGGGTACATTAGCAGTTATTGATGCCATCTGGTCCTTTTTCTATTGTGATTTTATAACAGTTTCTACATTTCAACACAGCCACGTTGGAGAGAATTGATAGTAAGAAGCAACAGCCATCCAAGCACAGGAAATTTAAACAGTTAATGATGTGGAAAATGCATGAGAAACGGGGTTGGAAGTTTGGCATCCCAGCTCATAAACAAAAGGTAACAGCAACCGCAACAGCAACAAACAACACATCTGTCGATTTAAGCACTGAATTTTTTCCACCTAGGAAAAGAAATAACCATTTAGAAATTAGAAACAGTATAAACCACCATGACCTAGAAACACATTTAAGCTTTCTGTAGGAGCAGGGAAGATGTACAGGCCGTGTTTGCTGAGGGCTGAAGGGTTGGAAGCTGTACACAGCAAGTACATCTGCAAAATGGGCTGACTGAAGTGAGATGACAGGCTTTAAAGTGAAAGAAGGTAGACTTCATTTGGATACTAGGAAGGAATTCACTTTGTGTTGAGGCACTGGAATAGGTTACCGAGAGAAACTTTGGATGCCCCATTTCTTGGAAATGTTCCAGGCCAAGTTGGATGGGGCTTCGAGCACCTGGTCTAGTGGAAGGTGTCCCTGCCCATGGCAGGGAGGTTTGAATTGGATGATCTTTAAGATCCCTTCCAACCCAAACCATTCTATGATTCTACGAGACTATGACATTTGTACTGTGTGTTGACAGGGCTTGATTGTAACATGCAGGAGGCTGAACTTGTAAATCCATGCACAGTTTTTGTTCCTAATTAACCTTCTTTCCAGTAGGACTCTAAGCATATTGTTAGCACTAAACCTGGGATGAAATGTAGGATACAGCTATTTCTACCTGGGGAATATTTTTTAGGGTTGAAAATATGAATGTTCTATGTTATTTCAGGATGACAATATTTTTTTCCCATTTAAGGAACAATACTTAAGTCAAAACGATTAAACGATTAAAATTATTAAAATTATTAAAAAAAAAAAACAACCAACTGACTGATCAGCTACAGCAAACAACAGTGACAGCCCTTCAGAATGGTCTCTAGCTGGTGGAGAAATGCAAGAACTTGTGATGTGAAAATTACACTCATACCTAACACCTTACCCTGCAGGTTGCCCCAGGTTCTCCTGTTACAGCTGTCTCATCCTAAATAGCAGTAGAATATTAATTGAATTAGCAATTTGGTCTGTTTCTCGCCTATCTGAAGGCACTGTGAGACTCTGTTTTTGACTAGAATTTCTATTTCGTAGCTGAAGAATCCCTTCTGGCCAAAGTTCAGGAAAACTCTTGTAGTCACATGAAAAGTTGCAACACATGGTAATTTTACAATTAAAAAAAAACATGTTAGCAGAACATTTCCAAACAAGTCTGTGTACTACCCTACTTGGATATCTAACATTTCTGCACTGATGTGATGGGAACCCTGCAGCATCTCTACCAGATTTCCTTAGTGATCTTGCATGAGTCACTTAATCCTTTATGCTTTGCTTTTCATCCCCTCTCTCATCTGGGATTTCTGTCATTCTTTCTCAGTTGTAAGGTGAATGGCAGAATCAGTTTTGGAAAGTTTCGGGTGATGATTTTTTCTATAAAGGCTGTGAAAGAAAACCTTTCTCTCTTTTTAACTGCTCTGTAAACTTTGGTTGCTCTGAAAGTTTTGATGCTTCCATTGCTCTTCACTAGCTTATCACAAGTTTGCCATATCAAGTCCAAAGAATTTATCTTTTCATTAGTTTCACATTTTTTCTACACATAGTTCTTCCTAAATGATACATCAAAAGAAGGAAAAAAATAAACACCTACTGTTCCTGTCTATTTTCTGCAGTTAGAGAAAATGAGTCATTAGTTCAGTGGCACTTACCAGCCTGCTTACAGAATCTGTGAACGCTGATCTTACCCTATTGAGTTTTAGGAAAATGTCCAGTCACAGACAATAAGATAAATAACACAGATTTCATTAAAGGGAACAACTTAGGCTCATTTCTGCATTAGTAAAGGTGGGAGTGTTTACACATCATGTTATCACTTCTTTTTCAGTCATATAGCCCTAACAGCGTTTCAGTGCAGAGCTTGACATAATGAATTTGATCCAAATTACAATAAAATTGCTTTTATCAGTTGTTTTATATGGACCTTGTGAAAGCATGTCATGGGCTGTTGTGTCTGCAGTCCTTGGGGACCACAAAATTGTAGTCACTGATGTCAAAGAAGATTGTTAAGGAACCTTTTTCTTGCGAGCACAAAAGGCTGTGGATAGAGAGGCTTCTGCCTACTTATCACCTCCTTGCTTGTAAAAACAGAACAGTCCCGAGTGTAGCCATATAACGCTGGGATTCCCCAGTGCCTGGTAGTGTCACATCTGCATAGAGGTTATCAGGGTAATTAAATTCTTAATACCAGTCTCCTTATGAGCAAAAGCACTCTGGGATAAATATCCTGAAGCTTTTTACAACCCCAATGGTTAAAGTGTTCTTGTTCGTAGGTGAGGTGTCAGTGTCTTTGGTCTTTCTTACAGTTGACCAATCTCTATGTCAGGTTTTTCTCTTTCAGCATATTTTCTTGTTTGGTTTTTCTTTTCTGAAGAAAGACTAAGTATTACCTGGATGGAAAATCTAGCCTAGCTCTGGAAGAAGATTCTGAGCACTACAGCCAATGCTGTACATGACCTTATGCTAGAAAGGTGGACCAAAGTCCACTAAAGCCAAGAAAACCTTGCAGCAGTTTGCTTCAAGGCTTGAGGAAAAAGTGACCCATGGAAACAGGCAAAACTGGGAAACTGCATTTATTCAAAGCACAAAAAATGGAGAAGGAAACACGCTAATTTCCACTTAATCATTTCACGGAATGCCATTACAGCGTGAAATCCAACACAGAAAATTGTCAGCACCAAAGCAATACGCTCTTGCCATGCCACCCTCTTCCTTGTATTTTAAGAGCTCAGCACACCTGTTTGCCAAGGAGAAAAGCTGGAATTAGTGCTGAGTGACTGTTTCTGTAGCTGAGTGGATGAGATAGACCCCAGCACCTGCTCACCACAGTCAGTAGATGTCTGCATAGTTCACAAACTGCAGATTTGTTCACACTTGACATTCTTTCCATATCACTCCACTGAGAGTTTGACTGTAACAGCAAAACTACTTTGCAGTTTTAAGAGATGTCTCCCCACAGTGCTTCACAGTCCTCCACAGACACAAATTAATTCAGCTTCACAGAACTGCTGGTTTAAGAACTTCTTCCACGAGTTAAATGGAGGAGAAAATATTTCATGTTAAATATTAAAAAAAAAAAAAAAGGAACAGGTTTGGGACCCTGGAGACTCAGGGACATAGGACAATATGATACTTCAAACAGTAAAAATTGCAGAAGCCATCTGTAACACAAATATACAGATTACATTCGCTGTCTGCCCATGCTTATATCTGCTGGGAGTAACTCAGCAGCTCTTTATAAAGATAGGATTCTTGCTCACATTAAAATTGTGTTGGATGATGACTATAAGTATACCTTTTTAATTGCTTCATCTGTTTGTCAGTTATCTCTGTTTTTTTTCTGCTTGTATGAGCACTATCGAACCTGTTCAGATGTGGAATGGTTAAGAGGACTTGTTCCTTCCTCTTTTATTTGGCCAAATGTTTTAATCCATCTTCAGAAATTTAATTTCAGTCCTTACTCCCATTGATTGAAATGACTCAGGTAAGCAGCCACTAGCTTCATTTAGAAAAATTGTCTGGCAAAATCCATTAAGGATTTCTGGATCTGTGCTACAGCTGCAAGATTTTCATCTCAGGTTAAGCTATGTTATATTACTGTTTATCATCAGCTGAGATGTGCATGCTGGGTATACATATATGCTACAACAGTAGGACAGAATTTTGTTTTAAATCACCACTATGAGGGATTGAGGCAAAGCTATATGATAAAATCATAGAATAGCCCATATTGGAAGAGACCTGGAAACATCATCTGGTCCAAACTTTCATGTAAAAGGAAGCTTAGGGGAGATCACCTAGCACACCATATAGTCACATCTTGAAAACCTCCAGCAATGTGAACTCTAGCACATCCCTGGGTTGTTCTGGTGATTGATTGTTCTCACTAAAAGGTTTGCTTCTTATGTCAAGATGAAACCTGTCTCTATGCAAGTTGCTCTCATTGCCCCTTGTCCTCTCCTCGTGATTCCTTGTGAAGAGAGAGCCTTCATCCTTTATTTAGTTGCCATTTTAAGTACTGGAATACTGTGATGTTGTATCCTGGAGCCAACTCTTCTCCAGGGTGAAAGGACCTGACTCCTTCAGTCTTTCCTCAGAGGACAGGTTCTCTAGCCCTTTGATCATCTTCAAGCCCTTCTTTGGGCCCTCTCCAGTCTGTCCATGTCTTTTTTGAATTGTGAGGACAAGAGATGGACACAGTGCTCCAGGGCTGACCAGTACAGGGTGTGTTGATCTCTTCTCTATCCCCGTGGATGCTGCCCAGGATCCCATCTACCTTCATTCCTTCAGCAGCTTCACTGCTGACTCATCCTCAGCTGCATGTCCACCAGGAAACTCAGGTCCTATTCAGCAAGGCTGCTTCCCATCCACACAGACCAAAGCCCCCAAAGTACAGGGCTCTCTGGTTATGTCATCATAGGTGCAGGAATCTGTACTTCATTAAACTTCATAGAGTTTTCACTAATCCACTCTTTCAGCCTGTCCAGGTCTCTCTGTGACATGGTTTTTCCTTCTGATGTGTTCACCTCACAACCCAGTTTGGTGTCATCAGAAATCTTGATGACAGTGCTTTCCATCCTGATATCCAGATCATTTGTGAGGGTGTTGAGTGCAATTATCAATCCCTAGAGAATCCTACGTGTGACAGGCTGTCAGCCTGAGTAAAAACTATTGTTCTCCATGCTCTGAGACAGTTTCCTACCCATCTCATAGACCATCTCCATCCTGTGTCTTGACAGTTTGTTGAGAGGAGACTGTGGGAGACAGTGTCAAATGTTTTGCTGTCCAGGTCAACAGCAGCCACCGATCTCCCCAAGCCAACAGAAGGTAAAATTTTATTGTGGAAGGTGACCAGGTTAGTATGGCATAACCCGCCTTAGGTAAATCTGAGGTGGCTGATGGTGCTGTGCTGCAACGGGCTGAATAAAGGCAGCTGTGGTGGAATTCATCTTACATGACTTAAGGTGCTGTTGAAATCAGGTAAAAATTGTTCCCATCACTGATGATTTTTCCTCCATGTGGTTCTATGTGAACAGCTATTTTCATCTTTCTTTATGTGGATGACCGTAAAAGGTATATTTTCACCTTTCTAGGGATAACTGAACTAGAAGATTGATAAGTGGAAGATGGTGTGGGAATGGTATCTTCCTATTTTATGAAAATTGAAAGAATAGAGTTTCTTTAATAATTTATTGGATGAAGTTTTAAACCCAAAATTCTAAGTGTCATTTAGAAAATAATAAAATAATATCCTTTGGTTTACAGTGCTAAAACTTATGAAATTCTGTGGGCAGAAAATCTGCCATTTTTCAAACAGTGTAAGGAAAACACCTTGCTTTCTTAAATCTACTCATGTATGTCACTTTTTAATAAGGATGAATTTATCATAACCTAAATAAATGCAGACAGATGGATAAATCCAGGTAGAAAATAATTTGTGATTATCTCGATATGACTAGTCAAAAAATAGGAACATTATATTTCTCTTGAGTACTCCCAAGAAGTACTCAAATCTTAGTGCTCCCACCAAAACTTTTAATCTTCTTTTGTTTACATATAAATGTTGATGATTTTTCTGAACTCCCAAAGCAAGTCAACACAACAGCTGAACAAGTGCACAGCTCCCTGAATCCTGGTCTAATTGCTCTGTTAGGAATGCAAAGAGTCTCTGAATAAATTATTAGTTTAATAGCAAAATCCTGTTAATGGAACTGGGATATTTTTTAGTTCTTTGATAATATAAAAAACTGTTTCCTTTTCCAGAACATCCCTAGTCATTGGGCTCTTTCTAATCAAAATATGTCAATTCATGTTATTTTTAAAAATTGCTGATGCCTTCTGTCACAGAGACTTATAAATTAAGTGACCCAAATAATATACTCAAACAAAATTTATTTTACAAAACCAGTTGAAGCTTTGTCAACATTGATGGATTACAGATTCAGGATGTCAAATGGAATTGCTACTACACAACCGACTTCAGAATTCCTAAGCTTCAGAAGTGTAACCCAGAATGTGCCATCCCTCATCCAGTAGGGTGAGGGCTCTCAACTTTCAGGAGTTACCTTGGGCAGCGTCCTGACCCAAGGGGAGAGTCAGGAGACATGAAAGGTTATTTAGTCAATAAAAAGTTGGCATGTATGCTTATTTCATTACAAAATAAGGACAGAATAAATTAGTGAAAGCTGCAAAGGCAAGATGGTAAGAAGTCAGGAAATACAAAGAATATATACTGGGGGGAATTAATTCCTGACTTGAATGGTTTTTCAATGGTTCACTCGGGAAGCGGAGGTATTGTGCTTTATAGGGGATGTTTGCTGATTTTTCTTATGCTATATTGTGCATGATGTAACATTAATATTGTTTTTCTCTTTGCACAATTGGAAAAATAACCATAAACCATAAAAAGAAATGTACTCTTGAGAGACTTTAAAGGGGGAACACCGCCGTCAATTACACGGATCCCTCTGGTGGAGCCTTTCACTGCCGGCATTCAGAATCGAAGCCATGTGAAGGTTAATGCTGCTGTACTCCACCCAAAAGAAAGGTAGGAAACTTAAGTAGCTGAAATGTAACAATATGTAGCTAAAGCTGCTATTCCTCTAGAGGTGCTTCCATGCAAAACTGATGGCCTGTACTCTGCTCAACTCAGCAGCCAGCAGCCAGCCCTCTCTGACCAACTAAGGAATTATGACTGGGGTCTCAGGCAATACAGATTCATATTTCATGAGTTAGAAAAGCATAGAACCACTATTTTAGTGGTACGGGATTAGTTCCTCCCAAAGGGACCCTCAGAAAATATCATGTGTTGGAAGACATAATTCAGCACCCAAGTATCTGGTGCAGAGAAATAAATACTTCTCTGGGGCTTCTCTGGGTTACTGATTTGCTTTGCAAGAAGGGCCACAGAAACAGATAAAATACTGAATTTCTTTTCTCTCCATCTTACAGGGTATATGTATTGTGTCCTTTCCTATGTTTGCTCTGAATTGTCCTTATATTCTTAAATATACCAGACGACTGCATATTTTACTCGGATTTTCCTGAAAATGTACAGTGGTTGTCTACTCTGCTCTTGCTCAGGAGCTATCAAAGGGCACGTACAACAACCTTAAAGTTAAGGTTAAAGGACTCAATACTGCCATAAATACATTTGAAAATACAGTTGCTTTGTAGATTAGCTAATATCAACTTGTTAATTTTTCCCCAAAAGACGTATATATTACTGTGTACACTCACAAACCCCTTCCCTTAACTACAATATATTTCCTGACAAGTTTATCTGGGGTTAAATTTTACTGTTGGAAAACATTTACCACAGAGAGATAAAGGTATCTTATGCTGGCACCAGTACTCCCCCCTGGACTCTTCCATCTGCTCAGGTTTCAGGGAACAGATGCCAGGATGAATTTCAGACCTGGGATTGTGCAGCTGAGTGAAAGAATGGCTTGTGGCAACAGCAGCTTCCAAATTAAGAAGAAAATGCTTTAAAAACATGGAGAAAAATAACCCTTAAACCCAGATTCAGTAAAGTGCACTGGAAACATAATGCTGGGTAGATAATTAATCTGTAAAAAGCCTCTTGCAAAGGCAAAAGAAGAGAACACTACCACACAGGGGAATGACATCTCTCCTGCTAATGGCTTGTGGTTATGTTGGACAAATTAATACGTTGGAAGAAAACATTTTAAAAAGGAAAAAAATACTCAAAGCAGAACTGATTTTTTTAGTTAGAAAATCATTGTAAGGTTAAAATGCTGAGAGCCAATTAAGGGCTGGAACTATTTTGATAACAGTCCTCACAGGCTTAAAATAGTGGGTTGTTTCTTCACCTAATAACCAGCTCTGTGTATCACATATGAGATCTTCAGGCAAAAAATCTCCCAAGCTGGAAATACTTTAAAGCTAACTTATTTAAGTATCATTCTGATCTTCCACCAAATTTTAAAAGAGATTCCTAAAGAGTAATAAATCATCCATTTATTAGCCTTTAGAAGGAGTCCTGGAGGATGCCAACCTGGAGCAGTAAGTAAGGTTTGTCTGAAAACGTCTGGGAATCACTGGATTATTTCCTAACACTTCAGATCAAGAATCCAGTTCCATGGTGTTTTTTTTGCTGTGGTGGGTTTTTTTGGGGTTTTTTTTGTGGGTTTTTCTCCCCCCAAGTCTTGAAATACTAATGAAATTATGCAGTAACATTATAATGGAAACTTCTCTGGATTTAAATTTATAATCAGCAAGTGGAATTATGTACTTTTCAAAGTCAGTTGTTGCTTATTTAACATAACATAATTACTCAGTTGCAACAAAATTACATCTTTTTGAATAACTTCATTCAAACATTTTTAATGCTTTTTACTTTTATTGATGAGTTCATGAGTGATTTTTTCCCTTTCATTTATGAGATCATGGGTGATTTTTTCTGTAAGCATTTCTACTAGTCAGCATTAATTGTGTTAAATGGGAAGTATGGGAAATGTAGATTATAACATAGAAAATATAAATCATTTCACAGAAAGCAGTTAACATTGAAGCATTAAAAATCATGAGTCCTTGATTCTCTAGTTATAGCAAATACTTGACTGCCATCATGGAATAGATTAATTCTACAGTGTTAAGAGAACTTCCACATGTGGCATCATGGACCATTGACTATCTAATGTGAATGTCAAAGTGTTTTATTGCTTAAACATTGTGGACTGGATCTATAGCTCACTGAAATTTGTTGAAAGACTTTTATTGACATCAGTGAGATTTGAGTTGAACTCAATGTTTTCACAATTTGGGTTTTTTTTCCTCCTCTTAATGAAGCTCCAGGTCAGTAACAACCAGTGAAATGTTTATCTGTCAGGAAGCACAGCTTTCCAAGTGGACTGAAATGATATTGCTGTCATTGAATTGAAAAGGGAAAAATGCAGTAAGGAAGAAGACAAAGCAGTTGTAGGATGTCAGAGGAGGGCCAAGAGGATGCTCAGAGGGCTGGAGCACCTCTCCTAGGAAGACTCGCTGAAATAGTTGGAGTTGTTCAGCTTGGAGAAGAGAAGACTCCAGGAAGACCTTATTTCAACCTTTTGGCATTCAAAGAAGGCTAATAAAAAAGATGGAGAATGACTTTTTACATGGGCAGAAAGTGACAAGACAAAGGGTAATAGTTTCAAACTACGAGAGAAAAGATTTAGATTAGGTGTTAAGAAGAAATTCTTTACTCAGAGGGTGATGAGGCACGGGAACAGGTTACCCAGAGAAGCTGTGGATGCCCCATCCCTGGAAGTGTTCAAGGCCTAGTTGGATGGGGCTTTGAGCAACCTGGTCTAGAGAGTGGTATCCCTGCCCATGACGGAGGTTGGAACTAAAAGGCCTTTAAGGGCCCATCCTGCCCAAACCTGTAGGTTCCCAGAGACTGAATTCAGATCTCTGCTATGCCTTGGCCTTACTGTATAGCCTTAAGGAAATAATTCATTGTCATATTAGCAGATCAGTTGTTTCTTCTTTTAAACTACCAATGTCATGGAACCAAGGCAGGAAAATCTTATCAAACCTGCTTAAGTTCCAGGTTGCCAGAAATGTTCAAGGTTACCATAATCCAAAGTTGGTAGCTACATTCTCTGTTTTCAAGAGCAGAAAACAGAGTATTCTCTATATCCCAATCTCTAGATAAAATGGAGTCTCATTATCTTTTGAATTGGTACAGTGAGAAGAATTACGCTGTAAACTCTGTGAGGGACCCTCATACTACACTTGGTGGAGATACAGTGTGTATAGTTGGTGAAATCAGGGATGTGTCTTTGACCAATTGTATGCATCTGCTTTAAGACAAAATGTGCACCCTATAAAGACTTTGAGTAAGAGTTTAAAGCAGTTTGATCAGGTGTAGGTGCCTGCACTGGAAGCATCCACGTTTAATCAGAAGAACTGAATTTCTAAGATGTCCTAATGTTATGCTGTAACAGGTACTTGGGAAAGGTCTTTTACTGTGCTTATTTGTGGAGGACTCTTATTTCCCAATCAGAAAACAGAACTCTCAGTGCCTCAGATGCTCAGGAGTACCCATAACTCTCACAGACTGCATTTCAGTCATTTCAGAGCAGGTAGTGATTATACAGCACCTGTTTTGCTTTCCTTCATAATGCTCAGCAGAAATGTCTCGAAAGCAAGGATTGAACTTACTAATCACTACAGCTCATGTAGGATGAACAGAAAGCATTTCCCTGTAGGGCCTGTGTCAGTGGGGTGTGACAAGCAAGAATAAGACTGCCTGGAGCTCAGATCTCCACTCTGTAGTGCCACTCAGCTGTGAAAACAAAGCAACATTATCTGGTTTGACCCAAAGAAAATTCATGAACTTCATGCACATACATGGATCCACGCTCATCGAGCTGAGAGGGTCAAGTAGTCTTGATTTACTGTTTGCATAAATCCAGATTTCAGAAGCATATGAATGGTGATGGCTGAGGAATATTCCCCTCAGTATTTTTGCAGTGCACAGTGCTATCCTTAAATGATTTATCAATTTTATCTTCTTAGGGACTTGTTTTGAAGAAATCAGTAAGATTTCTGGTGAATTCTCAGGATAATTGTTATTTAGGACTAAAGAGTGTGTTTAAAAGTGCTTTTATTTACCATTCAGTACAACAAAAACATTCAAATAAACTTAAGTTCAAAGACCCAAAAATCAAACCTCTCCTGAGTGAGTGAACCTCAGGAGCAGGGTATCGCAGATTTTTTAATTGAACACTCAGGAGAGTTTTGCTCATGACATTCAGCATGTCAGGAAACGTTGTACTAGCTCATGTGTGATGGTGGCTGAATCACAAGGTTGAGGGTAGAAAATGTGAGCTCTGCTGCTGGACTGTGGTTGTGGCCATGAAGCTTGAAGTCACTGACCCCATAGTCCGTAGTGTATTTAGACAACAGCTCCTCAGTCAGGAGTCTTGTTCCTTGGTTACATGGGTGCGTGAACATGAACACATAAAATTTGGTACTGTAAGACAATAATTGGAAAAGTTGATTTTTCAATCTGGCTTCTCTACCAGGTAAGGCTTTAGATGTCATTCTCATATATAAAATAGTATAAGTGCTGGCAAAATTATGCAGACTATCCTTTAGTCAGGATCAGGATTTGCAGGAACTTTAAAGCGTGAAGGGGCACAAATATTAGATTTGATATGGAAATTTATTTCTGTATATGAAATAATAAAGGATAGTATTTTGCTACATGGTCCGTATTCAGGTCACCCTTCTCTCCGTCATTTGACCCATTCAGCAGCAACTCTTTCAGAGTACAGCCTTGCTTTAAAAATGCCATCCTCCATTTCCTCTGGACCTGCAAGAAGTTCTCTCCCTGGTAGACTAGCTGAACTACAGCAGGGCAGCAGCATTCTTTAACTCATTGACAACATAATCGCACCAAGCCCTGTCAAGGTTTATTTATTGCTGATTATTATTCTGTCTTCCCCTCTACTTTCACCTCACATGCCATTCACTCCTGGTTGCCATGGGGATGCTACACAGTATTAGTCTAACTTTAGATTAGCCTTGTAACCTTGCATACTTTAAATTTCTTTAGGTTTCTTAGCAACTCGACTGAGTATCTAGATCACAGCTATTCTCCTAGACACTGGGAGAATGGATTTACCATCCCTGAAAATGCACAATGCCTGTTATCCCCTGACAAGGGAGAAGACAATGCCTTGCCTACAAATGGGAATCCACACCCTTGCCCATAGATCTGCTGATGTTTACTGAAGTCACTTGAACATTAAAGGAGTTCTCATATAAATAGGTCTTTCCAGGCTGAACTCCTGCAAGGATTTGCATTGCAGCAGAGGTTGTTGGTTTTTTAGTGGCTTTTTGTTTGTTTGTTTTTGTTTTTGTTTTTGTTTTCTTTAGCAGGAACAAAAGAAAATATGCATAAATGATATATTAAGAATTTTGAAAAAAAATCCCTTGAAAAAATGGAGGTTTGACAAAAAGATGACATGGATATCTGTTCCTCTACCAAAGCAGTACTGTAGGACTGAACCTCAAAGAATCTTTCAGCTATGAATTATCTAACTAAGAAACTTGCAAAAGTTGTCACATAGGACCCTGACTGCAAACTGTCCTTGGTGAAACTCCACAGTAGTCAACAGAAGAATCAATTTTAACTATTCAGTGTCAGAGAAGCTGCCCATGCAAAGGGAACAAAGGAGGGGAAATCTCTAGGCGGCAGCATTAATCCATTTATCTCTTGTTGATACAAACATCAGCACTGCTGACTGTTAAAAAAGACATTTGGAATGGACAGAACTGCAACAGGAAAATGTGATTAAGACCCCCAAGCAAGACATACCTACACCAATGATTGTGGACACAATCTCCCACTACTTTCTAACTACCCATTTACAGGAGATGGCAATGAGACTATGTCCATTTAGTTCAGGCTATTTAGAGATGTATGAAACCTCAGATATTTACAGAAATAGTGGGTAGTCACAGAATAATGGACATTTAAAACTGTAACCACAAGGGAGTGTTACGTATTTTAACTTTTTACATTGTCCAGACCTTCCTAAGGTGTATTCACTACAGCATAAGCAGCTCTGAGAAATATCAGAGTTTCTAAAGCAATTAAGACAAAATATTCCTAAAGGGAAGCAGCTGGGAATAAACTTTGTGCATTCACATCTAGAGCATGCCTGAACTGTCATGTCTCATTTAGTTTCCTATTAGTTCTGTACTTTTCCTCTCCTCTCTAACTTGTGTTCTGTTCTGTAATCTGAAAAAAAGGAAACAAAATGCTGACAGAGCAACTGTCCTGTTTATCACTCCAGACTCCTG
This sequence comes from Corapipo altera, assembly GCF_003945725.1. Classification (NCBI taxonomy): domain Eukaryota; kingdom Metazoa; phylum Chordata; class Aves; order Passeriformes; family Pipridae; genus Corapipo; species Corapipo altera. The sequence goes on from NW_020884892.1 coordinate 5,054,856, forward strand.
TCTAAGAGGCTACCACACTGGAGGATGCCTCAGGGAACAGAGGAAGGTAGAAGTTCTGCTCCTCTCCTCCTCCTTGTTTGAAGAACAATTGGGACAATTTTTTTGGTACCACTTCTATAGCCACCGCACTGTGAACTTATCTGGGTTTCACATACAACACAAGGGTGGAATCAGGCCAGTTTTATCTTCTCCTTCTAGGCTGTCATATAGCATTGATGGTAAGAAACTCTAATTTAAACAGAGATTGAAAAAATACAATCCTAAATTTCATACCATGATTCCCTCCCTTTTTTTTTTTTGTAATTAATTTCATATAACTCCAATCTCTGTCTTTCCTCTCTGGACTACAGCAAGATGCTTATATCTACATCCTCTTCTATGCCACCAAAAAGTCAACCCCGAGTATTCTGACAATCTGTGATTGGTAAATGTCATCAGGAATGCTAAAACTCAGTGTCATTTTCTCTGACTAAAAGAAAGTTCAGAAAAAACAAGTTATGACCAGAGCAGCTCTCAGAAACCCAGAGGAGTTGCAACAGATACAGAATTGTTTTGTATTTTTTGGAAAAAGGTCTATCCTTTTATCAGAATCAGATTTTGTCAAAGAAAACTTATATACTGTTTTAGTATCTCAGTTATTAGTCTGGATGGCTTGGGAAGGCAACTGTGAATGAAGGGGATTCTCAGAAATGGGCTGAATTTATTAGCAGTTTAGGATGACATTAAGTTTCAGTGCACTGTGCATAATGTGAAGAGAGTTAGCTCATTTCTAAAATTATCCTTACTCTTTACATGCACACTGAAATACTCCTAATGAAACCAGTGGGAGTTTTAGTTGAAAGTCTAGATTAAAGGAGAGGATGAAATAAAGCTGGATGGGATCGTAATTGTTAATACCAAACCTGAATATTAAGCAGTATGTCACAGAATCATAGAATGGTTTGGGCAGGAACTGACCTTAAAGAATAGCTAGTTCTAACCCCACTACCATGGACAGACATGCCTCCCATTAGACCAGATTGCTCAATGTCCCATCCAACCTGGACTTGAACACCTCCAGGTTATGGGGCACTCACAGCTTCTCTGGGCAACTTTTTCCAGTCCCTAAATCACCCTCTGAGTAAAGAATTTCTTCTTAACATCTCTTCTAAACCTGTCCTCTTTCAGTTAAAAGCCATTTGCCCTCATATCACTACATGTCCTTGTCAAAAGTCCCTCTTCAGCTCTCTTGTAGCACCTTTAGGTACTGGAAAGTGCTCTAAGTTCTCCCTAGAGCCTTCTGTTCTCTGGGTTGAACAGCCCAAGCTCTCTGTTTGTCTTTACAGGTGCTCCAGCAGTCAATGCCATTCCTGTCCTGGGGACCCCAGAGCTGGAGGCAAAACTGCAGGTGGGGTCTCACCAGAGCAAAGGAGGAGAATCACCTCTCTTGACCTGCTGCTCACGCTGCTTTTAATGCAGCCCAGGACAAGTTTGGCTTTCTGGGCTGCAAGTGCACACTGCCGGGTCATTTTGAGCTTTTCATCCACCAACACCCCCAGTTCCTTCTTCCCAGGAATGCACTTGATCCATTCTCCTCCCAGCCTGTAGTTGTGCTTGGCATTGCCCTAACCAGGGTGCAGGACCTCACCCTTGGCCTTGTAGAACTTCATGAGATTCACACAGCCCCATCTCACAAGCCTGTCCAAGTCCCTCTGGATGCCATCTCTTCCCTCCAGTCTGTCAACAGCACACACAGCCGTGGTATATGTATATCCATACAGAAAGATAGATAAGTATTCTTCCTTTCATTTCACTGATTAATTTACCTTCAAGTTATGTTACAGGAATGTAGACAAAAAAAAGATAAAACAAAGGGTGTATTAGCCAAAAGGAACTGTGCTTATATAACTACTGGAAATCCATCTGAGACACGTGTGAGAAATTGCAAACATACCTCAGAATAGAAATTTTTTTTTGTTTTTCTTGTAAATCAAAGCACAGAGGAATTATTATTAAAAGTTTGATTCAAATGTAGTACTATTCTCTTACGCTTGAAATAAATTTGACTCCTACCAGTCAAGACTTTGAGCTTATTTAAACCCTTTTGCAACTGAGAATGTTGTTAGTATGACCCCAGTTGGCTTAAGCTTAAATTTGTTTGATGGTTGTCTCTGCATCTAAGAGGTTGAGAACATCCATGTGTTCAAAAAGCTTGTGTTGATCTGGAAAACTTTAGACAAAGAAGAAAAAGCAGAACAAATCCAAGCCAGAATTGTTCAGTGTCTGGGCTGTTTAATGTTCAGTACTGAGCTCTATCACTGCAGGGATGATGACCATCAGAATTGGTGAAAATTCAGAGCAAGCCTGTGGAAATCATTACAAATAGGTGCACTGTCTAACAGGAAGTGAAGCAGTTCCTACTTGTTCTGAAGCTGTGTAGTTCCCAGCTTTACAATGCACATGAACGTCACCTGGGCTATTGTCCATTTTAGAATTTTTTCCAAATGGATAAAGTCAACGTAGACAGACGTCATTTCAGAAAACAACTTTCCATGGTAATATTTCCGTTTTGTTACAAGGGAAATAAATGAAACTACTGTTCTCTGAACTGCATTCCTACAGTCAGGAACACAAACAGCTATTTATCTTCCTAGGAGACCACCTCCTTTTTATTGACTGCCATTCTATTTATATAGTCTGCTTGGTAAACGAAGGATTTATTCATTTCTCAGGAAAGGGTCAGCACTTCTCCTAGGCACAAATTCCATCTGCTGTCAGAACCATTACATGAGCTAATAGTCAAAGACAGACGGGGGATGATTTTCTTCAGGAAACCAAGTCTGTCTCAGTAGAGAAAAAAAGAATAGTTTATTCATGTCCAGGAGAATTAGCAGCTTGCTTCAGATCTCTTTTGAAGGGTTATAATTCCTAGAAGGGATTTGCCTTTTAATATTTTTAGCTTGGAGTGTATTTCAGGTCTTGATACGAGTCCTACAGGTCACGACTCTTGGGAGTATGTATAGACAGAAATCTTTGGCTAGTTACATCAGGTACTAGTGGAGGAGTATAGCAGCTTGGATTTCTTTACAAACTGAAAACACACCCAGCAAGATGGGTAAACACTGTCTGGGACTCCATGGAGCCTTAAGTTCTCTGCTGTAAGCTCTTAAGCTTGAGGTCAACTCATGTAAGCTGGCACAGCACAGATGTGCTGCGATGCCGCTGCCTGACTCCCTGAGCTGCTGCTGGTGAGATGAAGCTCAAGTCATCCTGGCTGATGTGCTGGAACAGCAATCAAGTGCAGCACCACAAATATAGGCGACTCTGGTTTCATCTATTCATTTCACTGGCTGTAAATCTTAAATGAGACTTCCTGTTCTATCCTAGAGTGAATAACTTTGCTTGAGGTGGTTTACTTTGAGTGGGATCACTAGAGGAAATATCTTCTCCATGCAGTGGAAAACGATGCAGATGTGCCAGCACTACCTCTAGGCCAGGAAGCTGTATAAACTAATCAGCCTGTCTCTGTGCCTGAAGTAATTATTTTTGGTGAAGGACAGGACCTGTTGTTTTATCTGTATCACCATGCTGCTCTGACTTGCTCTTAGACTTGAACCAGTGTTTCCTGTACTGTCGTTATATACCTTAGTCTTGTCCAACTGCACCTGCATCTCTGCAGTCGTAGTGATCTAAAGCAAGGATTCGCATTGCACTTGGTCTTGAGGGACACCAGCTTTAAGCAGCCTTGAGTAAAGGGTCAGGGGCTTTAGCATTTCATCAGGCATAGTCTTAGTCTGAGGTATGTGTGCTCACCACACAAACACACACACACACGAATTGTGCCACACTCAGGCGAACAGAGAGGACATTCCTTTCTGACAGGGTGGTTGCAATCCACTGCTGTCACATTCTAAAGCTCCTATTAAAATTCTACATTAATTAGCCTCAATCAAACTTACAGTACGTTTCTTGTCAGGATACCATTACATTTTTCTCGTTCTGCTTTGGATGTCACATCCATTGCACTCTTCACTGTGCTCTGTAAACACTTTGTTCTTGCAGACAGGTCAGGACCCCCTGTTACAGCTTTCAACCATTCATTCAGATTTCCTTGAAACCCTTCCACTTGGCTTAGTATCCAATTCCATGTATGCCTTTACCGTACATTAATGCTTAAAAAGTAATGTCAAGCTTCTCAGCTTTTATAAACATCTTGCATTTTGTCTGCTTTAGTCCATTAAATTGTTGCTATTTATCTTTACGTTACAATGCTTGACTTCTATTTTATTGTTAATACTGGTGAATCTAAGCTACATTTTTCCTTTGTTATGTTAATGACAATTTAAGATATGACACTTCACATTTAATTGTTCGTTGTTACACATGATCATGAAGATGTTATGAGAAAATACCTAATCTGTAATGCCAGCCTGTGATCTGGGGCTGGTGTTTTGATTTTAGGTAGAATTTTTGTCAACTGATAGGTCCAAAAGAGTTTGTATTGCTACACAAAGTATATTGATTCTGAACCATAGGTGATCATTGGAGTCTGATCCAGTGTGGCCTTGAAACTGTATTTCTAAGCTTTATAGTACATACAGATTAATTATTTCAGTGAAACATGTTGAGGTTGCCAATGGTAAGACAATATGTTTTTCTTATGATGAGTACCTAAGAAATAGACACAAAACGTCTTAATCATAGAATCTTAGAATGGTTTGGGGTGGAAAAGACCTTAAAGATCATCTGGTTCTAACTCTCCAGACATGGGCAGGGACACCTTCCACTAGACCAGATTGGTCAAAGCCCCATCCAGCCTGGCCTTCAACACTTCCAGGGAAGGGGCATCCACAATTTCTCTGGGTAACCAGTTCCAGTGCCTCACCACCTTCACAGTAAAGAATTTCTTCCTAATAATAATCCTGTGAATATGTGATCTGCCCCTTGCACTTTGCTTTTTAAGTACTAACAGTACCTAACCTACAGAGAGCAGCTGAAATTCTTGGTGATCTTTTTTGCCTTAGTCAGTGGTTCAGGTATATATTATGAATATTTTCTAAAAAAAGTCAAAATTAATTCTCTAATGTGAATAGTCTATCCAAAGTCACAGAATCAGCCATTTTAAAAGTTAGTAAAAATACATTTTACGTCTAGTTCTGGATCCCTTTCCCCACCCACGGCGTGGGGCGGCCCAGTTCTAGTTCTGTTTCCATCTGAAGAACCATTGTGACGCTTTGAAGGATGGGGAAAGGGAGCTCCAGGGGTTTCTCAGGGGTTTTTTCAGGCCCTGAGCCTGGAGGGGAGAGGTGCTCCCCCCTCCCGCCCCGCACGTGGCCCCATGGCCGGCAGGGAGACAGGTCACAGGACACTGGGTGTGGAGAGGAGGCAAGAGCGAGTTTATTGTGGGGGATGTTACATTTATAGGGTTTAGGAAGATTCACAGAGTAACCAATTAGAAGTCTCAAGGGGTTTACAGGAACACCCAATCACAGGAAGGGCTCAGGACACCTTCCCAGGACATTCCTGCATGGATAACACGGGGGCTATGCAGGACATTCCTGCATGGATAACATGGGGGGTGCTGGGAGGAAGAAGCATGTGTTTGCAAAGAGGACCACCAAAAGCCATTTTAAGACATGTTTAAACCACAGTTTTCCCATATAATGCAGGTTTAGTGCTACAACGTCTGCCTTTACCTCTGTAATGCAACTGGGAACAACACGGTCTTCTCTTGTTCCAGCTGAAACATTTCATTGTATGTGATCATCAAAGGAAGTTCAACTGAGTTGCCTAATTATGGGCTTCTTGTGTCCTTTGGGATTCTGTAGGCTGTCCCAGCTTCAAGAAAGTATGAGTCACCTATAGGCCTTGAGGAAGTCCTAATTCCCATGTGGATGTCTTGGCTACCTGAGGGAGGTTTAGATGTTGCTTGTTTATTGCTTGACAGAAAAAAGGGAGCAGTATGTGCCTAGAGTCCAGGCTCCCATGGAGATCCAGTCCCTAAAGCTGATGAAGCCTACAAAGCTGTTCAGGTTATCTTCAGGTAGACTTTTTGTGCAGAATGTCATGTGTCTGCTGGCATCTGGAATGCCTGAGGGTGCAGGCACAACCATAGGGAGATGGTAAATATGTTACTGAATCTTTAGGATATCTGTGCTCTTCTGGAGCAATAGCTGGAGGCCAACCAACACAGCTTGCAAAACCTCCAAGGTCACTGAAATGTTATGCTCTGGCACTAAACTGGTCATCTCCACTGACCCTACTCAAGCAGCACACAGGTAAATACCTGCAAAGGCAGTTAAATTAATCTCAAATCAAATCCCATTCTCTATGTCAGATGTAGGCAGTGGAAAATCATTTCTCTGGCTCACTTGTAGTGTGGAATTGACAAAGGCCCAGTATCCTGGTGTTTTCCTGTGCAGAGTCAGGAACTTCATGATCCTTGTGGGTCCCTTCCAACTCAGGACATTCTGTGATTCTATGATTCCTCTTATTCAAACAAACAAAACAGCAAACCAAATGAAACCAAACAAAAAAACCCCCAACTAAACAAAAAAAAAAATCTTGGAAGAATTTCCTTATGTGTATTAGTCTTGGATGACAGTGCTCCATGGTGTTTTATTTGGTTTGAGCTGTGGGGTTGTTGATAACATGGGTAATGCCTTGTTCTGAGGCAGATCTACAGAGCTTGAGTCTTTTCCAGCTTCTGTTTCTATGAGCTAATACCACAGGTTTAGTAGTTGTGCGCTGAATTATATGGCACAGCTCCAAATCTCATTGCCTGCAGCACAAAAACAACTCAAATCGGAGATTTCACTTCAGTGTACTTGTGTACTTTCTATTCTTGAACAGCTCTTGATGCATCAAGAAGTGTGTATGTACTCTGTAAGTAAAATCTTATTTAACAAAAGAGAGAATGTACCATTTAGGTTTTACCTTGTCTTTTATTTGGCCTAGGTAGACAATCTACTTTTCTTTGCCCATGTTTTTGTTCCCACTGGAAATCAAAACTATTTTAGAAGACCCAATCTGCTAAAACCAGACCAATTTTGTCCCCAGTAATGTTAATTAGAATGCACTGCAGTTTAGTTCAGCCAATTGCACTGAGTTCTGCCCAGAATTTCTGAATAACATTGTGCCTGTCCTTGCACTCAGCACATTGTTCAGATGTTGGATGTTGGGATGCTTGGTCCATTCTCCATCTTCTCCATGGTATCCCTCAGTCTGTGCCAAGGAAAGCACCCCAGGTGCCCCTGCCTGAGGAAACAAGGCAGACACATGATATGGGCAAATCAGAGCTCTATTTCCTTAATCCACTTCAGGGATCAGATGTCACACTGCTCAACAGGGACTCCTCAAACAACCATCACCTCATCACTTGCTCCACCTTATATTCCACATTGACCCCTGTTCCCCTCCCAGCTGAATAGCCCACTCCTGTGTTACTCTTTTCCTATGGGGTCTGGCTTTTCTGATTTAACATTCATATGATAATCTTGGTCTTCATGAATGACAGAAGCCAGAACCCTCATTTTAATACCTTTTGATATTTTTCACTCACTGGAGTTACTAATACTCATTTCATACCTTTTACTCCTAGGTTCTCCATTATTGTTTTATTAGTTTAACTCCACTTTGGCTCAGGCCATCTTTTTTTCCCCTTCCATTGCTTGCAGAGGTGAACAATATCTCACACTTTTATCCATGCAGGATTAACCTCAAGCCAGATCTTGTCCACCAGCATCCATGCTTTAACTTCATTTTTATGTATGTTGTAGTTTCTTTCTTTAGAAATAATTAAGGAGAAAATAAGTTAAGCAGAGGAAAATGATGCTATGTTTAACTGGGAAATCTACTGGTGTGTAAAAATAATTGATAATAGCAGAGATTAAAAAATTAGATTTAATTGCCAGAATGAATTAGAAGTTTCTGCTTCTGGTTTCCTTAAGAAGGATTTTTTCTCTTGTGTGAACCATTGAACTTGTTGAACTTATCAGCCCCTGTGACAATACAGATGTTTCCTTTTCCAGTTCTGCCATGAGACAGATACTCACATTGAGACTGTTGGTCAGCAATGAAGATTCTTGATTTGGCTTCAGTTTGATTTGCTGCCACTGAGACTTCATGCAAGGTGCTGGCATATCAAATTGTAAATCCAGCCCAGCTGATTTATGTCTACCACGTTGCTTCCTGTTGAATGTTAATAAGTCAGGATGCTTACTGGTGCTGTTTGCATTGGTGTCTGTGACCAAATCTTTTGGGATGACTTTCACAACTGTAAGAAGGCATTAGAAAAACTGACAAGGATCTTACAGTTGGCCAAGACACTTCCCACAAGAGACAATGAAGACAGAAAGCCTGGTCTCTCTGAGCCCTGGGTAAAATGGCCAGTTTGAATGAGGGACAGAAGGTCTAGAGCTGTACTCTTTGTAGTTAATATGTGTCTACTGAGGATGCCCTATGGCAGTGTTTGAACTTAGAGCTGAATGTGCCTAGAAACACTCCTAGGCACTGAAGCCAACTGGCATGTGTTTTAATAAACCCTTGCAGCCTCCAAGGCAGAGTGGCTCCATACACATCATGTACTGGGAGTAATCCCAGGATTGCTTTAACTTGCAGACAGTGCTCTGGAGCTTTTGGGAGACTGCTAACAGGCACAAGCTAAAATTGCACCAGGGACTGTTCAAACAGTCTCACAGTACAGTCTATCACATTGCCATGACCAAGAACATTCCCCAGCTCTATCTAATTTACTGATATAATCACTGACTATACAGCCTGTGCAGTAAAGTCAGCCTCTTGCAGCACAAAGCACTCTGAGCATATGGATATGCCTGTGCCAAAGCTTGGTTGGAGATGGATCCACAAAAGCCAGAGCTTGAGAAGTGCAACGTGTCCATTGAACTCGCTTAGATTCAGGTGAGGATCTGATTTTATGTTTGACATGTAGTGCAGGCATTGCTCTCACAGACTGGAAAGAGGGAGTGAAAACTTTATCCTCAATACTGAGAACAGTAAACACTCTGTCATTAGTCATAAATCTGGAACACATTCTCAGCATTATGTAGGAATTGGGAGTTTTCTGTTAGCGCTGTGGAGCACTTAAAAGGTAACAGGCTGTCATGGTACTTCATATATTTTTAAAACTAGCAGAAAGCATTCCAGCAGGTTAGTGGTAAAGAAATAACCTTGCAGAATTGCACCTGCCATTAAATAAAAGAAGTATCTGGGTATTATTTTGTCAGTGAATCTTACTCTGTTCAAAATATTGTTACTTCTGTGACTTGTGAATCCCAAATGGATCGATTCTGAGTTATAAGAATAATATATTCATCCAGGTCTGTGGGAGTTAAAATGACATCAAAGACAGTAAAGACACTGAACTCAACTTTACTACTGTAAGGGGAAACATATTTGTAATTGAAAGAAGACTTGCAGAAAGGAGCTGTTGGGCTCAGTGACTTGATAACAGCAGATATTTAGCATGAAATTCTCTGTGGCCAACAGAGAGCAGCTTGTGAAAATACAGTTCATTCTTCAATTTATTGTGTTCAGCTTCTTTTTCTGTCAATACAGCCCCCAGGCTAAATCTTTGCTGACAACAGTAAGTCCCCCCAAAAAAAACATTCCTGCAGACTCTCCTTGCCCTGCTGCCACCCACATAGCAACCTGCTGTGTTCGGGGGAAAACACTGAAACTTTGATTACAGTCATTGCTCAGTTTACACTATAATGATATCAATACCAAGCAGGAGCTGAATGCAAGTCTACAACAGAGAAATCATCAGAAAATTAGTCTTTCAAAAGTCTGAAAGGCATTAAAGACATGTTGGAATTTTGTAGTCAAGCAAAAATTTGGTTTTGCAGAAATGTTTGGCTTCACAGAAAGGACGACAGAAAATTAAGCTTTATGGAATGTTCCACAGAAAGTTTGTTTGCAACCTTATTAAGAAAACATCAGGATAAGGATATTAAAATATCTAACTGTCATCCTTAAGAAGGAAAAATAGTTACGACAAACGCAACTGCTACAAGAGAGATATAAATTGTTTTAACAGCACTGCCGTAATTTCATTTGTGGGAGCATGAATGTATCCTTATTCAATAAAACTAAACACAGTATCAGAAATATACCTAGAAATAAAAAGAATTATAACAAGGCTCACGTTTCTTCCTTCGCCTCTGTTTCGTCATTGTCGTTTTTTGCTTTTGCCTCAGATTACATGATGGAGTTTAGACACCTAACACTGTCCTGAAATAGCAGTACAAGAACTGGTAGTCCCCACCCAGGACCCATGAACCTCTCTTTCAAATGTTAAATCACCAGTGCCTTCAATAGTATCTGCATGTCTGTAAATGTCTGCCAATACTGTGCAACAGGGCTGTTTCTCAGGGCCCATGAGGGTACCTGGTCACTTCTGGGCAATACTGAGATACAGAAGCATTCACAATACTTATTTAAACTGAAAATAAAATATGGTTTTGTGGGTTTTTGGTCCAGGATGCCTGCATTATTAGGACCCAGATCCATTATTTCTCTCTTATCTATGCTTAGCAGTCGTACAATGACATAGACAACTCCAGCAAAGGACAATGAATCTGCAATTAGCAGGCTTAGAATTTTATGTCCCCAGTTCATAGATCAGCTCCTACATGGACAGATAAAGTGGATGTTCCAGGCAAAGACATCCAGCACTGATGGACTCAGAAATCAGGATAACAGATTATTCTCCTCAGTGCATTCAATAGAGCAAAGAACAGTTACACTGGGAGACAGCGGGCCAGGATGGAGAAGTTCTGGATCACATTAGCTCTGCCTCAAACTTTTCATGTAAGCATGGACAAATCACTTAACTCTGTGAGATTTTAAAGGCTCACAGTCTTCTCTTCATTTCCTTATGCCATGACTCTGTTGGTTCTCTGGGCTAGGACTCTCACCAGCAGCTTGTAGCAGGCTCAGCTCAGAGAAGCTCTGCCATAAATGTGATCACCAGCAAACTAAGGATGCAGGTGAAACAATCCCAGCTGAGAAGCTCAGGGGTCTGGAAAAAATATCTGCATTTCTCCTGTTTTTGTCTCAACAAGGGTCACACTTTCATACATGCACATTCCTCAGAGATGCCAAGGAGCATCCAGAAGGGTGGTGATCAGCAAGTGACACTAAAATGCTGCGCCCATGACATGCAACTCCAGCTTCCACCAGCCACCGACTGTAGGGAATACAATTTTCAGAGTCTGCTTCATCTCATGCTTCATGTCATGTTGGAAAGGCATGTGGAGTGGTCACTAATACCTGTTTTCCCTTCTCGGAGAGGTCCTGTTAGAGGCTGAGAGAATATGCTATCTGATCAGAGCTCAGTCTGAATTGGTTTTTCCTTCCAGCTGATCTTCCTATCACTACAGCCATCAGCCCTTCTTTATGTGCCAATTTATGTGACAACATGCAATACCATAACAGCAGCATGCCCAGCTTTATCCGAGCTTTGCAAAAGCAGCTCACGAGATGAATGGGCAGTCAGACTTCACAAGGGCCAGCAGACAGTGCAAGAGCTGCAAAGCAATGTTTTATGATTTCATTCTAGCTGGGAGCTGAGTCGTTCTGCTGCTGCCCTTGTACTTTCCGGACTGTGCTGTGTTATAGCTGGAATTGTATGCTAAGGAACAGAGGCGACACAAAGCTGAGTAAACATAGCCATGGACTGCACAGAAAGGCCAGACAGGGCTTCCTCTTGGCTTTGATTTATAATGAGCAGAAAAGCAGTGACCTGAGCAATTATCCATCTCTTTGACTGCACTGTGCTCTTTCTGCCACAGTGATTTTTTTGCTAGAAGACTCATGGTTATTTTTACATTTGTCTTTTTTATACAGACAGGGCTCACAATCTCTGCTGTGACGGGTTAAGCAGACAGCTGTGCCTTCCAGAAAAAATGACAACTATGACTTGCAAATATTTCTATTTATGTAGTTAATCTGCACACTTCACGGTTGAGCAATGCAAATTTCTTGCCTTTCTTTCTATGGCTCCTACTGGGATTTGAGGGAATTCAAGTCATGAGTGATATCCAGGGTAAAAGTGAAAAGGATTGTGAGGTTTTAAGATACTCCTAGATATTGTAGGATATTCATAGACAGGGGGGCTTGGTCTATCTGTAGTACAGAACACCTAATAGGCAAATATTTTTCCTGTCCTTGCAAAAATCTGAAAATAAATAAATAAAAAATCATCAGTATCTGAGCTGGCTCCAATTTTAGTTGTGAATGTACAACCATTTATTATAGACACTGTAGGCATTAGACACGCAAATCGAAGGTTAATGCTTGATAGTATTCTAAGCACACTTGTGTGCCACTGAGCAGTGCTTGCATACATGAGAAATGCAAATCTCATCATCCAATTAAGCCATGCACTGTGTTAGGTCTCACCTCATTGATGTCAACAGTAATTATGCTCATTTATGCCCATGGAGAATTGGGTCTGTAAAATCATAAGGTAAAACACAAGCAAGACTCCCATGGACAATAGCATGGCATTTACTTCAAAAGATATCAGAGTTTGGCCTGTAGAAAAAGAAAAGAACTAAGTGATCACTCTTAAAATACAAGGTTTTTTTCACAGTTCTATCATTTAATTCATTCCTCTTTTCACCAGGATTTGTGATGAAACCTCCACTATTCTCTTGCTGTTTATCCACAGACCCCTCCTCACCCTCACTGACAGGGAGAGTTTCCTGGTAGTCAGTTTAGCTTTTCTTTCACTTGGTTTCCTTATATCACTTCCACTCAGTTTTAGCATCTTACTGAATGCAGCTTTGTGAAAAATTTCTACACCAGAGTAGATGCAGACAGGTGTTTAAAGAGACATTAGTATGAATATAAGATTCCAAATATAAATAATGGGACTTGAAAGTTTTTTTATTTCAAATAATTAACATTGATAAACATTGATTAAAAAATCTCAGTTCCCAAATATTTCAGACCTCATCAGGAAGAAACAACTGATTGGTATAGTCTGCAACTCAGTCTGACCACTAATGAGCCTGCTCCTGTCAGGACTCCTCTGTACCACTCTCTGTTGCAAGCAGCAAATGTAGAAATCTTGCTTCTAAAAGTTGATGTGGTGACATTGAGCAATACCTGAACTTTCAGATGTTCTGAAAGAATTCAGGTTGCCCCAGAAACACGTGCCTATCAATTAGGTACCGGCCTCACCACAAGTGGTGTGCGTAGTTTTGGGAGCCACAATTTAAAGAAAGAAAGAAAGCTTTTATAAAGTTTCCAAATGTGGGCTACTGAGATGGGGAAGGGCCTAGAGGGGAAGCCATACAAGGAGCAGCTGAGGTCACTTAGTTTGTTTAGGCTGGAGAAGTGGAAATTGAGGGGAGACCTCATTGCAGTTACAACTTCCTCGTGAGAGGAAGAGAAGGGACTGGCACTGATCTCTTTTCTGTGGTGACCAGTGACAGGATTGGAGGGAATGGCCTGGAGCTGTGTCAGGGGAAGTTTAGGTTGGATCTTAGGAAAAGATTCTTCACCCAAAAGGTGGTTGGGCACTGGAACAGACTCCCCAGAGAAGTAGTCATAGCACCAAGTCTGACAGAGTTGAAGAGGCATTTGGACAATGTTCTCAGGCACATGGTGTGACTCTTGGGCTGCCCTGTGCATGGCCAGGAGTTGGATTTCAATGGTCCTTGTGGGTCCATTCCAACTCAGGATATTCTGTGATTCTGTGATTCAAATGATAATTGCATTGCGTATTTGTTGACACTTCCTCAGGAACCTATATAAGATCCTTTGCATTTGTTCAGCATCAAAAGTATTTATTATCTCATTTGGAGAGCAGCAGTCTGAAGATTAATCTGACCTTTATGAAACTGATGTTAATTTCTTAGCGGTACACAAATTGTGTGCAAAGCAAACAAAAAAATATCTTTCAGGATGTCTGCGTGGAGATAGTGTTGCTACCAAGTACTTCCACTTTTGTGCAAAAATTGTTCTGGTTTATTCATTTACAGAATCACAGAATCAATTAGGTTGGAAAAGACCTCTGAGACCATCAAGTCAAACTCTTGACTCAACACTGTCTTGTCAATTAGACCACAGCACCGATTGCCATGTCCAGTTGTTACCATCTCTAGAGATGGAACTCCACCATTTCTCTGGAAAGCCTGTTCCAATGCTTGATAAACCTGTCTGAGAAATTGTTCCTAGTATTCATTCTAAACCTCCCCTGGCACAATTTGAGGCCATTTCCTCTTGTCCTACGGCTTGCTGCTTGGAAGAAGAGACTGACCCCCACCTGGCTACAAACCTCCTTTCGGGTAGCTGCAGAGTGATAAGATCTCCCCTGAGCCTCCTTTTCTCCAGGCTGAACACTCCCAGCTCCCTCAGCCACTTCATATCACACTTGTGCTCCAGACCCTTCCCTGGCTCTGCTGCCCTTATCTGGACATGCTCCAGCACCTCAATGTCTTTCTTGTCATGAGGAGCCCAAAACTGAACACAGGATCTGAGGTGTGGCCTCACCACTGCTGAGTACAAGGGCACAATCACTGCCCTGGTCCTGCTGGCCACACTGTTCCTGATACAAGCCAGGATGTCATTGGCCTTCTTGGCTGCCTTGGCACACACTGGCTCATTTTCTGCTGCTGTTGACCAGCACTCCCAAGTCCTTTATACCAGGCAGTTTTCCAGCCATTCCGGCCCCAGCCTGTAGTGCTACGTGGGGTTGCTGTGACCCAAGTGTGGGACCTGGTATTTGGACTTGTTGATCCTCACACAGTTGGTCTCAGCCACTGGATTTTCTTGGTGGGAGTCAGTACAATATAAACAGTTTTTTAAGAAGATCTTGACTTCTTTATGCTCCTGCCTCACTCCTCTTCAAAATCAAAAAATTCTAAAGTAACATCGTGATAATGGCAAAAAAAAAAAAGGTGTGCCAAGTGTTTGGTTCATTTTCCTTGGAAAAAAAAATACATTTATGCTAAAAAAGAGAAAAAGTAGTCACTCCCCTCATGTTAAATGGATGACACCACAAAAATGAAATGAAACAGAGATATAGGTACAAAGAATAGTTTCCCTGATTTTAAGAGAAAGCATTAACCAGCATGTACAAAACATAGATTATTAAAAGAATCAGTGAGGAACTTTGGTGCAGTTTTAAGAAAAGCTTAGCCTTGTCTACATGAAATAGAATTGTTTTACAAATACAAAGTGTTGATAAGCCTTCAAAAAATGTGATGTTCAATGCTATTGTAGACATTTTGCTTTGATCATCAAAAAATACAAACTAAGTTTCATCTCTGCACTGCAAAAATGTACCAGAGAATAAAAAAATATCCTAAGTATTTTGCTGAAGAAGGAACTCAGAAATCTGAAATTACCTGTGCTACCTGTGCCTGTTCTATGAATATTGAACAACAACTCAGGGTTTTTTTCTTAAATGAATGAACGAGAATGAGCTGGCTTTCTTAGCAGTGTCTTGGGTAAATGAATTCATTTTGCCTTACTGAAGACAATAGAGACAAAACCTGAAAACTGCAAAAGCAGTGCCTACAAGGATCACCAGGATGATGTGACCACTGATGACTGATTCTGGGAGAGAGAACATGAGTTATATACAGCTAAATATTCTTGCAATCACTTAGCTGTTTCACAGATTTATTTAGAACTCTGATTATTTAAATATATATAAAAATAAGGGAAGGTTTTAATTTTATTTCCGTGCAAGCATGAAAATCGGATCTCAGTGTAAGTAATTGCCTAATGCCCTGATGCAAAAGTCTAGAAAGTGTTCTAAAAAAAAGAAATTATTAAATTCAGTTTCTCTGCTGAACTATAATTTATGTCACATATTGAATGAAAAACAGTTCTTCCTGAGAAAGTTTTAATCACATAGACTTGTGATTTTGCAAATGTATAAAAAATTGAGAGAACATTATATTCATAAATATTAGACTACAGTGACAATAACATAGTGTATCCAAACATATATTTGTTTTTTCTTTGGATTCCAATAAGAATTACTGTTGATTTCAACCAATCTGAAGATATAGAAAAAAATTGTAAAATTATTTTTTAATAATGATTAGAAAATATGGAAAAGCTGACAGAAAATATATGTTTAATTGCTACCCTCTCCCAAATCCCACTCCCAAATCCTTTCACTAAATGCAATTTGGACTCACCTGGTGAGTAAAAACTCATTTATTTCAAGGCCATATCTGATCCTCAGACTTTGAAGATTTTGTGTCAAACATAAGTATAGATATCACTGCTTTCTGCTGAGAATAAGGAAGCTCTGGCAATAGAATTAATGCAAAGCATATTTGGCTCATTAGGTGGAAGCATGAATAATAGATCTGTTATCAATTAGCTGGTTTAATGAGCTACTTCATCTGTCAAGAAACTGAAGAGTTTTCTACATCTGTACATTTCTACGTTCATGTTCAGGGTCAGGGTACAGCATATTTTAAGTTGGCCTTTTCCCTTCAGCCAACCTCTCAGAAATTCTACATTTTTTAATTAAGGACAAAGCCATAATTTTTTAGAATGCCAAAGGGAATGGAGATGTTTGTTTTAAATGCAATGAGAGAAGTTAATTTTCAGTGGGAGCCCAAGGCCTTGAAAAAATGTCAGTAATTTCTGAAGTCATAGGAGTCATTGACAAAAATCTCAAATATCATTTTAATTCCAGTACATTTACATTTAACAAATGAGGAAATGAGGTACTGAGAGGCTGAGGCCATGAAGCCTACTGAAATGAAATATAACAAGTAAAGGAGTAGCTGTTCAGGGGAGAAATAGTTTCAGAGTACGTAAACTGAATCTTTTAATTAGAAAATTATAATTGGGAACACTATATATATTCTCAACTCATCATGGAAAGCCAACCATTTTAAGGAAGTATTTTCTGAAATATCTCCTTTAGGTGGCAGAATACTTTCACAAAATACATCAGAGCTGAAGCAACACACTTCATGAATCTGGGGCAGCAGATTCATGAAGGCAGTAGAATTGACTTTGTTGGTATAGTGTGCACAACCAGTTTTGTGACTAGGGACATAATAAATTGGTAATAGTAAGCACATCTTTTAAACTTCATTCATAGATTTGATATCTCCTGAAATGAAATATATTCACTCTTATTAATAAACTGAGACTGAGAGGAAACCTTATTTCTTTCTTCAGCTGCCTACTGCGTTGTTACACTGAAGATGGAGCCTTATTCTTGCAGGTGCACAGTGAAAGGCACAAAAGGCAAGGCAAAGAAATTGCATTTTTCCTTAGGTATAAGGAAAAAAAATTCTTCATAAAGGGAGTGCTCAGACACTGAAACAGTGCTGACCAGAGAGGCTGAGGAACTTCCTGTCTCTGGAGACTCTGGGTCCATATAGACTGCCTGAAAGTAGGTTTTCTTTTCCATCTTTTGTGAACTTCCCAAAAGTAGTCAGTAAATTTCCAAGGAAATGAAGATTGCAGATTGAAAACAACTGGAATAGACTGAAAGAGACTGGACTTTCAGTTCTGTACCATAGCTTGTTCAACTGTAGCTGCTTCTCTCTAGATAACACAGCTATAAAAGGTTGATTTCTCCTGTAATAGTATATTTAATTTACTGGGAAGTGTTTAGGAAACCAGTCCATAAAGACAATGCAAAAGTTATCTTTTATACCATCAAAAATGCATGAATTCTACAGAAGTATACCCAGTGGAAGGCGTTTATAGGTTTATCTTTATTACTCCATAAAGAAAGTGTTAAAGCTTTTCTGTCATCAGTAGCTTCCAGTGGCGACACATGACTTTATGGATTCTGAATCAAAAATGCCTCCCCTTGTTGTGCTCACCCTGTGCTGCTGGTGGGAGCTGTGGATGCAGGAGGCTTCAGCTCCTGTGACCCTCCACAAGTTCTCCAGTTCCTGTTTAGACAAATCCCACCCCCTCAGCTGGCTGCAAATTTTGCTTTAAATGTAATGATGAATATTTTCAGAAGGAAGGAAAGTGCTTTCCAGCTGTGTATGTCATAGGATCCTAAGGGCATTTTTGTGCTGAATGTTTAAAAATGCTCATGGGAACTCGTTCATCCAGTCTGAACAATTTCTGCAACTTATGCAAAACACAGCAATATTTGAAAATAAAGTCTGAACTGACAAATTTTACCACTTTACTTTTCTCAAGTAGGACCAATATCTTACCTGTGGAAATCCTTTCTCTTTGGTTGACCATATCCATCAGTCTGACACCTCTGATTATTTCTTATAATATTAATGCTGCCTCCCTCCATCCGTCCCTTGCCACGGCTCGCAGGGGTAAAGGGAGTGGGGACATGGCACTGCAATCAGGTTCGGGACACAGTTGAGGTGAGGGAAGCAGTGCCAACTTTATTAAGGGTAACAGTGACTTAAATAGGGTAGGTTCAGGGGGTGGACTTAGGCTTAGGGAGGAGCAAAAGACGGGCAGCTCAGGGAAAGCAGTGATTGGGGGAATAGGGAGAGATGGGTGACTACTTTGGGTCTCCAGGGAAAAGGACCAACGGGAGCTCTCTCTGCACTGCAGCAAAATGTAGCCAATCAGGTGCAGAGGAGCGGGAGAGCAGGGGAGAACAAGGGAGTAAACAAGTTTTGGCGGGAAAAGTGTGAGGGGAGAAGAAGACAATATGGAGAGTATAAAAATTGTCAACAACAAACTGAGGTACATGGAACTTCATAACAATACAACTATAAACTGGGGTGAACTGGGGAAAACTGTCAAATCTAGTGAGTGTCTAATCCGGTATAAGAATGTCCATTTCACCACTAAAGCATCTGTTCAGCTCTTGTATATTTTTCTCCATGCTTGGTATTTTTCCCATTCCGATTCCTCTCCTCCAACAGTCCCTTCCCGCAATAAGAAGAGGAGTGGAAAGGCCCATAGGACCAAGAACTGCATTGCTTAAAGCAACTCTGGTAGTCACTGTGGTCACTATTACTGGAAGAGAAGCATAAAGCCTTTCTGTTATGTGTTTGAAAGCTGGTACTAGCAAAGAAATCACTGATTTTTTGAGCATTATACTTCCCACCATGCTTGAAGGTGAATTTGTTTTGGTAGACAACCCGATTATAAAGGAAGTGTCTTCTATTCTATTCTGAAGAAACCACTTTTTTTTTTTTTTGGTAATAAGGTTCGTCGTAAGTCAAGAGCTGATCCAGCATATTAAAGATTAAGATGGATGATAGCACATCTTGATTAAAAACCTTTCTATGCAACAGTACAGTCTCCCCCTTCTGCTCAAGAGACTGAGAATGATGAGCCAATCAGCTGCCAAGTGGAGGTATCATCAACTTGTGGAGGTCAGATCCACCTCTGAATGTATTTGAAATATGCTGCAGAAAACAACTTCAGGGAATTTTACCGAAAGCCATAAGTCTTTCATAAAGCTCCAGTTAAAGCATGTCCTTTCCTTGCCCTTTTGTTTGACTAATAGACCTAGCTCAGTATGATCTGAATGTTTAGTATGTCTGCTCCCTAACACTCTCTAACAAAAAGATTTAATGGCTTTCTTGGTTTCATAGTATTTTATGCTCTTAAATGTGTGACATGTAATGAAACATAGATATTTGAGATCAAGATACTAGAAAAATGTCAATTCTTATCATGTTGAGTCTGCTGCTACAAAATACATTTGATTTATTTTTTTTTCTCCTTGGTAATTTTCACCTAACTTTGTTTAGCTCACAGCTGCAGATTTAACAGTCCTCAATTACCTGATCTTGCATTTGCTACTATTGACCTTGATCCAACTTCTAGTACACTATTATGATAGATCGTCTCATTTTATGAAATTCTCAACTTCACTGTGTCAACAGTGTCTCTCATCTTGACCTTTTCAGCGTATTTTGCTACCTACTCTCTTCTATTTACTAAATTATAAATGAAGATGTTGTGGAGGTACTCCACAGTGTTGTTGATTCTGTGTTCAGACTCCTTTTAGCCTGCTGCTTCAACATGATCCTTTATCATCTTCCTTTAAGTTCTTAAGAGATCTAACATTTAGATCCCACTCCTTTCCAACTTAGCCAAATCTCTAATAATACATCAAAAGCTTTTTCACAGAAGTTGCAGCTATCCCAAACAATGAGTATAATTTTATTAATATTTTATATCTTCTCTGGAAGTTCTCCAGAAATTCTGAAATAAGTCTGTTTTGTTACAAGTAGAGAATACCAATATGGTGTTTTTTTACCCAGCTTAAGATTCTGGGATCCCCCTAAAGTCAATAGATTGGCAGTGGGTATAAATAAAATTACCAAATCGTCCTTCAGGACTAGACAAAAAGATCTCTCCTTCTGTCAAGGGAGCCTGTGTTGGTTTAGATGCCTACTGTTAGAGATCCAAATACAAAATGATGATTCTCATCACAGCTTTCCTAAATCTTATTTATTATTTTGAATTTTAAAGGAATCTCGATTTAAATGTATTGGCAGTCACTGCAAAAAGAAAACCATCCCACAACCCATGCATTGTACAGACTGCATTTTAAACTGATTTTTCCCTTACTTGTTTGTTCAGTCACTGGTGGTTTAGATTGTAGGAGCATAAGAATGCAACATGTTATTTTTGAACATGGAATGAATTGAGATAAAGAGCAGTGATCTGTTTGATTCAGTTAGCAGCATTTGGTGTTAGGTATTTTGAGTATTGTTAAAGAGGTTATTTGTATAAATCAGTGGTAACACTGCAGGTATACAAGCATTTATAGTTCTTTTTCCAAAGGTCATCAGACAGAGATCCCACAACAGCTGTGCCTGCCAATGGATTTCCTAAAATAGGGTTAATAGTGCTCACAGAGGCCAAGCTGAGAGAGACTGAACGGTGAAGACCCCAAGGAAATGGCAACAAATAGAGAGTTAAGGTTCAGGAATGTGTGTATCACAATGCTGTGGAATGCCTGTATCAAAATTTTATCAGTAGAAAGATTTGTACTTTTCCTGGGAGTATTGTCTTTATCATTTGTGGACCACCTTTCCAGACCTCTGTGTTCAGAGAAGTGAGACACTCTCTAACCTCTAGCAGCCCCACAGAATAGGATGAGCCATTTAGGGCAAAAGATAATGAAAAAGAGATCCAGAGGAAGGCCCAGTATATGTTTGTGTAGCCAGAAATGGTTCCCCTGATGCTCATGCAACCAGTAACAGGACTATATGGGCACAGATCCTCTGGACTGTGTCAGGCAAGGTAAGCTGTGGGAAGCACCCTGTATGGTCAGAGAAACCCACAACCTGATGATCTTTTAGCAACATTTTTCTTCTCTGTTATTGCCCCAGAGAGTTAACAAGTGTCTTCTACCTGTGGGCTGCAGTGCCAATTGCCCGTGAGCCTTTTTTAAAGCCCCATCAGCAGGTTGGGGGTGTCCATCATGAAGTTGTGTTTTCCTTTCTTGGTGAGGTGGTTTCCACCTCTTTGCAGAGAAGTGCTTGCTACACTGTCCTTAAGGAAGTGAAACTCTCACTCTCCCCTGGCTGTACATCTGAGATCCAGCATGGACCCCCAACTACACTAAGGATTGGAAGAAGTTCTGTCACCTTGACTATGACAGGGGACTTGGATCTTCCGTTACTGGAAGGGGCCTCATTCTTTGTCTTTGCTGTCCACGCTTTGTCTAGAAGCAGAAACGTCCTAGAAGTGGCACTTAGATTTGAGAGTATTTCCAGCAGAGGTAGCTCCTATAATGTCCTGGTGCTCTTGACCTTGGTTAAAGCAGGACATTTGAGAGAGCACAGACTGGAGGAGGCAGGGATGTGCCAAGTACCAACTGGATCTGCTCCCTAAGAAAATCACAGAGGCAGGAGAGCTAATACTTGTGTTGTCTCCCTCTGGGTATCTTGAAATAAAGAGCTGTAGCCAGTCTCCAGGTACCTGCAGGTAAGGGAGAAATTCTCATTGTTTGAAAAAGAGAACCAGCAGAAGCTGTAGAAAAGTTGGGGGATGCAGACTGAAAATAAAAGGTTCTTTGCATAACACATGACTCAGCTGCATTCTGCTGTCTGTGTTGAAATATGGCGAGTCAGAAGTTTTTATAAACTAAGGACGTGTGTTAGCTGAAGTTTAGGACTATCCTTTGTATTGCAATGGCCATGTCATGAGGATTTCATACCTGATTGCAGACATTTCCAGACTTGGAGTCTCCAAATCCCCTAAGACACAATTAATTAACTGCCATGTGATGAAAAAATCTTTGTGGTAGGCAGAAGTCTCTCCTGAGTAAGTCTGACTGTCTCACTTCAGGCATATGATCACTTTGGAGGCTGAAAGTTATTTAATGTTAAGTCTTTATTAATAAAGCTGTTCTACCTGAATAACACAGGTCTCCCATTTGCATCACAGGACTCAAAGCCACAGCACATCAACCAACATTCACTTGTTGCTCACAATTACTTTGAATTATGTGATGGGCCTTGTGAAGTTTTATGATGCTGATTTGCAATAAATAATCTCCAAGTGCTTCCCAACCCCAGAGTTAAAATCTGCTCTTTTGTAAAACATGAATTCCACTACACTTGCCTTATCTCTTTAAGGAACTGAACACCAGGGCAAAAAAACTAACACACAAGGTACTTGAATTTCTACATGGAGGAAAACCTGTTGGAGTAATCCTGGCAACTATTGCAGTGGAATGCTGGAGTTCTGTTGTTTTGTTCTCAAATATGTATTGAAATTCTTAGATTACTTTTTTCTGCAATCTGAAAAATGAAAGAAAAATAGTTGTCTTTTGTTTCTGGTGTATGCAGTTGTAACTCTGTCCCAGTAGCCCCATTTTTTAATGTTTAAGAAGGACTTGGCAGTCTGGACTAGAGACAGAGAAGAAATTCATGGGATGAGGACCTCAAAGCAGTTCTTAACCTTATGTTCAACATGGTGTTTGAAAATACTCAGAATTCATTCACTTCCAATGGCACTCTGCATTAGGACCTAAGGCAGTTATTAGTATCCTTGGTTTTATATCAAATGGCATCTTGAATTAGGGTCTAAGTCAGTTATTACTATCTTTTATATACAAACGTATGTAACATTACAATTGGGCTAGAAGCGTCCTAGGTAGGATACTAACTGCACTAAAATTACATAAGGGATGAATCTCATTTTAATGTGGTGGTTATCTAATCAAATATAAGTTTAGGAGTTGCACTTTACATTAAGTGCTATGAAAACCTTTCATTTAGAATTATTTAGGAAGAATGCAGAATGCCTCATAGATGACACAAAATTGACAGGTTAGTCAAATTCAGAGAGGATTGAAAGAAACTAGAAAAATTCGAATAAGCTGTTTTAGCAATCAAGAAAATGCTGGATGTAACCAACTGTTGTTAAATGCAAAGCAGTGCGTAATATAAAATTGAGCTAGTTATATACTACATTGACATGAAAGTTCAGAGGAGATCCTTGTTTTACTTTCACTTTCAGGTCCAGAAAAAAAACAAATAAAATGAAGGATACAGATGAAAGCAAAAAATGAGAATATCTTTACTACATAATAAGTGACCTCATTTTGAATGGAGTATGTTATTCCTCATCTCATCTTAAAGAGGGGATTGTAGCACAGCCAGAGGAGCTGAGAAGTGGCAAGAAGGATCCAATAATCTGGAATAACTATCAGACTAAACAAGAAGCGAAAACAACAGGGTTATTTAGTATGGAAGAGAAATAAATAAATTAAGTAATAAGAAAAAAATGTACATATATTGTATAATCTGGAAAAGGTCAGACAGGGAATTATGTTCCCATTGTTTCATAGCAAACAAATGTGAGGACGTTAAATGAAGTCAAAATGTGATGAACTGAAAATTGCAAAGAGAGAATAAGTGTCTTTTTCTTCTGTAATTATCTGATAGAAACATTTGCTTCAGGAGGGAGTTGTAGGCTGAAGTAAAGAGGATTTAGGAAAGGACTAGTAACAATTCTCTCTATAAAACCTATCATTCATTACAATTACAGCACAAACTGAGAGGGAAGTAAATCTCTTGCTTCCAGCCTTGAGCTAATCGTTGAACGGTATTCCGATGGCTAGGTTATTATGACATACATTCACCTGATGCAAGTTTCTTATACCTTTCCCCAAATCTATGCAGTAGAAGCAAGATATCAGAGCAATGCCATCTTACTACAATTCATTATGGTATTTCTCATGCTTTTAACACCAGCAATGTCTAGTGAATCTGAAAACTGGATCTAGGAAATAAGTGGACTTTTTCATTACATTTCTCAGCAAAGCCAATTTTTCACACCAAGTTTATAACCATTCAGATAGGAAAGTCTCAGTGTCCCTATGCAGTTTCTGAAGCATTCAGAATAATGCTGCTGTTTTCATTTCAACTCTCGTCTACATCGTCTACATCCAATCTGCAGCTGCTCAGCCATTCAAAACCAAAACTTCGCTTTATCGCTCAGGATATGTAGTGAATTCTGTTTGAAGTCATAAAAATATATGGCTTGCTCCCTGAGCACATTTAATTTTAAAACAGCAAAAGCCACTATAAGCAGATTCACATATATAATGACAATGTTTTCTGCGTGGATCTAGGTGGACTGTGCTGTTTCAACACAGTCAAGTATGTTTGACAAAGCATTTTTCAGTCCATTCCCACCAATAAACAGATTCCACATTACAAGTTTTCTCACAGTATGAAACTAATTAGAATCTGTATCTTTGTCATCTTTGCCTTGTCTCTCATCCTGCTTCTTTAGGGGAGGTGCTCCAGGCCTCTGATCATCCTCATGACCCTCCTCTGGACACGTTCCAACAGGACTATGTCCTTTTTATGTTGTGAGCCCCAAAGATGGATGCAGTACTTCAGGTGGGGTCTCATGAGAGCAGAATAGAGGGGGAGAATCCTCTCCCTTGACCTGCTGCCCACGTTCCTTTTGAAGCAGCCCAGGATACATTTGGCTTTCTGGGCTGCAAGAACACAATGCCGGGTCATGTTGACCTATTATCCAACAGCTTCTCATAATTATTTTTTTCATATCCTCAGATTGGTTGAATTAAATAACAATTCTTACCTGATTCCAATGACTAAATAAATGTATGTTTGGGTACACGGTGTTACTGTCATTACAGTGTAAAATTTATTGATAAAATGGTCATTTCTTATATTTTCATCAATTTTCTATTCATTTGCAGAATCTCAAACCTATATGATTAAAATGACTGAATTATCTAATGCTCACTTGCAAGGCACTTTAGAAAGAAAAATATCATTTTCCTGCAAGGACATTGCAGTGTCTCAAGAGTACCTGAATTTGTCTTGTAGATCCAGGTCAGCAAAGGCATTGAAGTCCCTCCAAGCTTGTGTGTGGCAAGTGCTGGCATCTTCAGCTAACTCTTCTTTTGCTTAGGAAATAATTAAAGACAAATTCTTTTTGTCATTCTGTTCAGTTACCAGCCTTTTACTTTGTTTGTTTGTTTTATAAGTAAACTAAAATTGTGTTTGCCTTATGTTTTTGGAAGCCCAATCCATATTTACCCACCAGCACAGAGGATTAGCAGCTGTACTAGTGGAGTAGAGTTGAATTAGACAATCATTGAATTAGACAATCATTGATCCAGCTGGTTGACTTACAAAAGAAATTAATAGGAACATTTCCCTGAATCAAATTATTTCCTGATAGGACTGCTCAGTCAATAAATGACTCTTGCAATATCATTCTGTAATGACAAACATAACATTCACTTTTC
The DNA here is from genome assembly GCF_003945725.1 of Corapipo altera. Classification (NCBI taxonomy): domain Eukaryota; kingdom Metazoa; phylum Chordata; class Aves; order Passeriformes; family Pipridae; genus Corapipo; species Corapipo altera. The sequence goes on from NW_020884892.1 coordinate 5,080,543, forward strand.
CTTAATCCCCTACATGTCAGCCCATAACAGACATACTCGAAATATTCTTACATACCGATAAGTCTAACTTGTTTCGCTTTAGGATTTAAAATGCTGCTGCTTTGAAATGGAGGTCTAGTCTCACTAGTCAACTTGCAAAAGTGACAACATAGGTTTTAATGAGATGACTCAGTGAGTTCCAGATTGTGTTCGTTGCATCACTAAATAAATGTCCCTGTGCAAGTGGGATGTGTTACAACTCACACACTGGTGCCTTCTGCAGTGTTGCTGCTAGAGAGGGCCAGCTAGTTGTGGGAATTTTCTCATACAGGAAGGTTTCTTGTTATAGATCAAGAGTATAAATATTATCTTCTTTTCTTTGCCAATGGTATCTCAGGGTGCATTAGGAAAAGAATTGCCAGCAGGTCAAGGGAGGTGAACCTGCCTCTGTACTCAACCCTAGTGAGGCCACAACTGCAGTTCTGTGTCCAGTTCTGGGCTTCTCAGAACAAGAGGGACATGGAGCTCCTGGAGCAGATCTAGAGGAGTGAAACACAGGTGATTAAGGGACTGGAGTGTCTTTTGAATGAGGAAAGGCTGAGGAAACTCAAATACATGGTTTAGTGGTGCACATGGTGGTGATGCTAGGTTGACGGTTGGACTTGTTGATCTTGGAGGTCTTTTCCACCCTTAACAATTCTATGATCTGGGCTTGTTCAGCCTTGAGAAGAGATGACTGAGAGGGGACCTCATCAATGTCTGTCAGTATCTGAAGGGAGGGTGTCAGGAGGATGGACCAGGCTCTGCTCGGTGCTGCTGAGCAATAAGATGAGAAGCAATGGGCAGAAACTGATGCACAGGAAGTTCCACCTGAACATGAGGAAGAATTTGGGTGACCAAGCACTGGAACAGATTGCCCAGAGGGGTTGTGGAGTGTCCTTCACCGAAGATATTCAGTAACTGTCTGGATGGAAACTTGTGCAATGTGCTCCAGGATGACCCTACTTGAGAAGGAAGATCTGACCAGATGACCAACTGTAGTCTCTTCCAGTTGTGACCCACTCTGTGATTCTGTGGTTCTCTGACTCCTACTGAAGACTATCCCTTCGGGACCTAGTTTTAAGTTTCCCAGCCATTCTTTCCTTTATTGTTGGTTAGAAAATATGACGTCTTAAACAAATGCATCCATAGGCTCTCTGGATGCAGGTCACCTCTGATTCTTATACAGTGCTAAGTTCATTAAAACAGGGATAACCTCACTGTTATGTTAGGTCTTGTCATCAAATAAAAGTAATTCTTAAGTAGATTCATGATAGCATAATCTGCACCTGAAAAGACATTCAAAAAGTAAAGAGCCAATCAGACATTATTTTTTTTTTAATCTTGGGTTAAAGCCAAGGTGCCCATCTGCCAGCCTCACAAGGAGTCATGTGAGTTATGCTGCATTCTGAGAGCTAAGGTTGGAAATGTTCTCTAGAGGGTGCCACAGTTTGTCAAGAACAGAGGCTACTAACCACTGCTATTCTTTCATGTAGGCATGAATGACATTGCAAGCCAGAACCTGGGCAGAATCAAGGAATACTATAAAGCCTTGGGCATGCAACAGAAAAGTGTTGCCCAAGTTATCTTTTTCCTATTTTATCAATTAGATGGAAGGGTACAGAAAAATAGATGTATAATGCAAATCAACCTCTGATTTTGTGACTGCTGCTGTAGTGAGTATTTTGGCTTTGATGACAACGAGATATTCTTTAGGGAGGAATGGGATCCACCTGCCCAGAAGAGGTAAAGGAATCTTTGGCAGCAGGCAGGCCACCTCTGTGAGGCAAGCTTTAAAATGAAGGACCTGGGGACAGGATCCAAAGTGGATCCCTCGTGCCATGCCATCTGACTGGGAATAAGCCAGGCTAACAGGAGGAGCAACAAAGGTTCCTTAGCTGCCTCCCCAGAAGAGAACCACAAGGCCAAGCACCTCCAAGGTGTGTTTAGCTGCAGTGGATCCTCTTGCACCCCTTCTGAGAAAGAAAGAAGTTTGATTACCTCTCTGAAATGCCTTTCCACCAACGCACACAGCGTGGGGGATGAACAGGAAGAATTAGAGATCTGGTGCAGTCGCAGAGCCGTGATCTCATTGCAATTATAGAGGCATGGTGGGATAGCTCACATGGGTGGAATGCTGTCATGAATAGCTATGTGCTTTTTAGGAAAGAGGATAGGATACCAAGACAAGGTGGTGGATTTGCTCTTTATGTTACAGAGAAACTGGAATGTATTGAAGTCTAGGGGGGGATGAAGAATTAGTTGAGAATTTATGGATGAGGATTAAGGGGCAGAGTAACATGGGTGAAACTGTTGTGGGTGTTTACTGCAGGCCACCCTATCAGGAAAAGGAAGTGAACAAGGCATTCCACAGACAGGTGGGAGTAGCTGCAGGATCAGAGGCCCTGGATCACATGGGGGATTTAAACCGCCCTGCAGAGCACACATAGTCCAGGAGGTTCTTGCAGGGCATCAGTAATAACTTTTTGACACAGATGGTGGAAAATCCAACAAGGAGAGGAAAAGCTTCTTTGCTTTGAGGGTGACAGAGCACTGGAGAACAGGCTGCCCAGAGAGGTTGTGGAGTCTCCTTCTCTGAAGATACTCACACTCATGCCTGGATGTGAAACCTGCTCTAGGTGAACCCGCCTGAGCAGGGGGGCTGGGCTGGCTGATCTCCAGAGTCCCTTCTAACCCCAGCCATTCTGCAGTTCTGTAAGCACAATTGCCCTATTGATCTAAGTGTAGGATATAGGCAATTTGTCTTCCTTTTTTTTTAAATTACAGAAATCACAGAAATCACAGAAGTTCACTCACTTTTTCAGTTGGCTTCAGATCCATAATGATGAATATCATCCAGATGGAAGTAAATATTTGTTTCCATGACAACTGAGTCAGACAAGTAACTCATTCTCTTAGAGCTGTAGTGGTACCAAATTCAAGACTATTGAAAACCACTTGTTTTAATAAAATAAGATTATATGACTTGGAGTATACACTAAAAATGGAACTGTGAGCTGCATTTCTGGCCTGCTTTGCTACTTTTTACCATCTTTAGGCCTTTTTTTCCTTAAATACTGTGTAACCACAGCATAGAGACTGTCTGCTCTCTCCCTTAAGTGAATCTCCTTCATTTATGTTGTATATTTTCTGTTGCTTCATTTTGACATTTCCATTTATACACTAGCAACTGTTCCTTATATTTAATTTTCCTTTCACATAGTCCAAATCCCTTGTCACATATTTGTGGACCAATCTATTGCTCAGTAAAACTCTAGTCTTTGCGATTTCACTTTAATACATCATTGTTTATTGATTCTGTATTTTAAAGTGCTCACAGTTTAGATTCTATGGCTGGTACTTATTGCAGAAGTGCTGCTCAAGCTACAGCACTGAAGCTTTTTGAATGCTGGGCAGCTCTGTTTGTGCATCCTCCATAAAAATTTGAATTATGAATAACTGAAGAATACAGCTTTGCTAACACATAACAATTTATAGTCTTCTATAAATTAACTTTTTATTGATTTAGGAGAAGGGTTCTTTAACAGTTCTTTAACAGTTCTGCCCAGTTCTTTAACATTAAAGAGGTAAGTTAGAGTGCTAATAGTCACTAATGGTTATTGCCATGGTCCAAGGGGGATGGGGCCATGATACAGCAGAGATACGCCTGGATTCAAGGTAGAGGTGCAAATAGAATACTTTACTGAGGCCTGCCGAGGTTTTATGGGTTTAGGCGGGGAAAGGGCTAGAACACGGGGTGGAGCATGAGACAGACAAACGGGGCAACAAATCGGGATAGGGACACAGGCAAAGGGGGAGGAACGTGGGAGGAACCGGGGAAGGAAAGGGCGAATGGTAGCTTGTCTCCTCTCTGCAGCTTCTGCAGCCTATCCGGGAGGGGAGCAGGGAAGCAGGGAGCAGACAAAGTCCTGGAAAGTCCGAGCACGCCCAGGCTGCGCATTGTGTATTGTGGATACAATGAAACCACGTAATAACAGTAAAGTCCATATAATACCTGTAAGGTCCATATGATTAAGTCCTGTCAATTGCTGTATGTTCTTCTCCACGCCTGGAACCTCTCCCATCCTGAATCTTGTTCCTTCACAGGTTATAGAGAAGAAAATAGAAAGGGCATATATGAGAAATGTATTGAAATGTACTTCACTTTAAAGAAAAATCTCAACCGAAGTAAGAAAATAAAACACACTTATTTATAAAAACTAGAGACATCTTTTAATTTCATTCATTCCAGATTCCTTTTGAGGGGAAATAAAATGAACCTATTGTATTTCCAGTATTTCCTTGTTATATAAGTGCATACTTAGTCCAAGGAGGGTCTTATGCTAATGAACTTTCAGGAAAAAGAAAACAGGTTTAATTTATTTGACTGTAAGATAAAACTCTCCTGCTTTAAGTTGCTGGAAAGAAAAATTCTATTACCAAAATCCCAAAAGAATATGATAAAAATTATAATATCTTTGAAAGAAATGTTCTGTGTTCCATACTCAGAAAAGGTCTGCATTATCTGAATTTTGCAGTACTACCTGGCAAATGAAACCTGTTGCAAAACCAAGTCAATGATGTGATGAAATTTAGGATTTGAGCATAACAAGCTCATATGTAGAAATATTTAGGCATCCTTAGCAAAGATTTTTTACAATGAAAGGAAAAGCCATTGTTGTCTCTAAAATAAAAAAAAGAACTGCCATAGTGTGTTGGAAATATACAGTTTCTTCATGAATTTTCTGAAAAAAATTTTCTTGTATCTACGTATGACTAACTCAACTGCTTTTTCAAACTCAGATTATTTCATTTGCACCCATTTTATGGGAATATGCTAAAAACTGAATCAAAGAAAGAGAAGCCCATTGTTTTTCTTGGCCACATCTTGTGCTGTAATGTGGAAAAATGCTTCCTGACTAGACTGCAGAACCATCAGAGGGTGAAAACAGAGGTTTTGTAGTTACAAACTTCAAGAAAGTATGACTAAAGGAACCAACGTATTTCCTCAATTCTTGATTTATTGAAGATACACAGGTTTCTCCTACTAAGACAAACTTTTTTTTTGTTAGTTTTTATGTTACTATTACATCTTACAAAGGGAAAGTTCTTTCTTATTCTTTAACACCTAGATTTTAGAGGAAAAATCCCAAGGAAAAGTTACTGATTTTTTTACTAAGCATTTTTAGTTTTATTCTATATTTCTTATTTAGCTTTGAAGGCCAACACAAGGGAGATCAGTCACCCTTTTCCTAGACAGAGAAGGTCACTTTTGAAACTCCAACGCTATGAAAAATTGCTTTAATACAGATATTCTATTTGGGTAAAACACAGTTTGGAGAGCTGAAAGCAGCTGCTGCCTATACAGCTACCCTATAAGAAAGAGGGAACACGTAACAACTACACGTAAAGCAGTTTTTCACTTGTCCAAAGGCATTGCAAGTTACACTTGAGAAGATGACATTCAATAGCTCAATACAAAATGTGTTTAAGCATTTTATTCCAAGACCCTGTAGTCAATGCAGAGAGCTTGTCAAATTAAACAGGGAAGGTCAGAACACGATTTCCTTATCATAAAGTATGTACTACTCATTTAAATACCATGTGATGCAACACACCTGAAACAGCATTAATTCCATTTATTCTATCTGTGTTTACTAGAAGAGAAGTCTAAGCAGCTATTACAAAGGTATCAGCACTGGAGATACATTAAGATGAAATTAATCCTCTTTTTAATGCAATATGGTAGATGATTGCTGGGATTTGTACCTAAACTACAAATGTAATAATAATAACAGGGTGATAAAAACCTTATAAAGAACAATGATGAATATTGGACAGGGTAAATATTGAATCAGGTTATCCAACCATTTTGCTGGTACAGAAGAACTCTTTGAAGTCTACTTTTGTAACATCACTTAATGTATTAGCTCAGGATTTAATAATTTCCTTCCTATGACTCCTGATGGATGTTAGAATGAGTGAAAATGACAGACTGGCTCCAATCTGTAACAAACTGAATGTTATGAATACCTGTGGATATTAAACACATAGAATTTCATCATCTGCACTTTAGTTCTTCCTTTATCTCTGCATTTTCTGGGTTTAATTTCTGAGGCGATTGTGGGTTGAGTTTTGTTTGTTTGCCTTTCTTTTTTGTTTATTCTGCCCTTAAACAGTTACAGAAGAATAGACATTGAAACAGATACCATTTAGTCAAGAATTAGTTCATTGAAAGCATACCCGGGAGTGACTGATGATTTTATTTGTGGGGTTTTTGTGGTTTTGTTTTTGTTTTTCTTCTTTGAAATGTATTAATCAACAGCCTACTTCATAAAAATGCTACATTTCTAAGTGGGCTTCCACATCTGCAAGGCAATAAAATCAAGAAGGGATTCTACAGACAAATACATCAATACAGTTTTTTTTTCCTTTCGATGTTATTTGGGCTTCCTCTCCACCCCTTGTTCCCAGGCCCACTCTCACACCTCCCGACTTCTCCCTCCGAGGGCGCAGGGATGGGGCCGGGTCTTCTCCTCCCCGTCTCCTTTCTCCAGGTCGAGCCCTTTCCCGGGATGCAGCCCGTCAGGGGCTCTCCACGGCCGCAGCTCCCGCGGAGAATATCCCCCGGACTGCAGGGGGTCGCTGCTCCGGCGGAGTGTCTCTGGAGCTGCCAGGGCGGGGGGAATCTCTTCTCCGAGCCCGGAGCCCCTCCTGCCCTCCTCCTGCTCCTGCAGCCCTCAGGGACCATCTGCTGCTGCTCCCCCTTCCTGCTCTCCCACTGCCACTTTTGACCCTTTCTGGAACCTGTTTTCCCCTGGCCCCCCAAGCTTGGCTGAGGGGCTCGGCTGCGCCCTGGGACCTCAGAGAGGGCACCCGGCAGCCCCCGCTGCCATCCTCTGGGCATGAGACGAAATCCCACCATCCTGAGCACAAACAGCACCAGTTACTCATTTCCTGCACAGCCATCAGATCACCCGTGCCATTCCTGGGTTCTGGGTGTCCTACATTGTTCCTGGCTGTGCAGCTGGACAAGGGCTCTCAGACATGGCCAAAGCCTGCAGGACAGAGAGAGGTTCTCAAAAAAAATACAAAACCCGAACCCCAACTCTGTGTCCTTTGTTAGCTGAGGGGCAGGAGGTTCTGGACCCAGAGGGAATCAAGGTGTCTGATTTAAACTGCATGCAAAGTAAACTTTCATAATGCGTTTAATGGCATCTTAATAATTTCATTGACTCAAATAAAAAAAAAAGTTGATTAATGAGAAGGAGATGATGATAAAGGTAATCTGCTGGTTTCAGTGGGTTTGAATGTGTTTTTTATATGCTATTCTTTTGTATGAGTAAAGAAGTGCAAGCTTCTGGGAACATTTTTTGCTTCCATCTTTATTCCCACGTGAATTTTAAATGTCAAATGTGGATTAAAATAGTATCTTTCATGAAAAATAAACTTCTGTCAATTGCATGTGACTGCAAGCATAGGTTTAGGAAATCTATTCCTGTGACTATGTAACACTAAACGTTCTGTGGAGTTTAACTAATCTTGGCCGGTTTGCTCTGGAAACCCTCTCTGACCATTCCTCTTCTGCAACTGTGCCTTTTCTTGTGTCTTTTCTGAAATCATATATTTTAGATGGCCAGTCCTACACTCCACAGCAGGCTGGAATCAAACTGCAGCCTCAGGAGTGCTACATAAAGATGAAAGATTTCGTGGTTTTATTTCCTACGTAAATCCGAGCTGTTTGGGCACAATAATCCTGAGACTATGAGACAGCATGAGGTTTCTTCTAGGGCTGCCCTTGGGACACCTGCCATTTGACCAGCAGTCTGGTCTCTGATCTCAAAAGAAACTGCAAAACTATCTTTTTCAGTTCAATAATGATCCTTTTGAACCACCATGGCCCATTTCTGCATTTCATATTTCCTAGAGACTGTTGCATTTAGATTTCTTAGCTGTAATTCCTTTCTAATATTCTCTCTCTTGCTTTGAGACTGTTGTTTTCACTAATATCTGTTTATTTCATTAATCTTTCAGAAATTTCTTTTTGTGCTTTATGTCTGTAGCATCTTTTAGTTTGGAAAAACCTTCAAAAGGCATTTTAATGTCTTTTTGCTGTTCATCAGATCCAATAAACTCAGTTTTATCCAAACTAATACTGCCTAATATGACTAATATATGCTGTGACACTTTGAGGACTTACATTAATTGCTAGTGCTTGCTGTAAGAATCACATTTTACACATACTTGCACCCAGTTTGTGAAGATGTTCTTGATCCCACTTGAAATGTTCATCTTCTATTACACTGCATCAGATCCCTTCAAATTATCTGTGACCGTGATATGCGCTGTATTAGCAAAGAGGCAATAAGTGCTTTCAGTTGATATCCAGTTTTTCGTCATATAGACTGACTTGAAATAGATTGGAATCTTTATTTCCAAATAGTTTACTATGTACAGCTGGCTGTAACACTGTTCAATTCAAGCAAGATGCAATATAAAAAAATGAAATGTCATAAATAAAATATCAGCAGTGGAGAAAACCAGAAAAAAAATTCCATTCACTATCTACACAGCTGTCTTCTATTCAGAGAGAAAAGGGAGGAGAGGCAGAACAGTTAAAGTCAGGTGTATTTTGAAATAAATATTTCTTCTCTGCTTAGTGCAAATGCCACTATATATTAGCTGAAAAATATTTGTAGTCTCTGTTTTATTTTATTTCTTCTACTCGTGATCCTAAGAGAACTCTAAGTTAGCTAGTTGTTTCATTAGTGTAAATCACAGCCTGAATTTATAAATGCAAAGATTTTCAGTTTCTGCATAAATACCTCATATTTCAGGCAACAGATGCATTCAAGATCACAATCTACTCAGGGTTATTCAGTAAACAGGAAAGAAATATCGTGTTCATACCAAGACTTTTCTTTGTCACATTATTTGTTGATTTTTATTCGGAATGATACTTGAACTGTTCTTACAGCTGCATTAAGAGATAAGTATTCTCACCAGAAACCTTCTCAGACCTTCTTCATATACGCAAAGCCACCAGCTGTGCTTGAAATGGAATGTCACCACTGCTTTGGAGAGCCTCTGCAATCATCAGGGGTCTTCATGCTTTATCATTCCCATATTCTCACCAGAGAAACATGATGTGTAATTACAGAGAGCACCTCCTCAAGTAGTATTACTCTCACAAGCCGTAATACAAGTTTGAACATGGTTCTCCAGCAGGTCAATGTCTATGCTAAGGGGTTAGAAGGTAAATGCATCCTCAGTGAGATACACATGTATATGGGTATTAACTCGTGTTCTTGTTTGGAGGAAACTCACATATTTGAATTTCCAAGACTTCTGCCATGCATAGTAAGAGTCTGTAGTAGTTTCCAGCGTCTGAGTTACTCTAAGTCATTTGCAGTTCTCTGTCATGTAGGGAAGCCAGAGCTCATTTTGTCTTTTGCTGTTTATGTTCACCTTCTCAGAAATAAAAGCCATGACATTCTTGCTTGTTTCTTTAAAAAAAAGTCCCCCAAAATGAACTAACAAACAAACCCCCTGAACAAACTGAAACAACCTTACCTGATGTGACAACAACAACTTTGCCAAGTCTGACTTAAAACACCTTTTAACCAAAGGCTTCTTTATCACCCTGTGAGCACAATTCCACAAATCATACCATTTCCCAGATGACGTGTCTGGAGAAAATGAGACAGGTGTCTGGAACCATTTCTTCCTAGCTAGCACAGAAAACAACATTAACATTCTATTTAGTGCACACATTATTCCATGTAATCAAAAAGATGATTTAAATGTTGGCTCTGAAAAGCAAAAGACTGGATAGAAAAATAGATTTACGTTGAGAAGCCTGATATTTTGGCCGTTATTTGTGAGCAGACTTTAAACTACTTTGCAACTCTTAGAAAAAATATTGGATTTTTCCCATTCATTCTCCCAAAGGATCCCTAGCTAAGTGATAGTAAAATAAATTCTTTTCATGCATTTCTAACCAGTGCATTTAACATCATCTATCCCTAAGGATCCTATTAAAAGTGGCTTTCTGATGATGGAATTCAGTCTTATGGAAGTACAAGTTCAATTCGGTCCTTTGCAACACTGTAGCAAAATAAGATTAATGTTGCTGAAGTCAATGATGATATTCTATAACCAACTTGTGGAAATAGAATATTGTTGCACATTAGTACATCTGACATATATATCTATACCACGTGCCCATGTACATGTATGCCTGTATTATATGTGCTTATACACTGCTGTATTACATTAGAGAGAAAGGCAAACTAGCAAAAAATGCAGACAACAAAAGGGCTAAAGATGTGAGTCATGAAGGACCATCTTTCAGAGACAAATTTTCATAGCTTCAGGAGAACTGGGAGAGCAGCCTCTGGCTGAAAGCATAGTTCCTGCCCAGCAACAAGAATTCAGCTCATGATGATTTCCATCCCAAATCCCAAGGGGTTGTTAGCAAAACAGTCTAGTTTTGTAGATAAGTAAATAAAACAAATATTGTTAAATGTTACTAAAGAGAAAGGGTTCACAGCATATTTTTTCTGGTTGCTATTTGGATTTTATACTCAGGACTTGTGATTTTCAGTCTGAAAATCCATCTGATGGTAAAGGTTGGCATCAAAGGGCTTGAGTAAAAAATAACTAAGGAAAACAGGCCTGTTTTCAATCAAATTTAATCAACTGACAGGGTCCTATTTCTTTAATGAATCAAATGCACTAAATCCAGAAGCTGTGAGGGAAAAAAAAGTACTGTTTTTTACAATACATGCAGACTTTGCACCTAGTTCCAAATATTTTGGTATCTCCCTATTCTGACAATAAAAATGGTGAGGAAAAATAGGAGATCATGTAACCTGAGTGTCATTTTCTAAACCAGCCATAATACACTGATATATACTTCTCAGCTGTGTCAGTGGGAAAGTACAAGAGAGGATAAGCTTTATTTCTAACCTTGCCATGTATCCACAACAGTTAGGTCTTATAACTTCCCAATACATTGAAACTGAAATTCTGAATAAACCAAAGAAATGCCTTTTCAACCATTTTTCTTTAACTATAAAGTTTAAGAGGTTTGAACATTTTATTCAAGTACAATGCTGATCTTGCCCTCTAGAGTTATTAATAACAGCAGAATGTTCTTTTACTTGGCTTTTCTGTGCAGACTTCTGCCTTCTGCTGAAGGTACTGTTTATATAATGAGTTCAAACTCAATCAGGATCTTGTGAATAATCTAAGGAACATTTTATTTGGTGTGTTGACATTTCACATTTTCTTTATTACTCTTTGTGAAATCTCTTTATCACAACAGTGAAATCTCTTCTGAATGTTAAAGGGTTCTTTTTTCTTTCAATATTTTTATGTTGGAGAGGCAATGTTTTCTGGTTTTAGGCAGGCTACTTATTTTTTGTTATGGCATGACATGAAGCCATTAATTATGTCTATATTTGCAGCACTTTGGAATGGGCTCCAAGGCTGTAGTGTAGCTCTGTGTTCATGTCACAACAATATTAATCTTTCAAATATATCTAGATGACTGCCAACAGACATTTGCCTAACTCGGTTTTTTAAACCTCTTGGTGAAGCATATTCCAAAAATTCCATCCCTATGTTTGTTATATCTTAGAGTCAGAATATTTTTCTAATGTGTATTGTGTCTCTTGATAAAAAAGGGATCCAGATAGAAGGATTACAAGAAGGCTGGAGAGGGACTTTTCATGAGGGCACGTAGTGATAGGACAAGGGGGAATGGCTTTGAACTGAAAGAGTGTCTGTTTAGATTAGATATTAGGAAAAAATTCTTTACTGTGAGGGTGGTGAGGCACTGGAACAGGTTGCCCAAAGAAATTGTGGATGCCCCATCTCTGGAAGTGTTCAAGGCCAGGTTGGATGGGGCTGTGAGCAACCAGGTCTAGTAGAAGTTGTCCCAACTCATGGAACATGATGATTTTTAAGGTCTATTCCAACCTAAACCATTGTATAATTCTATGATTCTATATAGAAAACATTTATTGTTCCCCTCCTCTGAATACATAGAATAATTTATCATTGTCCTCCTTATACTAGAGGATAGTAGATATTTCTGCTTCTTCAAGCCCTGGATTATCTGTTAATCTTTTCATTAAAATGTCATGTGGATGAAAAGCAGAAAGAAAGCAAGGACAGCTCTAATTGCTAAAACTTGGAGAAGGCTTTCCAAATAACATGTGTTGATATGAAAATTATATATGTAGTAGTGTACGTACATGTAGATATGAAAAATTCAAAGGTAAATAAAGGTGCTCTGATTGACAGTGTAGAAACTAAGGAAAAAATGGAGGCTTTCACCTTATTCATCGTCACTCATCCAAGCTAAAGTTTGTGTCAGATTTCCAAATCTTTACCCATTTGTTAAGCCACATTTCTTATGTTCTGGTTATGTTTTTATGTATTTCAAAGTATAGAATAGGAATCTAGTGGGTCATAACTGCTGAAAATATCTGAGTAAGTAAGAAAGGATGACAATATTGTAGCTTTCACAGGGGGAATTTTGTACAGGACATCAAACTGAAATTCAGTTGGATCAAACTCTTTGAGAGAAACTCATGAAGTTCTCCAGAAAAGAGGGCTTGATCAGATTAAAACTGCCAAATTTTCACTCCCTTGGAGTTTTCTGGAAAGAGAATTCTGTCCATCCAACCCTTGGAATGCTCTGGGAAATTCTGTGTTTTTCTAATAAAGAAGGAATAATGGTTGAAGAATGAAAAGATTAGGAGACTCAGTGAAATTACAGGTTTTGCAACCCTAACACTATAAAGAAAGGACAATAAAAAGATATAAAGCAGTAGAGTGCAAGAGAGCAGACTTCAATCCAGTCAGAGAATTGACAAATTAGGGTTTATGGGAGGTCAATGCACACAAAAAGTTTTAAAGAGAACTGTCAGCTCCTTAAAAGAGCGATGTTAAGAGGGTAATCAGAGCTGGGCAATGTGCTTAAGGAAGTTGCACAGAACTCAAAGAAGAGCTAGAGGAATGATCAGAGATGTGAAAAAAGCCTGTAGGAGAAGTGAGAAAAATGGAGTTTAATCTAAAGATAAGAGGACTAAGGGAAAATACAATGATTTAAAAAAATGGAGAGCTGAAATAAATATCTTGGGAAAACAGTGGTATCCTTATCAATTCAGTCTTTAAGAAAGAAAAGGATAAATACAGTCCAAATTAGGCAAAGCAAGGAGGGTTGATTCAGCTCTGCATCTATTTCACTTTTCCCTTTCCTTGATGAACAGGCCCAGGTCTCTTATCCTTTCCTCAAAAAACATACCTCTCTTTCCCTTTCTGCTCTGAGATTTCCCACTGGTGCAGTTGGGGTCTCATAAACATTGAGTCAAGGAGAATATTTACTCCTTTTATCACATGCAACACAGCTGTTAATGCCACACCAACATACACTCACCCTTTGTGCACCAGTGCCACTTTATTGGCTCACATCATATTTGCAATGTGAGGTGTTGTGCACACTTAAACTTTGTTACACTGGGAGGTCATCCTAATATTTCATCACTATGTGCTTGATTCCAGCATTTATTAATTGAAATGCCACACAGAGAAATAAGCAAAATACCTGCCAGTAAAATACTCTACAACTGTTTTTCACCCATCTCTTGAGCAAATGCAATGATTTTACCTAGAACATTTTCACCCTGTGGTTTTATAGGAATATAAAGGGAGACAATGTCAAACTCTTAAAAATTCATAAGTTATCTGCAATGCAAATTATATAGACTATCTGCACCTCCTTCGCCTTCCTCCCACAACAACAAATTAGAATGGTTTGACTTGATTTATTTTGAAAACTCCATGCTGGCTGGTTCTTACCACATTATTATTATTATAGCTTATGTAATAACGATGTGTTAAAGTCTCATTCCAACAGCCTGAGTGAGGCTGAGCCACCTGAACTTCTCTGTGAGATCCTTTTCCCTTTTTAGAGATGATCAGATGTTAGTCTCTCCTCAGTTCTCACTACTACCCATCCCTCATGTGCTACCAAAGATATCAACAAATGATGGGGTGACTACCCAACTACTCCTATAAGTACCACAGAGTGAAATTCAGATGAACTGATGAACTGTTTATTCCTCCTTAATTCTTTTTCTCTGTTCCTTCGCTCTGTTGAACCTCATTCTGACTTTTGACCATGTGTCACTTTTGTAATGACTCTACACCACTCTAGCCTACTGTGTGTCACAAGTTTTTTGCCAGGATTTTCTTTCCCATCTGGCAATGAACTTCTGTTTGTTTGGGGTTTTTTTTTGTTTGGTTTGTTTGTTTTTTTTATTTATTTTGGTCTTTTTTTTTTTTCCCTCTTGCTTAAAAAGTGTTTATACAGATTTTTCTTTCCTTCGCTAAGAATAACTTATTTTGTTTATTTTTCTGTTTTTGTTTTTTTTTATTCTCACAATATGTTATCCATTTATGTTCATTCTTAGTCATCTGCACAACTTTTTAATACTGTTAGTTTCGAACCTTTTAAGACCTCTTCTTTCAGCCATAACCATCTCTCACTGTGCTTTGCTTTCTACCTGTCCTTTGCATTAGGGGAGTTTACTTCTCATTATAATCTCTGACAGATCACTTGCTCCCTTTGAGCTGGACTATCTTCCCCAGATATCCTACCCACCTCTGGGTATACCAAGCAAACAAGTTCCTTCCTAGTCTTACTCTACAGACCCTTTTCACCCATTCCTTAGAGTAGTGATTGTTATTCTTCACAGTAATTTTCTCACAAATTACCACTTATCTTTGGATCCTCAGTCAGTTCCTCCTAATTAGCTGGGGAGAAGTTGATTTCTCTGGCTCCCAGGGGAAAAAAAGAAAAGAAAAAACCCCCCAAAGTAGTGCATTTCAAAACTTGATTATACTGCTGTAAAATTGTCCTAAAGAAAGCTGAAGTTCTCCATCACCATCAGATATGGTCTTTTTGACGCCACTGTTTATTGTTCAAAAACCTCTCAATAAAGATGACTAGAATATACCACTTCACACATTGTACCAAAAGGGCTTTTATTCTCCCACGGGTCTTGCTTTTTATACCTGCTGTACAGATCTGACTCTGTATACTCTTACTTACATGAATACACTATTTGTTTTCTCAACCATATTCGGGTTCCTGGTGGTTTTTTGTGTAACAGTTCTCTCTGCTAACCTGAAAGAGTGTTGGTTGGCTCATAGTGTTTGCCAGAGCCCAGGTAGCTGATGAGATAGTAGGTCTCTGTTTGACTTTGGGAGGAGACAGTGGCTAGGGTTCCCCTGGGAAAGGAGAAGTCTAAGGTCTTACATCTATCGAGAAGAACCTGTGGATATTTTGCATTAAAGAGCTATTGAAAATAAAATAATAAAACCCCCCAACAAACCAGTGGTAGTATGAGGGCTTGGGGTTTATGGTGTGGGTTAACATCCTCTGCCAGGGTACCTTGACAGTTTTGGGCTTGTTTTAACTACTCTCTTATCCTGAGAAAACCTGAGTCATTCCTGGAATTGCAAAGGAACTTGATGTTTTCAAGTGCTGCCATGAATCCCACCAGCTACCTTAGAACAAATTTGTAGTCCCTAACCATGAGACATCTGCATTTTTCATTGGAGCTACTCCAGCATTCACATTACATCCAACTTTGCAAAGCTCTTAGTTGCTTGAGATATTGTTTAGAGCTTGTGTCAGTGCATGCAAGAGAAAGGAAGGGGGGGAAATGATAAAGATGTTTTCCTTTTTTTAGTGATGTTGCTGATCTCTCAGGGTCTTCCACTTGCATCAGATGCCACATATTCATCTGGGATGAAATAGTTCTCTTAATTTCAGACCTAACATCTGCTGTTGCTTGACTGAAGTACTCTCAGTGACTAGACAACAGTTTTGTTGCTGTGTGAGACAGAAGATAAGGCTGTCCTTTACTTACACTACAGGGAAGCCTTTTCACCTTGTTTCTTGCAACTATTATAGTTGTAACAGTTTGGGCTCTTTGTGTTAAAATGCAAAACCTTTTCCTTTTCCAACCAAAGAGTATGGAAGTGACACCCATATTATTCACATGTTATCGAGTCACATTATTCTAGATATTAACCCAGAAGATTAAAAAAACACAGAATGCTTGTTTAAAGATCAAACT
The DNA here is from genome assembly GCF_003945725.1 of Corapipo altera. Classification (NCBI taxonomy): domain Eukaryota; kingdom Metazoa; phylum Chordata; class Aves; order Passeriformes; family Pipridae; genus Corapipo; species Corapipo altera. The sequence continues at coordinate 5,096,721 of NW_020884892.1, forward strand.
AGGAAGCATTTTTAGAGTCCCTCCAAGGTCATGCTTTGAATTTAAGTCCTATAGTAAGAAAATGGATCAGACATAAGACTTTTTAGTCCAAAAATCTTGTGACTAGAAGGGAACACAATTCGAAAGAATGAAAGCAAAGCATTTCTGAATAGTTATGTGTCAGGTATGGTAAGGAAATGCAGTTAATTTGGTAGTATTTATGATGCTTCATATGACAATAAATCTGGCTGGAGGTTTTCTATTTTCTGGCAGGAACAGTAATAGTTGCAAGTAATTCAGGTTTATAGTACAGCAACATGTTTTAGAGAAATAGGAGAGACTGTAAAGTGCCATGTGTGAACATTGGTGTGTGTGGATTAGGAAGCAAGAACTGGACAGTTTTGACCTCATAGTGAGATGCCAAGACATGCCTTTAAGCAAATGTTCCCCTGCTCCTCGCTTTAGGTGGCATGTATAGCTGCACAACATCATAAAGGATTTGGAGCTGTCAGTTTTATACAATGCTGTTCATTCACCTCCCAGACTCCGGCACCCCCAGCTTTCAGCGAGGTCGTGCGAAGGAAGGGATTTAGAGACAAAAAGATATAAAGTGGCGAGTTAATAACAAAGACCATATTCAAATGCATAAAAACTGTTGTTTCAACATTGAAAAAAAAATTAATAATTTTTTTCATTGAAGAAACTGGTGAGAAGGAACACAGCACATTGCTCACAATCTTGATTACATTAGTTCTGTGAAAGAATGGAGAGATCAGAAGCCTGTGCAGCAAATAGCAAGTTGTTCAAACTCAAGTTGCAGGCAATGGGAAAAAAAGGAGCTGTGACTAGGCCAGATGATTCTTCTAAGAGGCTGTTGAGTGGAGCAGCAGTGCTGCTTAAACTTCTTCACAGAGCAGGAGCAGTGTCCTTGCAGAATGCTGTCCCACTCACCATAGCTACCTCTGCTCAGGTTAGAAAGCAACAGTGCCAGTGTTTGTAGACAGAATCAGAGAATCATGAAATAGTTTTGGTTGGAAGACACCTTAAAACTCATCTAGTTTCAACCCCCCCCCGCCATGGCCAGGGACACTTTCCACTAGACCAGGTTTCTTAAAACCCCATCCAACCAGGCCTTGAACACCAGGGTGTTCAAGGATGGGGATGGGGCTGCACAGCTTCTTTGGGCAACGTGTTCCAGCAATTCACCACCCTCACAGTAAAGAATTTCTTTCTCATATCTGATCTAAATCTACCCTCCTTCATGTTAAATCATTCTCCCTTGTCCTATCTCTGCATTCCCTATTAAAAATCCCTCTCCAGCTTTCTTGTAAGCTCCCTTTAGGTGCTGGCACTTTTCTGTAAGGTCTCTCTGAAGCCTTCTCTTCTCCAGGCTGAACAGCCAGGCTGTGGTTTCTTGGCATGTGTATATACAGCTTGTGACTGACTCAGAAGCAGTGAGAGTTACCTCCTCCAACACCCACAGTGAGTATCCGAGCTCTGAGCTAACTCCCAGCATTCAGTCCCAGCTGACGGCACTACCTGCAAGGCCAGACAACAGCTGGGCTGCTTCTCCCTTTCTCCATATCACCTCTCTGCTTTCTTGGGCTCCACAGGCTTGCAGTCTCCCACTCCTGGGCAGGCACACAGCAATAGCTCACAGTGCTGGGTGATACCTGCCCTGTTGGCTGAGAGGAAGATGGAGCTGCTCTCCATTTGTCCCACCTCTATCCAAACTAAGCACTTCTAAAAGCATGTGGCTATTTTCAACCCCTAACTGGAGTTTCAGTTTAATATATCTTGAAGAAGCCTGATCCTTAAGGGTCTATTTTTCTTTAAAAGTGAAAGGCAATTTGACTTTTCCCCAAACTATTTTTCCTGAACGAGGCATCCAAAGCAATTTACAACAATAGTTGGGAATATTTACTGTGGGCTTGTGAATTCTTAAGCAAATTTTACATTCCCAGTTATGGAGGTGCTATCTTGTCCTTTTCTCTGTCACCATGTTAGTGTTGTTTAGCTGAATTATATTCAGTACAAACATGAATGACAGCCTTTAGCTATGTGAAAACAAACTGTCATGCAGAAATAAAGTTCTCATTGCTCTGAGCCAGATTTTGAAACTACTTACAGAGTGTATTTTCTGATTCACTCAAGTGGCTGTACAATTATATCTTTGGTGAGACTTAATTGTCATAAACATCTCCAAGAATAGTAAATTATTCATTATCAAGACCTATTCATTAACCACTGACATATTATCAGCTCCTCTCTCTGCTGAGTTTATTACACCAGGAATGAGAAAAGAATAGTTGTTTGACACCTAAATTCCACTTAATTCTATAAATACTAACCATCATTCGTAAGGTATTATTAGAAACCTTATCTCAAGATTCAGGGCTATATGTTCAGCTTCAGTGATTTACAGTTTCCCTCTCAATTTTAGTCATGATAGCAGCTGTTAATTTTACCTAAATGAACAGTATAAAACCAAACCAAACCAAATCAAATCAGAAAGAACATGACTCTTCTCTCTCTATGAACTATTGTAAATCAGGAATGATCTGCTAAAAGCACTAGAATTGCCATCATCTGAATTAGTCCACATGTATACCACCTTCCTGAAGCAATCAAGGAGGAAGCTTGCAACATTCGGCAGCAAAGAACATGATATTCATGAGTAAGAGGTTGATTTGTCAGGTGAATTGAAGAAACTGATAGAAATAAAAAAAATCTACTAACAGAAAACCTAAATCCTTTAAAATTAAATAATCTTGCTTTTCCTCTTTTAAACAAAAATGGAAAACCCAAGCAATCAGTGGTGGACAAACTTAAAGGATATTTTAATTTCTAAGCTTTCTTTTTTTTTTTAATACTTTAAAGATAAAGCAAAGCTGCATTTTAAAAATGTTTCAAAATGAAAAGTCAAACTGCTTCCAGCAAAATATGTAGAAATAAATTGTGGTGTGTTTTTTTTTTTAAGAGATACCTTTTTCTTGTAAGAATTTCCTGCCCAATTTGAATAGAATTCCTATTTATTCTCTGTGATTCTAAAACTACCCTTTTCAACAAATATGCTATTCTTGAAAAAAAAAAAATCCAGTAACCTCCATTCCTATTCCCCTGCTTCATATTTCTGTCAAAATTAATGATCATATCCTACATTTTGGTTACCCCTCTAGATTGTGGGCCTTTTCTAATGAGCTGATCTGATTTATACCAGGATGATAATCAACAGCTTGGGGCAGAACATCATCAGAAATCCCTTGGGAGTTTGCAAATTGTCAGGCAGATGAAGAAGGCTGCTTGTAGGCTGTGTTTATGACTCTTATATTATTTTTAGGAACTGTCACTGACAAACCCTCAAAGTCATTAGGTCTCTTCCATGTTTATCTTTACTCAGAAATGTAAGTAATTACTGCTTTACAAATGTGTATCTGCTATACTATCTCATATTAAAACATCACTTGTGCATTTTCAATACTCATCTCATTATTCTCTCTTTCAGTAAGAGCTGGATTTCCCCTGAAGGAAATATCCACTCTCTGGGAAAAAAAAAAGGCAATTTTTTGTAGATTATGGGCCCATGTAATAAAATAAAAAGTGCATAAACCAGCCAAATGTTTGAAAGACCTGATAAACTTTGGAGTCTCTAAGAATGGAAAGAATAAGTGTCCGAGTGTTAGTCTACATATTATATTTCTTTGAATAATCTTTCCGTATTATTATCAATTAAATAAAACAAACAAAACCCACCAATAAACAAAACCAAATCCCCTAAAATAACAAAGTAAGGATCTTGGATCCAGATTGGTCCAGAAGTTGCATTCACTTCATTTGATGATTTGAATGTGAATGCAACTCCTGAATAACTTTGCTGAGCAAAGCTTCTTCATTAAAGTTTGAAAGATTCTAAGCTTTTAGGGGATGTGTATTCAAATAAAAACAAAAGGTGGAAAACAGGAACACAACTTGATTTTCGGAAGTGGGAACTGATGAGGTACTTCTGATCTCATAGGATGGGCTAAGGTAAAGACCTCTGAGAATCTGATCCTCACTGTAAACTTCTCTTTTAAAAATCAGCTGTGTCTTCCTGCCATACTTAGAAGACTAAAAAGTAATAACAAAATTAAAAATCATTCTCCTAAATAAAAGTAATTTGAAAGTCATTTGACACACACAGTTTCCATCTCATGGTTAGCAGAGCTGCTAATAGCAATTTAAGTAGATTCTGGAAAACACATATAGAGTAATTGAAAGCACAGAGCCTAATTAGTCCCCTCACTAGGATATCCAAGCAAGAACACCTACTGACTGTATTTTATCTTTGAATCAGATCTCAAATAGCTGCTTATATCAGCCAAAAGAGGAAAATAATTTCAGACTAAGAAATGGAAGTTTAATATTCTCCTCTCAGTGACAAGAAAGTTCTACAGTAACCACACTCAGCTGATGTTCTCTGTGTGCATAGAAAAAGAGATTTGAAGCGTCCAGTCTGTGCTAATCAAGAAATGACATTCAGCTACTTATAAGTCTTAAAGATTCATCCTGGTATTACTCATTGACTTATTACAAATATGCAGAGGTAACTCAATGAATATGCACTGGGGATGGACATCACCATGACTGGACTGTGTTTAAACTATATTGCTGACCCTCTGGAATTTCTGAGGTCATGTATTTTTGTTTGGTTTTTTTGTTTGCTTGTTTTTGTTTGGTTGGTGGGTTTTTTTTCTTGTTTGGTTTTTGTTTGCTTTTGGTCCTTTTTTTGTTGTTTTGTTTTGTTGGGTTTTTTTTAAATATGTACGTGTGTTTGTTTATTTCATTTTAGGGTTGGTTTTGGTTTTGGTTTTGTTGTTTTCTTGGAAGGTTAGTGATGCTTTTTTCTACTTCTTTATTATTAGTTTGCTGGGTATAGCTCTTTGAAAACAGATGGCTACAGTAAGGACTGATATCCTCCTGGATAGTATTTTAAAGTGTTTGACAATTCTCAAAATAGACTGGCAGTAATTCGGTTCCAAAAGATTTATAATACCTTGAAATTCAGTTTAGTCAAGGAGACTTCAAAATACACGTTCATTAGGATGTGGCAAGAGTACAGTTTTCTACATGAAGGAAACACAAAAGTTGATGAAAGCTCTCAGATGTTGGTGAAACATTCAAATTTTTATAGGAGCATCAAATTTTGAATATTACTGGCAGTCCAGTTTTGTACTTCTGAAGTTTAAACAATGACTACAATAAAATTTTCATCATTTTGTAGGCTGACAGAGCTCTGCAAATAATTTCTGCTGATTAAGTCTATTTTCTCTAACACTTGTACCAGAAATCCTTTATGTACTTAAGAGGCATTCAAAATGTTATTTCTAGTTTGAAATTGAGATTAAAAATGTCACTCAACAACAATAACAACAGAAGCTATTGTCTCCTCTGGATGGTACAGATTATTGCTAATGGAATACAACACACAAGCTTTCACGGTACCATCAGTGTTTTATACGTGGTGGAAATGAAAAACAACACTACCATGATTCAGTACCTATTCTTTTGGAAAGACATGTCTGCTTATGAAGCAGAAAATTAGCAAGTAGAAATAACAGTAACAGTGAGTATAAGACTTTTAAAGTTTTATTCCACACATTTTCCCAGATTTATCAGACTCAAAAGTATCCTCTTGCACAGGAGAGAAACATAATTTTCTTCACTACTGAAATTACTACTCTTCGCTGAACAGCAAGGGAGCAGGTGTGGTCATTGGTCACTCAACTGGCAACTTGACAACTGAACAACACTAATGCCATTTTCTGGCCCTTCCATCAAGAAAAACAGGATGGTTAATGATCTTTTTGTCTATGGTTTTCCCAGTGATAACAGTGATTAGAAAGAGAGGCATGTTTCTAAGATTGATTGGCCATGACTCTCTTGCCACAACAATGTAGTAGATAAAAAATGTACAGAAAGCCTGAAACTAAAGCTCTGCAGGACTGTCTTTTCTCACCAAATCCACTGCATGGAAGAAGGGGAGAGACAAAGGAGACAGATTAAGAACCACATTACTCAAAAGATTTATTTCAATACTCATCCCAGATTATACTTCAAAAAAATTTTAAAAGTCACCATCAGACAACAAATATCTTTCCCTATTTTAATGATTTGTGCTAGTTTGTACAGCTGCTGAAAAAACCTTTCAAGAGTGTATTTTAGGCATGATTATGATCTCTGATGGTTGAACACACAGGAAGGATCCTCACCTTCGTATTTGTGTTTTCAGAAGCTGAGGTGCAGCTTTGTTATTCCTCCTTTGCCAACACTTGGTACCGGAAGCGCAGAAAACTCCTCAAGGATTAACATCCCATGTGCAAAGATGAGGAGCCTCTGGGGCCAAGGAGGTGCTTTCTCTACAGTGACAATTGACCATTTTGCTCCATAGTGGGATTCAGCACACTGAATTTTTCAGTCCTTTGAATCCCTCCCTGTCTAAACACCTGGTGTTACTGTGGATGCTCTAAAGAATCTGAGGCATGAACTGGGCTGGCAGCTATGATGCCAAATGCACAGTGCCTTTCTGGGGATGTGGTAGGAAACCAAATGGGATAACGCAGGGCTTCTAAAATGAAAGCAGTATTTTAGCACCTAAGTCACACTCTGGTTTTCTACATTTGAACTATTCATCCTGAACTCTGTCCTTTCATTCCCATTTCACCCATTTATGGGTATGCATTTAGGTGTGTTGGCTTTAAGGTTCAGGGGACTCTGGCATCCCAGAGTTTGTCACTGGGAGTTGATAATAATCAAGATCTTTGGTTGCTGTGCTAATCTGCAACTTGCTTTGGTACCTTTAAGTCTCTTTTTCTTCTCGGTCAACACACACCCCACAGGAGACTGTGGAGAAGATCACTGAGTTCTGCTCAAAATAGTTTAGCTTAATTTCTTAAGTCTTCAGTACAGCTTAGATGCTATTTTTATCCTACCAGAGGTAAACATCACTATGTCCTACTGTGTGGAGATGCCACAAGGGTATTTTTCTATCTCCCTAGTTGAAGAGGAATTATATTCCTCACTCTCATTATATCAGTCATTGTGGCTTCTTTGCTATTTGACTTTGATTTAATATGTAAACTTTACATATCTCTTATCTTTTAATTCTTCCTTATATTCTAGTTCTAGCTGACTGTGATTAACATCAAAAGAAGAAAAGATAACAGAGAATGTCTAAGAGAGTCTAACAGAGTTTTAAATCTACAGCAAAGTGCTGGTTCCAGTTTCTTTTTAATGAATAAAATGATAAAATAATAAAATATTATTTTTTCTTCCTGCATATTTAACCTTTAAAATTCCAAATGCTCTGTAAAGGAAAAAGAATAATAACTCATAAACAGCCAGAAACAGTCAGTTTTAGATACTTGACATACCCTTGCATCAAATGAGTATTTTGTCTGACTGGTTGTGCTCCCTGAAACCTACTTACACCTCCTTAAAATCAGCATGACTCAGGCTGCAAACAGAGTGGATTAACAGTATCAATAGAAGAGATAGTGTGGAAAAAGTCTTTTTTGGTGTCAGCTGAATTGTCACATACTGTGAATGAAACCACTTTGCCTTACAGTGGCAGGAAAAGATTGGACCCTCAAAGATCTCAGAAAGAAACTTTCTGGTGGTATGCAGAAGGTCCAGAAGAGTTGTGTTTCCATAGTAATCACAAATGTTTTCTGTGGGTTTTAAGCCATTCCTCCTTTGCCTCATGACTCTCTCATAGGCCCAAGTATCAGGGTACAGCACTCCACGTTCTAGAGGTAACAGATATGACATTCAGGCAAATTGACATTATTCTTGTCTTGTTCCCAAAAAATCTGCAAGCCCCTGATGGTGTTGCAACCTGGCAATCACAGAGCCTGACCCTTGCAGGATGCTTAGAACGGAGGTAATGGACATCAGCAAAAGAAGGAGTCAGTAAAGGCAGCCACAGAGGTTGGATGAACCACTGAAATGACTGAGGGCTTTTCCCTTCATGGACAGGGAATATGAAAATCAACCAATTGCACACTAAATAATAAAAATAAAATAAAATCATTGGCATAGAGGAAAACTTGGAAAATAAAATTTCAGATTGCACGTTCAAGAAAGGCAGAATTTGGTCCTTTGGAATATTTTTAATTTATATGCTTGCTTTAAAAAGCACATAGCCTGTAAAGGTGTTAATTCAATATAACACATTCTGTCTCATGAGATTTATTTAAGAGAAAATGTCATGCTGGCTACATTCAAAATAAGAGTTAATTATAACTTCAAATTTTTTAAATTTGTTAGATCACTATAATTTTATCTTAACTACAGGTCTCTGTAACATATGCTGTTAGATTTCTATATTTTTGAGTGTCACAGGCCATTAGGGCCTATGCATATGCACAGACCTACCTTCTTATCATTGCACAGAGAAAAGATGTGCACAGTGAAGCTAAAGAGAGAATCTAACCACAACTCATGAATGCTTTGAATTTCAAAATGAAGAGTATTTGTGCTCTGGGGCAAAAGGAAGGGTGAGATTATGATCATGAAAAAACCCACTAGGGTGTCTCCTTGACTCTCCAGAAACCCAAAAGAAGTTAAGTTTTTTTCACTGATTAATTTATACTGTTTAGATAGAAGATACAAGGGGCTGATGAAGATTGACAGCCAATTGCTCCGACTTGGGGCATTCAGTGAGAAATCTCATCATTTGGGAAAAGCCACCTTTCATTCCCCGCATAGTAAATGGAAAGGAGGTGGCAATTCATCCATCCTAAAATATAAGTCTGGATGTGCCTATTTTAAGCTGAAAATACGTCAGAAGTTTTTTGTTACCTTGCTGTGGGTGCCATGGACTTTTTGATAAATCATAGGAGAGAAAGGACTTAGCAACTTAGTCATGCATTTTGTTTTGCTTTAATTTTATCTCATATATCTAGGATGTGAAAGTAAACTAAAAGTATTCACTCCCTGTCACGGTCAATGGAAAAGAGAGATGAACCCAAATATTCTTCTTGTACAAGAGAGGAAAGCCAAAAACCTTAAGGTCCTTGTGATTCTGGCTACAGGAAAGTTTTTTCTAACCTCAAGTGGAGAGTTTAACTAGGAACATGTGAGTGAGAGATCACTGGTAGGACATTGTAAAGGATCTGGCTGTCACTAGTGCACCAAAATACTCTGCCTGGAGGACCTTTTCCAGTGGTAGATAATCTCTGACATTTCAGAAGAGAGCCAATTTTCTGTCTCCCAAAAGCAAAGTTAGACAACAAGCAAGCGAATAATATTTATTTCCACTGCCTACAGGCAACACTAGATCCACTAAGTATTCAGTGAACTAATTAAATACTTCTAGGAAAAGAGCATAATAAACTCACTATGTTTTGTCTTCTTTCATCCCTTTTTTTTTAGGAAGCCAAACAAATTCTCTTATCCTGATATTGCATGGTTTAATTTCAAGATCCTATCTCATCTTTTTCCTGTCTTACAATCTCTCCTTGAACAAATCACACTCCAAGTTTCCATGATTTAATCTCTTCTAGTGAAATAGTTCAGATTTGTAATCTCCATGACTATCTGGGACCTTCTTACAGAACTTTCCTTGCTGTTAGAGTCCTAATTTTCAGTTTAGGAAGTTTTATTCTGAGAATATAGTTCTTTGACTTTATATTACTTCCTATTATTAACCCCCAAAATGTAAGCATCTCCCTCTCAGTCCTCATTTTCCAGATTGCCCAAACTCTCCTCTCTTAATCAATTTTAAAATAAATTCCTAATTTCCCTAACTATTCATCCCTGTTCAATTTGCTACTCTCTTTTTCATTATAGGTTAGAAAAAGCATAGCTTTAAAAGGGACAGATAAGCTTTAGGCAACCTTAACTTACGGAACTAATTGAACCATGGACGAAAGAACCAGAATAAATGAAAGAGTTGATGAATATGTGCACATTTAAACTTTAGGATATTATGGTCTATGCTATCTGTAACCCCCTAGAAAAGAAATATTTCACCAAGACTCGTCTGAAGAGTTTCTGCTAGGAAACACATTCCACGGAGACAGATATATTGTTGGATTTTAACAGTAAATTCTAGTGATATCCCACAGGACTATGTGGTTGTGCCAGGTGTCAGCCAGACTTCAGGCATCCTCTCGCTTGGCCTCTCTGGATTATGATGTAAGAGATGAAGTTGCTGACATTTATCACTTTTGGTTACTTTTGTCATTAAGCTACTGTAGCAATAGCTAATTCCCTCTTCTTCTCTTGCTAGTCTCTTGAAAAGAAGAGGGAATTAGCTATTGCTACAGTAGCTACCCATGTGCATCTTTACATTTTGTGCTTTTGAACATGTCCTACAGTTTCTGGCCTAACATGTTTACTGTTCTGAGACAGCCTGGCTGAAAAGCGTTGAGCTGATGCTTTGACTCCTTGTTGCAACAGATTGCAAAGATAGCTGCTGTCAGCTTAACAGGGAAATTATTACAATTAAATATTAATTACATGGGTGGAAAGTTTAGCATTAAAAATGCAAATTATTCATTTCAATAGGAACATATGCAAAGAGAGCATCAGGTCTCCTACTAACTCCACATATAAAAAATCTCAGAAGTTTATTTGCAACAGAAATCCATCACTGACGTCCAAAATGCTGTGCAATATAGTACATATCTTGATTCTGTGCTGGATGAGGCAACATGTTCAGGAGCACATACCCAGTGTATCTTAAGGCTTTGACAGGACAGAAGAAGAGTTCTCCACCAGCACTCTTTAGCTATATGTTTTGAAATTGTCTTCTTCATTTTGTGTGCCTATGCAATTCCCTCACAAATTTTAAAAGATAGCTTCCAGTGACACTAAGTAAGTATTTAGGGAAGGTTTGTCAAACATTTCTGTTTTACCAAATTAAGTTTCTGCTCCCTATCCCACTCACAGGCCAGTGCTGGCAAAAATACTTAAAGAGAAAAGAGTTCAAAGGTGAATAAGTTTTCTATTTAGCTCAAAGCAACAAAAGAAATCCCTAAAACCGTTTTAGTACTTCCTATTTTCAGGATCTCATGCTTGCCTTCTGGCCTCTAATAGCCACATTGACAAGGACAATGAGGATGGTGCATGGCAGTGAGCAAGGAATTTTAAGGAAAAGTGCCCAACCTTCTACTTTTGCCCTTGTGTTGCTGAGAACAGTGCAGCTGACTAAATTACTTCTGAAAGTTTTCGATTCGCACTCCAATTTCCCTGTCTTCATAATTAAATTGGTGCATATGACAGCAATATGATGTACCTTTGCTGCACAGGAAGATAGTTGGATCCATTTTGCTGAAGGAACTGGAATTTTCTCCCAAAAAACCTACTGTAATAGCCTTGCACAGTTGTTTCACACAGTTTTTACCAGATTGTTCCTTCACCCACAGGTTATTATTCTGTTCCACCTTCACCCACAGGTTATTATTCTGTTCCAGAATAGAAAGTGCTGCTCTACCCATTAGCAAAGAAAAGGCCACAGAGTGGGTAACACCTCCCCTTGGAAGGCTGCAGGCTGACAGCAAAGAAAACCAGTTTCCTATTGTTTCTGAAAATGCCACAAACCCAGAGGGCTACCATTCACATTGTAAGAGGGAGAATGAATAACTGAAATAAAAGAAACAAGGGAGATATCTCCAACATAAACTGCAGGGAAATTTTCTATGTATCAAAAATTGGTTGAAATATAGGTGACTGTCCACTTGCTGTGTAGCACCAATAATAGGTAGCATTCCTGGAGCTGCCTTCACAAAGTCATTGCAAGTTACTGAGTAGAACTATTATACAGGCAAGAATTTAACGCTGCAGAAAAGTGTATCTGTTATTCTCTAGATTTTCTATCTAGAGAAAGTTTTTTTTAATGGAAAAAATCTGAACGTTGTAGGTGGCAGTTGGGGGCTGCTTCCTGTTGTCAAGAAATACATCTCTATTACCAAAGCTCTCAGTGAATTTTTTTATTTAAATCAGATGAAGAAAGAAACATGGCATTTGATGACAGGCTAAAACCTGCTACTCCAAATAGCTCAGTGGATTTACCTGGATAAAAATAAAATTAAAAAAAATTACATTCCATACTTGGCCCTACATTTACACCCTCATTTTATGATATGCTTTCTGTGTGTTTCATTGAAAAGGTGGTTTTGGTCTACCCAGTCACTGATCTTACTTTAACTGCTTCTTAGCATTATGGTGGATCTCTGCCCAGCAGCTACTCTAAACCACAACAAATCAACCAGCAGTTTGTTATTTTTGTGCATTCAGACAGGTCATGCTCAATCTGGGATGCAATGGAGGAGTAACCAGTGATAAATGTGTAATGCAAAGCAGGCTGGCATTAGTGCCAAGGGAGAGAAACAGAGAACAGATTCCTATCATAATGGACTAAAGCCATAATCCATAGTGCTGCATAATGTTTTGACTATTTCATCTCATCTGAATTCATGTAATTTTCTTAAATAACAGGGACACAAAGTCTCTTATAATTAGTTAGATGTCTGGACTTAAGTAGCCCCATTCCTCAGTCGTGTGGCTAATGACGTTAATCACCGCTTTCCATTTGAACCCAGCTGAGGGTGGCAGCAAAAATTTGAGCCCAAGACCTGATGTTGAGTCTCTCCCATTCAGGTTCCCTGACCAATGTAATCTTAGAGGAATGACAGGTTTTGTAAATAACATGTAAGATATTGTAGGTATCTGTCCTTTTCACAGTTTATAACTCTGTGACCAACAGTAACTGGTCAAACACAACAACTGTACTCAGATTACTATGAATATGTGGTTGAATAAATGTGTCTCCTCAAGTGTAATGGAAAGATTACTGAAAGTCAAAAGAGCCTCTCCACTCAGGCCAGGAGTTATTTGGATAAAGCACTTCTATTTTACACAGATTCTCAAAAATACCTTTACAAAAAAAAAAAAAAAAAGACTTTGAAAAATTTGGAGCAATTTCTCACATAGGGAGAAGCAATTTGAGAGGTATGTTACTATTAATCCATTTTTAAGAAAATTCAGAGATTAATTTTTCTATTAGAATTCAAGTGGAGTTTAGATTATCATGTAAAATTTTATTTGCAACATCTGCAGTGGATGCAGCTTTGGATGTCCACCTATGTCCACCTGTGCCTTGTTTGTGAGCCTTACATGGACACAGGTAGGAGACAGGCAGCAAGGGACACAGGGAAGGAGTGAAGTTGTGATCTTGGCTTTTTTTGGTAGCTAAATCTTGGTTTCTCTGTGTGTTGGCAGTACTATGAGCAATCATGGTTGCAGTGATCAGTGAGATCCCTGTACCTGTCAACAGGCAGCATGGGCAGCTGGCCCTGTTCTGCAGGGATGGACATGGATTCAGATCCTTCCAGAAGTGTGGCAGAAATTAGCTTCAGATTTTAAAACGGGAAAAAGGCTCTGCAACAGCAAAGAGCACATAATAAAATTGCCTCCTAATGTGTTCCTTTCCCATTCATCCCAGGGGAGAAGTACTGAAATCCTTCAGCTATTTTCAGAGAAAAACTGCTTTCTGAAGTATGAAGAAAAAAGAAATTAGATGCAAGACTTGTGGTGGTAGCCTAGGCCTGAGGAATATTTGTCTGTTGTTTGTGTTACATTTTGCAATGAATACTGCCCTTGTCTCACCCTCTGTTCCCTACCAGTTTGTTGCTGTTGCCTGAATCACAGTCAGAAAATACTTGTAGGAGTAAGTTTTGCCCTCAGAGAAGAATGTGTGGCAAAATTCCTTTATGTTTCTAAAGGACTTTGAAGTCCCTAAAATGAAAGGTCCAGTGAAGCACAACATTGCCTTCTCCTTTGGGCAAGGTAAAAATTGGGGTCATCTGCAACTGAGGAAGAATCCTGCAGCTTTGAAACAGAGAAGAAATACCAGCACTGAGGAAAGGGTATGTACTCAGCTCTGCAAAGTTGTCATTCAGCTCCTATGGTTCCTGATTTTTGTTAAGTGGAACAAGTCCACATGATGAAGTTCATTCTGGGTCAGCTGTGTTCTCATTTATGTCCCAGGTTTTATGTCGAGGTTTTATGTTTGGCATTGCAATAGTTCCTTGTTGAAAAGGAGAGCTGCTTCTTCCCTAGAGCTACTTGGAAACCAGTTGTGCAGCCTGTGTAAATCATGGCAGTTGCACTATAAACTGAGACTTTGGGCTCTTAGCTTTAACAAGGAGACCTTTGATCTCTTTCAAAGATGTGACCTGCATCCTCTGCAACTATTTATCCTCATGCATTAGCACTTTCACAGGGCAGGGGCCTAATGGAATGACACTAGAAGCATATTCCCTTATATCTATATATATTAAATATAACTTGAAAACTCTCACATTCCAGTAAGTGCTTCTGCAGCTTCTGAAAATGCTGTCTGAAAAAGCATGTTGGTCTGTTTCCACTGGTTTCATGGGAGTATGAGCCCTGTGCAAATGGGAGCTCACACCAACTAATTGCTAATGCTGGACCTGCCTGTCCTCCATCTCTGTGCTGCTGTTCCAGCATCACTGGTTAATTACAACTTTTTTCGGTGATCTTATATTCAGAAAAGAAAAAAAATCTTGCTTGTGGGAGTTCCTATGCGTTCTGGAAAACATCAATTCAATTATGTCTCTGTGGTTTAGACTCAAGTTCCCCTTCTTGTATAATTGATGTAATTTTGCTTTAGTATTCTATTGTTAACTTTAGGATTCACTTATAGAGTCTGGGCTGCAAGAGAAAATTTAATGATATATGCATTATAAAATGCTCTAAACAGTGAGAGAGGAGAACACATTGTTTTTCTTAAACCATCTCTTCTTAAACTACAAGGTCCCTATTTCTCATTTACACTAAAGTACTTTTATATTCCTTCAGCTGTGACAACAAGACATTAATTGTGTATGAATTATATTTATATCATTTTTAGTACAAATAAATACAAATACTTAACTTTCCTCTGTCCCTGGGCTTTGAGCTAGAGATATTGATACCGTAATTGGTCCAATTTTCTTTTTATAAGGAGGAATGAAGATAGACAGATGCTATAACTTATTTGCTTTTTCATCTTAAAAAGCTAGCCAGCACACAGTCATTAAAATACAGTACAGTGTGATATGCCCAGCTCATTGCTGACTGATAAAATGTCAGCAAGATTTAGTTTGCACAAGAACAATGAGCACTATATGTTTTCGTATCAATGTCTATAGAACTGTGCTGAAAAATAACAGGATTTCCCTTCTGTTTGGGCAGATAAACATAAAGTTACACTTTTCTAACTTGGACTTCCAGTCCCAGTCTCATCCATAAGTAAACAGATATATAAAAAGTAATCAGCTCTGTTCCTTGTTGTTAGAAAAGAGAGGGAAAGCAGATATATATTGATACAAATATATATTGATACAAACTCTTTGTTTCAGTAGCTTTATAGCTGTTGCAATTTCAGAAGTGTTTGTCAGAGTGCAGGGGTGAGTCTATCTGAAATAATGAACTGGACTATTTACCACGTGTATTTCTTACTCTGATGAAGGAAGATGGACTGCTTATAGACAGTGCTTGTCACCTTACTGAAACCCAACAAAATTGCATGCACTCTGATATGTCCTTCCACAGTTTCACCTTGTTCATTTTAGAGTTAAGTTGAAATGCCTGACGTAGTGGTGGTGGCTGTCACCACAGAGCTACCTCAGTGGGCTCTAGAAGGAAAACACTCTGTTAATTTGGACTTGATAGTCAAGATATAGATTTAAAAGAAAATTGATTTCCTCCAATAATAATCAGCTCATTTTTCTAGAAAGTGGACAATTTACACATGGTCCATTGCCAAGCTATTTTACTGACACTTTTGGAGAAGTCCAAGAGATGAAGAGAAAGATCTTCTATTAAAATTTCATGAGCTATGTTCAATGGAGGTGAAGAAAGAAGGATAAAGCTTCAGACAACTGCCATGTCCAAGACTTCAAGAGAAAACTGAGTGGAGAGGCTCATCTGGATACTGACAAACCTAGGTCTCCCACTAAATATGGAATCAGGTATGGAGAGAGAGCTTCTTAAAAAATAAGGATAGTTTAACATTCTATTATTAATAAGAGTACTTTTAAGAACAGAATGACTGCAGTCAAGGATTTTCCCAAGTATCTCTGGTGCCTTAACTTTTCCCCGTATTTTTCCTTTGGCAGCTCCACTGAAGACCTCACTGGCACTTTAGAGAAGCACATACAAGGGACCATGGAGAAGGGTTATGAGAAGGGATTAGGTAGGGTGCCTGTGAGGGTTGACACTTTAAGGAAAACTGCCAGGAAGAGGATCTAAGCTTACACATGTGTTCTAGTGTGTTTAGTAAAAGTGACAGAGCAGAAGCACATGATATCCAGAGAACTGGCACCATTCACAATAATGCACTGGGCAAAGAGTGGTGCTTGGCCAGGCTGTGACACGCACATTGAGACATTTTTTGGGGCAAGATCAAAGACACTGATAAATGGAAAGAATAATTGAAGACCATAGTCAGTTGATTAAATATTTAAAATATTTAAATATTTTATTTAAATATTTATTTAAATATTAGTTGTAGACCAAATAATTTGTTGTTCTGTATGTTCTAATTCCAGTGAACATGTTTTAACAATTTTGGAATGAAGCATTGTTTTACTCATGAAGCCCAATAATTTTGGAGTAAAGTTGTCAAATACATGCCTATCATTTTGAGAGACTGATCCTTAGTTCTGCTACTCTTTTCCGGCTCAGTAAGTATTTACTGTATAGCATCTCTTTTCAGATGACTGGAAAAAAAGGAGAAAGGAAAACTGTTGCATTTACCTCTATATACAGATTAGAGTTTCCTTTAAACTTTTTAAGTGAAAAAAGCATTAAGCCTTTATCTATTGTTTCCATTCTTGAGTATTGTCCGAGTTACTTATGTTCTTTAACTGTACTTTTCAGTAAAATTGTGCTTACAATCAAAAAGGATTAATTATTTTTGATAGAAAGAATCCTTATTGATAATATAAAATGCAATCATATAGTCCTGAATGCAAATGCAGTTTCTTAAAGAAATTTGTTGACAATCAGGTTTTATGTCCTGTTAGTGTAGTTAACATTTTAGAAGTGTTTCATAAAGTGAGACTTGTATACATCAGTAACGGATGTATCACCATAGCTTTTTTCTTATATGGTAATTTTTAGTGAAGTACTTGGGCATCTTTACAAAACATGGTAAAATAAAAGACAAATAATTTGATGAGGAATATAATGACTTCTGGCTGGTAGGTTGCATTATGGAATAATAGTGGATTAACTTTAGAAAACATATTAAATTTTGAAATGTCCCAAATAACAAAGTTTACCTATTTTTATTTCCAATAAGTGCTCCCCCTTTTAGATATTTTCCTCAGTGTTATATTTACTGCCATTCTATTCTTGGACCAATGAAAGGGCAATTGCCTTGTTTTAATTTCAGAAGAGCACTTAAATATGCAAATTAAATCTGGAATTGTGTGAAAAGAAAGTTCAGATCTCTTTCATATTCAAACAATAACATCTAAACATTAATCATCTCTCTGTGCTTTTATTATCAAACGCAATTACATGATACTGAATTAAATAGACCTGAAAAGAAATTTGGATGGCTTTCAATGAACATACACTGTAACAGTTAAGATGTTATCATTATTATTTAAAATCAATAATATAGTATGATAGCTATTGCTATATAGTTATATCCAATTTACCAAAAGTTTTCCTGTTCATACAGTAGAAAAATTATATGGGAGCAATGCCTTAAGAGCTGCACATTGAACTGTCTTTTTCAAAAACTGTTGTTGAAAATGCATGAGCTTAATAAAATATGTGTTGATTTGGGTTTTTTTATATTAATAGGTCAAGAAGTGGATGGGCAGCTCTACTGTGACATTTTCAAGTGACAAGAAAATAAATGTTAACCGTTCATGATGCCTGGTCATTTAGTTTGGAAGCTGACAAAATGTTTATTTTGGCTAAATTCAAATGACAAAAAAACCAGACAGAAAACAGACTAAGGTTGTGTGCACCATCTGAGGACTGAATTCCAAGGCCAGTGAAAATAATGGGAGGGTTTTTGCTAATTTTCATAGAGAATGGATTATCAGATCCACAAAATATCTCAGATTATCAGGTCTCATCCTACTTCCAAATAAATTCTCATATTGTAAAATTAGGCTCCTCAAGAAGATTAATTTCATATCACCATAAAATGGAATTATATGATAGTTCTAAAAACAGAATTAAGCAGATTATGGACCTTTAATTAAAGGTATAATTGCAAGAAATAGATACAGTTTAGTAAGGAGAAAACTTACCCCAAACCTTTCTCATCAGAATTCTTAGAATCAGCTTCTCTTCCCGCATCCAACAAATCAGTTATTTAACAACACATCCTGGACTAAGACTTGCATACTCTCTGTCCTCTATGAACAACTCAAAAAGATAAATATCATTGTGTATGCTGGAATTTATAGGTCCATATGAAATGTATGTCTCATGACTCATTTCGCGGTCCATTTGAACTTTTCTTGGTAGGTGGAATGTGCTTTTCAACATCTTCATAAATGACTTGGATGCAGGACTGGAAGGAATAACTAAGCCAGTTTTCAGATGATACAAAACTGAGAGGAGCTGTTGACTCCCTCAAAGGCAGAGATACCCTGCAGAGAGACCTCAACAAATTAGAGGACTGGGCAATTACCAACCACATGAAGTTCAACAAGAGAAAGTGTCGGATTCTACACCTGGAATGGGGCAACCCTGGATGTTCGTACAGACTGGGGAATGAGATGCTGGAAAGTAGTGCCATGGAAAGGGACCCGGAGGTCCTGGTTGAGGACAAGTTGAATATGAGTCAGCAGTGCCCTGGCAGCCAGGAGGGCCAACTGTGTCTGGGGGGGCATCAGGCAAAGCGTCACCAGCTCGTCGAGGGAGGGGATTGACCTACTCTGCTCTGCACTGGGGTGGCCTCACCTTGAATATTGTGGCAGTTTTGGGTACCATAATATAAAAAAGACATTAAGCCATTAGAGAGTGTCTTAAGGAGGACAATGAGTATGGTGAAGGGCCTTGAGAGGAAGCCGTATGAGGAGTGATTGAGGTCACTTGGTCTGTTCAGCTGGAGAAGAGGAGACTTAGGGAGACCTCACTGCAGTTACAACTTCCTTGTGAGGGTAAGAGGAGAGACAGGCACTAATCTCTGGTCCTGTGCAGAGCAAGGAGTTGGACTTTGATGATCCTTGTGTGTCCTTTTTAACTTGGCATATTCTGTGATTCTATGATTTGTAAGGCCTTTTCACTCCATCGTGGTGAGTCTCTGGGGCCTAATATTGATGCAGGACTTCTCTCAGTTAAAGCACTTAGCAAGGGTCTGCTTTCAGCCTGGTGACCTATTTTCATAAAAGTCACAAGAATTTCTTTAGAATGTGTATGTCTCTGTTAATGTTATTGAAGTTGGCTAAGTAGTTCAAATGTTATTTGGGGATAACAGGTGGGTATTCACACATACAGAGACTGAGACATTCTTAGTCTAAGTTTAAAAAAAAACCACAAAAACCAAACTAAAACTGATCCCCAAAGTACTTAAAACTTAACAAAGGAGAGAAATTTTATCCTTAGTAAAATCTTAGTGTTGAAGTTATGAGGTTGGTTTTTAGGGTTTTTTTTAAGATATTTTTGTACAAACATTGTCATCAGCTTCCATACACTAGTGATTTGCAGTGTGTAACATCATTCTTTGCTGTTTGGCTTAGCTTTAACATTAGAAAACTGCAAGCAAAGCTTTTTCAGTTCTTCTCTGTATATACACTCATATGGGTCAAACTGGTTGTTAATTTTTCAACTCATTGATTTTACAGTTTCTACCAAATTTCAATCAGTGATATGTATCTCAGGTGCAGTACCCAGTTGTGGTTCACGTAACTCAGTTACATCTCCATTCGAATGTGTGGCATCAGCTTTGGAAGGGTCTTTTTTTTTTTAGCCTCATCAGAAATCTGTGCTTTTCATAAGTGTGCTGGAATAGATCTCACAGGAGGTCAAAGGATTTCTCCTATTTTTAGAATTTTTCAGAACTTCTCACAGTCCGTGCCCCACAGTAGTCCCAGTTACCCATCATCCAGAGGAAAGCAGGCGAGCAGCAAAAAGCCATCTCAGTGATTTTAGTCTGTCATATTTAACTGCTTGGAAGACATAGGTTAGCAGAAGACATAAAAAAGAAATATAATAGTGGAGGAAAAACTGAAATAGAACATAGTTCAGTGTAGCCCTTCTTTGTTTCAAATCTGGGAGTGGTGACTTTTGATTTCTGAATTCTAGGTTTATTTCTCCTGTTCTCATGTCATTGCTGTGTCCTACATTCTTGGCTTGCCTGGGGTCTTCTAAACCTGGTAAATTACCAGATCCTATCAGATTAAAGTCTTCATTGATTTCACACTCCAGCAAGAAAGCATTTAGTGTCTTTCATCAATCAGTCCTCCCTGGATGAAAACCAGTTTTATTTATGGGATTTGTGTAGCCATTACAACTATCCAGAGCAAAGGCACTTAGTAAAATGTCTTGCTTAGCTGGCATATATTTTATTTATTATTTAGGTAGTAAAGGTGAGAAAAATGGTCCACCCAGACCAAAGAGGAACCAAATTCTGCCACTGTAAATAAACCAACTTTACTGCCATGTTGTGCTCCTAACAAACTAAGACTTCTAAATCCTATGAGACAGATACAAAATTCAGCTCCATAGTAAGAACTGGCATGAAGGAAAACGGGAAAATAGGATGACATGTTATTGTGCTCACAGAATTTTGGCCAACCTGTGTACTTTTGGTGGTTGTGAAGAGTAGCATACGGTTTTCTACATCTCTGTTTTGAGAAGTGACCTGGGACCAGAATCAGGCCAAAAATGTCCTTGGTCAGTTTAGCATCACACCTAGACACAGGTGGCAGGGAAGGTAGCAGCTGCTGTGACAACAGCAAATGCTCACATAGACGTGTGCTCATGTTCCCCAAGAAATAGCAGGAAAAGCCACACCAATGTGACTCTGACATGGAGTCCTCAAACTAGAGAGCCAGCAAGTACAAAGTATGATGTCTGCAGTGACAGGGCACTCTAGGAGAATAAGGTAGCGCCTTACCTGAACTGTTTCTAGTTAATAAACTGTTTCTAAGTTAAAAAAAGCTAAATGGCAACATGAGGATGATATGACCTCCACCTACGAGGCAGAAGTTTCTATAACCAGTTATAGCATCTGACCACTCTCAGAAATTTAAGGTCAGTGGAAAGGTATCAGCACTTGTCTTGCAGCAAACAACTAAAATGGGTTAGAATGCTAATTTCTTACATTGACTCTGAAGTGGTCCCTGTGTGAGTAGCTCAGGTGGACACGAATTACAAACACTTGCAATCAGGCAAAATGAATCTGCCATCAAACCTCTCACTACAAGAATCTGTAACAGTCACAGATGATACTTTCTGTAATTGCAAAAATCCTTGGAGCTTCTTGGGTAGTATCTTAAGTGCACATCAAAAGGAGGAACAAAGTCACAACTGGAGAGAGGTCTTGTACTAATAGCCCATACTAATGCCCTGTGATTGCCATTTGTAAAGGTAATAACCTCTTTGCTGAAGTAATCTATTAGCTGAACTGTCACATTATCACTTAAAAATCAGGACATAACAAAGTAAAGCAAGCATCACTCACTTCAGGCTGCCATAGAGAAAGAATATGCTCATCTTCATGCCTGGAAACAAAAAGATATTATGTCCCAACCCAGGATATTTATGATTTGTTTTCCAAAGAATCTTTCTTCCTTCCTTCCAAACAAGTTTATGATAACGAGAGGTAGATTGCATCTGGCAGGTTTTCTTCTATAACAATACAGTGAGCTCCTTTTTGAAGGGTCTGAAGGTCAGATTTTACTTTTGCTTTATGCAATGCTAATGTTTTACTTGCTTTGATTCTTCTGTGCTTTGTTCTACATAAAATATTTTCTGACATGGAGGGTGTCTCTGGCACTTTATATTTGCAACAAATTAACCTCGTGTTTTCTTGGCTGTCACCTTATGTAAGGGGTTCTCTTCACTTGTGCTGGCAACTTGAGGCACTGGGAGAGCAGGGGACTATGGAATTGGAAATCTTTTGCAAATTTCCTGATTTATGAGAAAGAAAAATGAAATTATTTCATCTATAAATAGTGGTGTTAAATAAACTAAGATCTAGAATTTGCTTTTAGAAAGAATCACAGGGAGAAAAAAGTGTGTAAATACTTTTGAAAGCACTATAAAAGGTAAAATTATTTCCATAGATATGGAAATAATGCCTTTTTGGGTAACTCAAGCAATTCAATCCATAATGTACTCAAAGAGAAGATTAAGAGGAGCACTATACATAAGTACCTCAGAGTGAAGAGATTTCTGATGCTACACAACTCTGACATTCAAAAATGGCGAAAGTAAATCCCAAGGCTGGAAGATGAAGTGAGATTAAATCAGGCAAGAAATAAGGCATACCAGGGTTTTTTTGTGTGTTTTAGTTCATTGGGTTTTGTAATTAACCTTTGGAAATGTTTATTCAGGAAAGGGGTGAGTTCTCTATTGTTCTGGATTTCTCTAAATCAGGACTGGAAATCTGCCGACAAGAAACAAAAAATTATAGCGCAACTTGACAGATGTTATTTAGAGAAGTTCTTGTGTCTGTATTATACAGAAAGTTAGACTAAAATGTATTAGTAAGAATGGGTGCAAAAAAAAGACCTGCAACAGCAAAAAACCCTTATAACTTTTAACCTGCTTGTGAATGGGATTATACAACTTGATTAACTGCCACATTGGATCCCACTCTGGATGGGCCTGGGAGGGACACCTACTAGTGTTTGATGAGGTATTTCCAGTGTTGTGTTCCTATGAATATATGATCTTGTCAGGTTTCAGAAGTTAAACATCCATGAAACTGGAAACATTGTTTTCTCCTGAATCATTCAAAGACTGTTGATAGCAAACACCCATGAACAGGGTAAGGTGTTGTTGAAAAGCAAATGGGAGTATATATCTGTGATAAATAAAAAATTGTGATTCGTGAAACAAATGGGTGATTACAGCAAAATAAAACAAACGGATTGTAAAACTTAATTACACCTCCATAAAGAAATACAACAGACCCTTACAAGGTCAAGGGGCCCTAAACCTCCCTACTATCCTAAGAATAAAATATGGTAGACCTTTAAATCTTCTAGGCGCCTCTTTGTCCAAGAATGCATGAATTGTGACTGGTCGAAGAGATAACCATTTAGCTTTAGCTGTAAGAAAACTCGTATATTAAATACTTAGCAAAAACCTTTAGAATGTATATGTATATGATATAATTAATATGCATGAAGTAACTAAGAAAAATACTAAATGTACACTGTAGTAGGTGTGCAGATTTGGGAAACTGGTCCCCATTTCTGTCACCCAGCTGGATGCTTGCTTTTACCATATAATAAACTCTTACTCAAAAACTTATAGAAACTCGAGACTTTGTTTAACACAGTATCCATACATCCTTATTCTTGATCATATCCTGATCCCAAGGTCCAGTTAAAGTTTTCAAAAGAGCTGGTTTTAATTTCACTCCTGTCTTCTGAAACTGGGAAACTTAAATCCTTATCAGGCTTGCTGTAAGTGTCCTGTAATGCTGGAGAACTTCACATCACCTGTTATTTTGCTGAAGGGTCACCACTGCTCCATGAATGACACTCTGTTAATCCATTTCCCCATTGATTCTCCCGTGGATATTTTGAAAGGAAGTGGTACATAGTCACAGATGCAAAGCAGTCCCATCAAAATTATCATATTGCATGTGTTCACCCTCTAACAGCAGTGTTCAGCAGTTTCCTACTGTTATTGCAGTATTGAAAATACACACCTGGCTTCTGAGAGCCCTTTTGAAGCCATTCATCAATGTAACAGATCCCCATGGCTACAAAATAAACTTGACAAAAGACCAAAAAAAAGCAAGAAATCCCTGTTCAGTTTTATACTCGTTGCAGGTAAAATGACCAGACTTTGAACCCTGCTCAATCTTAAGCTGCTTTTGTCATATGGGTTCTGACTGCAGAGTCCTTGAGAAGAGCCACGATACAGCTCTGGAGCACTCTGGATCCACCTTGTAATTCCTGCTTTCATCATGACCTTTTTGAGCAATTGAAATATCTCATTTTTCAGGTCTCCCTGTCTGTTACTGGGGAGAACGTTTTCTCCCTAAGAGAGGCATTATGAAATCAAATTAATTGAGGTATGTGGAGTATGAGTATATCAATATATGCTGAGTAGGCATTGTGTAGAAACTCGTAATACAAGCAGGTCTGAGAGTAAGCTCTCTAAGTTCCTTAAAATAAATAGTAGATCCTCTTGCTTTCTGCTGTGGTGTCACCACAGTAACCTCTGCTTTGTGATTGTCAAGATTAAGATCAATTATATGAAATACTGAAGAAGTTTTGTTTGGTAGCTCAAATGGGTTCCATCCAGCTGGACTAGTATTAGCCAAAATTATCCAGGCAGGCAGACTAAACCAGTCTTAAGAAACTTCTTCCCTAGACAAACTGAAGATTCAAGAACATTCAGTTCTATCATTCTATTTGCTCTGATACTCATTTTTATTTAAGTGACTTTGACAATTATCATCACCCTGTAATATTTTGTGAAGCTTTTCTTAATTTGAGTACTGAAGGTTAAACTGGAAAGGATGGGTATCATTGTGTCACAGACCAGGCTGAGTCAAATGTATATTTTACACTGACATGTTCATGGGGTTTGAAGCTGACAGTAGGAAAAAGAACTCTAGAGGAAAGTCAGAAATGAAGCAATTGAGAGAGGATCGTCCACTTTCTGAAGTTCAATTGACATTAACCTCACTCATGTTGGTTTGAATTTCTTGAACTGTCTCTGGGACAGTTTGCTGAGCCTTGATCAGCAAATCATTTTTTAAAAATTAGGAAAAGAAGTTAAGCACTGGAAAATTCTTCTTTGAAATGGAAGGATTTTTCCAGTGTTTTTCAGTTTCAAATCTGGTTTAAAAATTACTCCCTTAAAAATACCTGCAGACCTTGTCCCCTGCAAGCCTCCTCTCTGCAGTGTTTCCTCTGATCTGAGCCCCTGACTGTACCTGACATTTAAGTGAGATGCACGCCCACATCTGAAGGCAGGCTTTGGCTCTTTGAATCCAGATCTGTCTTTGTTTTATTTACAGAGAACAGAGAGCAAGGAAAACAAAACAATTCAAAGGAATGATTTATGGACTACTGTCATCTATTTTCTGCTAACAAAACTATCAAGTTTTTGTTTGACACAGGTAAAACTTACATAAAATGAAATTTAGTTATATGAAATAGTCCACACATACCTGCTTTCCTGGGGAGAAGTTTTATTTTTATTTTTTGGAAACCATCTTAATTTTTTTCTTTTAAGGGGTTAAGAGTGTTCAGTGTGTTATGCAAAATTTCTTTATACAAAATTAGCTATTATTTTAAATTAAGATATTATCATGGGTTTTATGGAAATTACATTTTATCAAGTGTAAAACTAGTCTATTAAATGAATCAGGTTATTTATAAGGTGCCCTACTGATGAATTCACAAATAGACCTGGAAGGCTATCTTAGTATTGCTTTTTCACTTAAAACTCCTGTTTTGTTGTTGCGATCTAATTTTTGGACTCACATCTGGGTAACAGTATACTAATCCATTCTACCTGGAATGATCTCCCACTAAGCTCACTGGATATAGTGATTTAATTATAGCATAGTTTGAACACTTACTTTCTGCATTTATTTTTGAAATATGTGGGCTCACTCTCATCTAATTTACTTGAAGGAGTTTCAATATTTTTTCTTATCACATAAATATTTATAATAGGTGCACTGAAATAGTCTCCAGAAAATACAAAGCCAGACACTAATAGAAAAATTTTACACAGATAACAGAAAAAATTGCTGGTTTATTTTAAGTGCGGGACAATAAATTCTAATGTTTTATTCATAAATGGAATTTCTGAGAACTTCTTGTTTAACCCTCCTTCTGTCCCAGATAAAGGTAAACTGTAGAATTGGGGGCCAATACTGCAAACTGCTAAGCACAGCCTGCAGGAAGTTGAGACCTCTGAACTCTGGTTGACTTGGTAGAAATAAGTGTTGAAAGTGGAAGGAATTAATTTCTGCCCTCAAATGGATTCTCTGAGAGCCCTTTGAAATCACTGCAGTCAATCAGAGTCCAGACATTAACACTGCATGAACTCCCTTCCTTCAAAAGATGTTTTGCATGACATGAAATGAATCAAGACAACAAAGACTGATGTCTAAGCAAAATGTGGGAAAGGAGCTCTTGAGGAAGACAGTCATGACCTGCTAATTACATAATGTCCTTAATATTTGTGAACCTCTGTGCCATGAATGGGGAGGATAGAAAGATGTACAGCCAGGTTAGGGGATCAGCCCATGTTTTGAAAAGTTGTAATTCCTTGTTTCCACAAAGAAAAAGCTACACGAAACCACAGCACCCAGATTCTCTCAGCTCAGCCCATGCCTCAAAGGCAGAGGAGACAGTGCCTGTTTGCCAGCACAGAAATATACAGTGTACCTTGTTGCTAAGCTATAGAAAAGCAGGGAAAGTCCAGCTTCTTCCCTTACCTACTGTCTAGGAGTAACCAACTTCCCACATCTACTTCCTCATTATAACGCAAAAACAGTGGCCCAGAGGCCATTTCCTTCAGTCTGACATTGAACAAAGTTATTACCAGGAGAAAAAGCATGGTGCAAGTTGCAGGGAAGTCACATTACTTTCTGGTAAATATGAAGGCAGCTGTCGGCATCCCTGTCAGAACCTATTACTTTCTACTTGGCTTGTCCACTAGTCACCTGGATTCATTTTTAGCTTTCTACTCCCTCTCCTGTGATTGATGGTCAAATGCTCTTGAGAGCAGCCATAGCTGAGTGCCTTTGTTTCTGAAAGGTACAACCAGAAAAATTACATTAATTCATACACGTATTTTTATAGCTATTGGTTTTTTTTCCCTCTCTCCAACTCTGCAAGATCTAAACTACTCGATCATCCACAAAATATCCACTGTCTTGCTGCTGGTTTGCTCACTTGTACATGTTGCTGACACAGTGGTCCAGCCTGTCTTGTTGCTGGTAATGTTGTATTTGTACATTTTTAAAGTGTGCTGTTTGTTATGTTCATTTCAAGCTCTGCCGGTAAAGGGATCAGGCAAACACACTGCTGCCACACGAAAACTTATTCTTGTTATGTTCTAGGTATATAAAATACTTTTATTTCTGACATATCTAGTTATGATCTTTTATATGTAGTCTTAGCCGTATTCATATAAAATATAAAGAAATATTTATACATAAAATATGAATAAAAATTACCTACAAATTCTACGTAAGTGTATATAAAGTATGTGTATGTATATTTGTAGATATACACACATGTCTTTCTGTACAGTTATACCTAGAGCATTTGCTTCTCATGGTCTCAGTAGGTTTCCCATTTGCTATAGCAGTGCTGAATCCACAAAGCCAGAACTTTTCACTCTGAAAGGCACAACAGCCAACACAACAAACTGGGAGAAATTTTATATGAGGTCAAGAAAGCCACTGAACAATGCACTGTTATTTCTGAGAAGATCATTTCTACTAAGGAAATTTTATCCTAAAGTAGAAATGTCAACTAAGAAGCCTGTAGAGAAAAAAAGGTAGCAAATTATAGAGTTGTAGAGCTCCAGGTCCTATCTAAATTTTGTGTCTCTTCCTGGGTAACCTGGCCCAATCTCAGGATCCAAACCACCGAAACCAGAGGATTTAATTTTAGCTTAGGGTCTAAATATCAAGGCAGAAGCTCAGTTAATAACATATCAGACGTCTATAATCAAAGTCAGCTTTGCAAATCTCTATAGCAGCTCATCCATGTTGGCTTCAAAACATCCCTTCCCCATGGTGCCTTTGTGTATACTGGGGGAAAAATTGACAGCAAAATAAAAACAGACAATTAACCTCTGCCCTTGACTGTCTCTATGGCTTCCTCCCGGACTTCAAACATCCTCCTCACCCATCCCATTGAACTGGTAGAATTCCTTAAGGAGGATGACAGTCTTGCCTCTGCTGATACAGTAATTCAACAGAATGAGTCGAACTCTTGTTTAGTGAAAATTAGGAAAAAGAAAAGAGCACCAAACCTCAGTAGGAGGAGCAACATTTAAAAATAGATGTTTTATCCTCAGCAACTCAGTTATCTGCAGCACTGGCACTCTGCATTGTCGCCAGTTAACAAACGTGAATCCTCATATTTATAAACCTTTCTACATACAAAATCCCTTTTCCAAAATCCCTTTCCCAGATCAGATCCATCCCCAGTGCATATTACTGGGGAAAGAAGGTATTGTCACATTGCCTTGTAGGTTCTAAAGGTCAGTTGGTTTACACATCCTTTTGAGTCTTGGTGAACAAATGATTTTTTGGGAAGTTGTGAAGTGAATCACTGCCCTCATTTCAGTAGAGATGAGAGCTAAATGGAGGGAATCCAAATTGCATAGAGAGTATTACATGGGAAAACAGCTGAACACAGAGTGGTCATTGCTCCTGATATTCAATAAAATTTGACAAGAAAATGATGTTACTGAAAAGGGAAGCACTTGTATATGGACCGCAGCTTTAGCGCTTTAAATGAGCACAAAAAGTCTCTCATTAAACCATGGATAAAACTTACATTTAAAGATGATTTTGATATATAGGGTTGAATCAAATCAGCCTCTGCCATATTGTAAGGACAGTGACATGTCTTGGCTTCTTTAGCTTCTAATACTTCAGATTTCAGTTATCATTTGTAGGTTTAGAGGTATTTAAAGTATCACTCTTTATACAAGTCTTTCATGTAGTCTATGCAGAAAGGAAGGAATGCTAGACTTTGCCATGAGTTTGGGGTTTGACTATTAAAAAACTAATGTGGGGATTTGGGATGATTTTGACATATGGAAGACAGATCCCCGCACTAAGGAGCTCATAGTGTAGGGTCAGCACAGAATTATTTTGGTGCAATTCTGAGAAGGAGATGGAGCAGTCCTTTCCTTCAAGGAGAAAAACTAGGAGCCTCCAAATCTACTGGGAAAAAGAACCAGGTTGGTATGGGTGTGCAGTTCAACAACAGATGGTGGTGAAGTGGGCTGGTCTCAGCCTGTTGATTGCTGTGGTCAGCTGCCACGCAGTTCCTGATATTCAGTTAAAATTGTCCTCCATAAAAAAATATAAAAAGGTTATAATCCCTTTACATTGCTCCTCGTTTTCTCTGTATACACGAGAGAAACTTTTAAGATGTAGTCCTGAGACTATAAACTAAACTTAAATTTCAGCTTTCCCAACGGAGCTTCAATAGTTTATTTCCACTGGACATGTGCCCATGCTATCCAAGCACAGCCACTCAGGTGCTAAATCACTGACAGCTCAGCTTTCACTGCAGCTCCTGAAGATGTCTTTTCATTTGTTAGCTCTTGGCATTCAATACTGCTGCATTCAACTTGTTTTTTTGTGCAAGCATCACTTATCCCCATCTGTTACCTACCTCCCCTCTCTTCAAAGTACGCTTAATATGATAGACATTGTCCAAACACGTATGAATACCTCGATTCTGTCCTTTAGAGCTTCATCAAGCAAAATGCCAAACAGTAATACAGTCAGATTTTGGAGAATAAGCAGTCTTTTCACCTATTTTAAAATTGCTGCCTCCCACGCTTAGAGATTTGATACAGAGCTCTTCAGCAGTGGGAAGAGATGAATAGCCTGACAAACATATTTTTTTGTATGGAAACATCATTTGTATGGAGGTTACTTTCCTGAAGGACCCCAAAATCCCAAAGGAATACCAAAGGCAGAGTTTTGCTAATGCTGCAGTGTTGCCACCTTCGAAGTTGACATCAGCAGCCACGTCTTGTGGGTATATGAAGGAAAACTTTCTGTTCAAATGCCACGCTCAGTAAGGGCTGGGAGACACAGCCTGCAATTTCCAAGGTGGCTCTGAGTCAGGATAGTAAGGTTTTAGCTCACATTTTAAGAAAAGTTATGTTCAGAGCTGACATACAGAGAAACAGAAGATCTAATCCCTTACCCCAAGGTGCAAGTCACACTCTGGAGAGGTACATTTACCTTCACTCCTGTCGGGCAGTGGACTCTACATCTGTGTACTTCTGCCAATGAGATTCCAGTAGGAGTATGACAATTAGTTGATGGTGGAATTATGCACGTGTGTTTAACCCTCTTATTACCCCAGTCTCCTTATCTCCCTTTTGGACAGGGACTTCACTCAGGTCTCTGCACTCCCAATGAATTGGCAGCACGTCCACACCCTGCCTTGTGCCTTTGCAAGTCTCATTACCCTTCGGAAACAACTTGCTTTCAGCTTGCTTTTCTTCAGTGCAATCAGTGCAGCCAGATGGAAATGGCTTTGAAATTTACCTTTTCAAATCTCAGCTTCATATTTCTCCCTTGATGTTTCTTGTCAGATTTTCCAGTTGTCCTTGCCTCTCTCAGCTCACCACAGTTACCTCTCTCCAGGCTGTGCTTTCCCTGGGCTTATGACTTCCTAAGCATCCTAACTTGCAAAGGCATTTCAGTCACAGGTGGCTGTCACTGGAGCTCTAATTCACACTGCTGCCAAAAACTGCATGTCATGCTCGGTGTCTGTGTCAGAGCTGGACAACCACTGGAAAAAAAACACAGAAATGTTCGGATAAAGAAGTTTTGAAGGCTGTAGGAAGTTATAGTTGCTTCAATACTCAAACAAGACTGCGAAACAGGTGATGGACAGTGTCCACAGAGAAAGAGCTGGGAGAGCCTGGATTTAAGATCTGCAAACTCCTGCGTGGTTCAAGTGGATATGAAAGTTGCATTGGGCCTTCATGTGTGGTCAAATCTGAAAAGTGATCCTAATTCAGGCTTTTTGCTTTCTTACTGTGTTTGGAACACATTGGTTAGAGGAACAGTCCTCAAAGGAGAAGTTCTTTCTGTTACTTCTTTAATAAACTGGATCCACGCTCAGCAGATTTGACAACACTTGAAGGAAATTACTACTGCAACATTTGCATCACTACTGCAATATTTGTAGCACATCACTGTAAGAAGAACATGGATGATATTCCAAAGTGTTTATGAGACATCAGGCAAGGGACCCTGGCACCCTCTCACTTATTCGCAGTTGCTGAGTATGGAGTGTGGTATAAAGTATCTGTAAGACTGTTTCCCAAATATGTGTATATACATAAAATTATATTATGTACTTATATACATAAAATTATATTATGTACTTATATAACGTACTTGTTAAGGAGAGTGTTTCCACAGCCTGGCATGTGTTTCTTGCTTTATCCCATTTTCTTCTGCACAGTTATCTACCACAGTTCATGTTTAAAAGGAAGTTCTCCAGGATTTGGAAAAGTAAAAAAATGTCTCCAGAATATTACCTTAATCAAGCTCACCAAGTCTTCTGGGACAACTAAATAAGTTATTAACCTTGTTGTTACAAATCAGTACTAGATATATTGAAAGCTGCTTCAGAACCGGTTGCATAGTCTAACAAATATGTTAATGCACAAGCAGTCCAAGTAAAATAAAGCAAATCATTCTTAAAAAAAAAAAAGAACCTGAATTATAATCTACAGAAGTGGCTTAACTGGATTCCACAACAGCTCAAAATTAAAAACTTCCAAAATTTTCTGATCCTCCACCTACACACACCTAATATCACCAAGCAGAATGTGAGAACTTGCTAAAGCAGACTCTTGTGATGCTGAACTCACCATAGTAAAATGCTGAAAGCACAAACATGAGCAAATTCTTATTTATCAAAGTCTAGCTTTCCTCTCTTTCATGCTCTTGGTGGTAGATTTTTTCTCCTCTCTTAGATATGGCATTCTGTGATACAACCTCCACAGCAAAGAGTACGTTTGGAACACAAATCTGGAATGTCGAACTGAAGGCATGACGAAGGGAAGTTATTTTATTCTTGTCTCTCTCCTCAGACTCTCCTCTCTGTGTTGAATACAATCTGTGGAATTTGAAACTGGGACTGAACATGTGGGCTGGGAATGAGAATATCCTGAATTGATTTATATATTTCCAGTTCTTTATTATTGCTTAGATCCAGCTGGATTTCCACTGAGACTTTAGCAGTAGTGCCAGCAGAGCTGTCAAATCCTTCCAACCTCTTTTGTTTGTTTCTATACCTCCCAGTAAAGTCCCTGGTGAAAAATGTGTGCTATTATTTGATAAAAGAACTTTGGAAAAACATAAAACTCTCCAGCATCTTCACCAGGGTGGGGGTATGAATGGGATCATCATACCTGGCATATATTAAATAGACTCAGCTTAAGTCCATGAAACTTGATGACATGAAGCAGTAATTGATCTGTCTGCAAAGTAGAATGGAATTGGCTTCTAATATTTCTTGACTCCCTTCACTGCCAAGTGTTCCTTGAGTGAAATCTTATGGTTGCTAAATATAACCTTCTTCTGGTGAAAATGATAGAAAGCTTTATGTTCTCCAGGGATTCTTTTCCATCAAAGAAATTTTTTGGGTTTCAGGTTTTTGCCTTTGTAGCTTAAAAAAAGGTAAAAGTTCTATTTTTTTTTCCACCTTTTGGAAGGTTTCATTCATCTCCTACTAATCTTGGTAGAAATCACATGAAACCACAAAAAATCCCAAACAAACAAAAACCCTAACCAATTTAAAAAGTTGCTGTGGGAGAGGAATTGGTTCCAAAACTTTAAATGTAAGGGGATAGAAAGAACAAGAAGGAAAAACTATGACCTTTTCTAGTTTTTATTTCTGTTACATATGTTACACATACTGAAAATTTAACGTGAAACCCAGGGGTGTGAAATAAACTGTAGCCCAAAACCCTACGGTGCCCACAGAAAGAAAAATTCACTCTATATAATCCAGCATCAGGTAACCAGTATGAGAATATTTCATACTATCGCTTAGGGGATAGAAATGCTTCACTGTGCTAAAATAATTGCTGAGTTTGTTCCCAATGGCTCCTTTCAGGTCCCCTAAAGTAATCTCTGCTCAAACACACTTGAAGCAAAGAGATTATACAGTAAACTTTTTCCTTAAAGTCTAACACTGTAAATAACATAGTCCACTCTAATTAGCTTTTGTAAACATGCATCCAGCAGGCAAGGAAGCAAGAGAAATAACCAGTGAGCGATGTAGCAATCCACTACTTCAGGCAAAACATTTGGAAGTGTTTTCCTGAATGATGGCATTACAGTAATCCTGCACAGTATAGACTGCAATTGCCCCTTTCCCCAGTACTGTAACCACATTTGGGGACAAATCCTCCAGGTGACTCACTGGCAGCAGGATACATACTCATGCACCAAGCATGCTTTTGGATAGAGAGACTCAGTGTGGACTTTCCAGCATGACATTATCAGGCTGTGAAAATATTTCTGAGCAAATATTTGGACTTCTTGATTGATGATCAACCCAATGTCTCTTAGGCAAAAACATGTTTCCTCTGTCCTTTTTTCCCCCCCTTGGAATCTCAGTCCTACACATCTGACCCAAAAGTATTTTTATATCAATTCTTTTAGTTTTAGCTTTGCCAAGTGAGGTAGCCAGTCATCAAACTGGGGCTTCCAGCAGAAACAATTCTCTTGCCCAAGTTTTTGAGTATTTGGTCTTGAGAATAAAAACTACAGATAACTCATCCTTTATGAGCTCATAAACTCTTTTCTACAATGTCAAATCTTCTAGGATTATTTGAGACCTAGTGAGAAATGAGAAATCAAGTTTCAGTATCAAACTACCTCCAGGAATATTCTCCTGTCTGGAAAGATACCTGAGGTTCTGATGTAACATTTCTTCCCTTCTAAAGTTAACTTCATTTTCATGAACAAATTTAACAAAATTCTTCTAAAACTTCAAAGGTTTTAATGGTCTCTTTATTTCGCAGCATTTAGTATTCTCCGAGTCAGAACTGCTGCCCAAAGCACCTTGCTGGAGGAAAAAATCCTCCTGGACAAAGGCCAAAAATGACTGCAGTTTGTCCCTGGTTTGGTGACACTGGACATTCCTCCTGTAGCCAAGGTTGTAAGAGCCCATCCCAAACAAATTGAACTGACAGAAGAGGGGTAGGGAGATAAAAGTCCAGGTGGTCATTAAAAAAGTAGATATGTGTAGGAAGAAAACACATTTATTTTGTGTCAGTTTAAAGAAAAATTATAATATTCTAACTGCTGTTTGGGTCTTTCTTGGAGACCTTCCCTTTTTATGGCAAAGAAAAAGGAAAAATTCTCAGCTTGCTCATTTCTAAAACTGCT
Organism: Corapipo altera; assembly: GCF_003945725.1. Taxonomy (NCBI): domain Eukaryota; kingdom Metazoa; phylum Chordata; class Aves; order Passeriformes; family Pipridae; genus Corapipo; species Corapipo altera. Next base: position 5,131,054 of record NW_020884892.1, read on the forward strand.
TCTGAAAGGAGATTCTTGAACCTAGTTTCTTAACAACTAGAAATATTTTCTTTTCTTAATTTCCAGACATGTTAATATTTTAACAAAGTTATTATTTCAGTTCCTAAGGTGGCTGCATTTCCAGTTCCCTTATGATGTTGCAGCTTGTCAGCTCTCTTGAGGCAGGATCCCATAGTGCAGCCTCTCTTAAATGGTCCTTAATTAAACCCCCCTACAACTCTTTGCAAGTCTGACTCTGAGTAGCTGCTCTGCCTCTTTCCTCCAATCTCTTCAGCTCTCCCAAGGTTACAAACTATTCATCTAGAACAAAATAATTTCATAGGAAATGTACCTCAAAATAACAGCCACTCAATGCACCTATCTGGCGGTCATCTGTCTTCCAACACTTTTAGGGCTCTGAAGCCTTTGTCCTTATTAGTCACAGTGAATTTTTAGAAGACATCTGTCCCCAGTCAGGCTGTTATTTTTGAAAATGGTTGAAGCTTCCTTTAGTTTGCCTTTGGGTCTTAACAGTCTGTGTGGTAGTTCCCTTGGAAAATGAGCTTCAAATATCTTTCACTTGAGGTTGTTTCAAAGTTGAAAACAATATTAATTACCTCTCTACATCTTTTTCATCTTAAAACATCCCATGTCTTATTTATCTGAGAACATAGCTACCGATAAAAACTTGAATTTCATTAGGAAACATTTCTAACATTTATAAAGTTAATGCAATCTTCTTTAAATAATCCATAGCTTGAAAGCATCTGTCACAAGTCTTTTTTGGCTTCCTTCATCTTTTTAGCATAAACAGAGTCTGCCACACCCCCAAAGCCATCTGTGTATCCTCGTGTAAAACTCCTATAAGGACTTTTGTTTCTCTTGACCACCTACATCCCACAAATGGAAAGCATCACTTTTATTTTTCTCTCTTAAAACCCCTGAGTATCACCCCCACAGTGGGGGAAGAAAGTCAACAAGCCCATTTGGTCACTGCCTAAAAAGCAGAGGTGCCTTCTCAGCATCCACGTGCAGTGAAAATGGTGGAGGGTGGGGAGCTCAAGGACATCAGTGCCCTTGCATTAAAAGAAGTGTATGAATATATTGTGACAGCAGGTAGGAGAATTGGGCTTATGCCACTGTCCAGAACCAGACCTGCAACCTAATCACTCTATCAGGATGCCATTCCATGTTGCTTGCTTGGTATTTTAGCATTAAACTGAAGTAACTCTGAGAAATAAAGCTATTATCTCCTTCAGAGAGTAGTTTGCTTTCTCTCTGCTAGAGGTATGATCAAGAGTGATTCATTTGTTTTTGCTGAATCTCAGTTTTATTCTACTGCAATTTTTTTTTAATTCAGAAAATAATTCTGATCTGTCACTCAGAACTTGAACCAAAACTTTTCCTGAGATTTTTAAAGGTTGCAGATACAATTTCATTATACACCTCTGTAGTTTACTTCTGTACTTCAAGGATACACTCAGCAGCAAATCTATAATTCTAAAATGCACAAAAAACTCTGTACCTGGGAAGACCCCATACAAATTTACAAACTCATGAAATTTAGTGAGAACCAGAAGTATGTTTGGCCCCTTGGTTCAAACCGTACTGAAGTTAGCCAGGCCTTTCCCATTAACCTCAATAGCTCTTTTTGTTGCATTTTTTAGATAAGGTTGAGGTAAATAACTAAAAAAATGGATTTATTAGCCAGGTTTTTGTCAGTTTCACCATTATTGACTCTGGATTTTAATTGGAGGGATTATAGCCAGGAAGAGAAGAGGAGAGTGGAAATTATTTTCAAATTTAAATATGACTGTCATCGAGATATTTATTCTCCAGTTCTTTGGGGTGAGAGATTAGGACATTGATTAGGAGTGACTAGAACCAAGTAAAACAACCCTCCTTTTGAGCTCAGTCTGCGAAGTCTTATGGTATCAGTGCTGTCCCAGAGCTGGTCCTCCCTGGAGCATGGCAGCTGCTCAGCAGAGAAGCAGCCACTAGAGAGCATGACGAGACCACTAACCTCCCTGTGCTTGCTCTAGAGCAAGACTGGAACCAGATCTCCTGAGGTAGAAAGCTGGTGCTCTAAGGCATCTTCATGACTGAACCCTGTAAACAAAGACAAAAAGCCAACACAACTGTAAATCTTCAAAGGAAAAATTAAAGAGCATTGACCTTCAAGCTCAGTGTATTAAATGAAGGCCAGCATGAAACTCTCTTATCTCTATTGGGCCTTTCATATGAAAATTATATATAACTGTCTGCATAATACATGTATTTTGACTCAATGGAAAGTCTTCAGTATGGAGTAGATATAAATATTTATATGTTACTGGGAAAGCTCTGAACATCGTTTTATGGTTATCTCTTCTGTGTAAAGCAGACTTAAAGGCTACAGATAAAGGGACGTAAGTGGAAGAAGTAAGACAAGTTTAGTATATTTGGAGAACAAAAGCAAAGCTAAATAACAAGCAAACTATACAAAGGAATTATTTAAATCATTCTATAAATGTTTACAATGGTAAAAGGAGAAAAGGAAGATCTTTGGAGAGACATGAGCTCTAGAATTTTTATCTTTAGCTCTGAGATCATCTATAAATCAATATTGCGAAACTATCTGAAATGAGCTGGGATTTGCAATTTACTTCCTACTGTGGCAGTGATTCCTACTATGAAACAGGAGAAATTGTGAATGTGGTGCATTTTTCAAGGATGGAACAGAGGAGGAAGAAAAGAAAGAAATTTCCTTCATGCTGTGAGAAGAGCTGTCTTTTCCAGCAGTGACGATACAGACTGCATGATGCTGATATGCTGAGGTTTTCTATGGGCTAGAAACTTGTCTGTTTTTATTTAGGGGAAAAATAGGCTCAGTTCTGAGTTTGCCACCAGGGAACACCCACCAGTGGGCACCAGAATGGCCCCAAGTCTGTCTCTAATCAGAGCTGGTGTCTCCACAGTGTGTCAGTATTTAATGACTCTCTTCCAACAAAGAACTTCAAGTGGAAAAATGAAGTATAAGAATGCAGAAATAAACAAAACCCTGCAAACTTAACTCCAAAACCCCTGCCCTAGCCTCTCCCCCCTCCTTCTGCCCCACTTAGAAATTGGTAAAATTGAATCCAAGTTAGAATCCATAGTTCACAGTAGGAAAAGGTGCATTTCCAAAGAGCAGGAAGCTATTGCTGTGTTCAATCTGGGTAGTAGACACCACTTGCCCTTTTCTTAAAAAAACAGCAGGGGATATTTTGATAATCTTGCCTAGCAACTAGTTTTCCCTTTGAGCTCTCACGTATTCCAAATAACCATGTACTTTTTCTGTACAATATTAAGTTTAAGACCTTTTGTCCCTCTATTATATAACAAGCTTCCTATTCCATTCCAGAAGTTAGGGACCAGGGCAAAACAGTATGCTTTGTCAGCTTTCTCTGTTAATTCCTTGACATGGCCCATCTTCACCTCTGAAGGAAATTTTCAGGCTATTCCCCAGATCACCAAAGCTCTCTGGCATGCAGGCAATGAGAGAACAATCACTTGGTTTGTGTGTATTTGTACTGAATGAAAAAAGTTAGAATTTGATCAAAGTAAAGGATATCGAGTCAGGAGACAAGATTCTTATTGACAGGTACAATGATCTTTATTTCTGTTGAGCACAATAAATTATAATCCAGTATGAAAGAATTTTAACCATTAACCACAATTCCAACGGCAGGATCTTCATGGCCAATTAAACAAAAAATAAAACCAAAGTGTTCCCATGGCCTCATGCCACATGATGTTCTAGAAATCCCTTGTGGAATTTTCACAAAGGATTAAATTTACAGAGTGATTTTTTTTTTTTTAATATATTCTGTGTTAGCTGTTGAGCCAGGCAAATGCTGTCTACCAGGAAAAAGAAGGGAGAGAACACTCTCTGAAGCAAGGGAAGGGCAGACTTGTGGTTATCAAAAGTAAACGTGCACCTCTGGGTAGAAACAATGTACTGAATTGTTGGTGGCATCCCACTTGCACATGGAATCACAGAATGGTTTGGGTTGTAAGGAACCTTCAAAGAACATCTACATCCAACCTCCCCCACAATGAACAGGGGCATGTTCAACTAGATCAGGTTGCTCAGAGCCCTGTCCAACCGGACCACGAACACTTCCAGGAATGGGACGTCCTCCACCTCTCTGGGCAACCTGTGCCAGTGTTTCTTCACCCTCATCATAAAAAAATTACTTCTTTATATCTAGTCTATATTTACTCACTTTTAATTTAAAGCCATTACCCCTTGACCTCTCACTACAGGCCCTGCTAAGAACTTTAACCCCATCTTTATATTGGGCCCTCTTCAGATACTGAAAGGATGCAATAAGGTCTTCATAGGAGAAGTGATCCAGCCCTTTGACCATCTTTGGGGCCCTCCTCTGAACATAGTCCATGTCTTTGCTGTTCTGGGCTTAGCTGGATGAAATACTACAGGTGAGGTCTCATAAGACCAGAGCATGGGGGGAAAATCTCCTCCCTTCCTTGACCTGCTGCCCATGCTGCTTTTGATGCAGCCCAGAATATGTTTGGATTTCTGGGCTGGAAGTGCACGTTGCCAAGTCATATCCAGCATTTAATCTACCAGTCCTTTTCCTCAGGGCTCTCTCAATCCCTTCATCCCCTTCCTTTTCTGACTGGAAATGTTTATTTTTGTCCTTTGCATCCCTTGCCAAGTTTGGCTCCAGCTGCACCTTGGCCTTCCTAGCCCAGCTCTATACAACTAAACAAGATCCCTCTGCTCTTCCTGGGATACGTGTCCCTTCTTCCACTGCCTGTGTATTTCCTTCTTGCCCTTGAGTTTGTCTAGCAGGTCTCGACTCAGCCATGATCTCTTGTCTTTCCTATTTCTTACAGCTGGGAATCAAGACTTCTTATGCTTTAAGGAAACTGTCCTTAAAGATCTGTCAACTCTGTTCTGCTCCCTGTCTTCAAGGGGAGTTTTCCAGGAGGCCTTATTAACTAACTCCTCGAAGAGCTGAAAGTTTGTTTTCCTGAAATTCAGGGTCCTGACTTTGCACTTTACCTCACCCGTATCCCTGAGGACTGTGAACTCACATGCATGATCACTGCAGCCCAGGCTACCTCCAATCTTAACATCACTGATTATCTCACTTGTATTTGTGACCAACAGGTCCATTCTCTCTGGTAGGGAGGGAATTTATCCTCACTGCACTCCAGGAGCCTCCTGGATTGCCTACAGCTTGCTGTGCTACTTTCCCAGAAGATGTTGGGGTGGTTGAAGTCTCCCAGCAGGACAAGAGCCTGCAAGGGTGATGCCTCCTGCAGCTGGGGCAATAAGAGTTCTTCAACAGGCTCCCTGTAGTGGTCACCACCCACTAGGTTCCCTTTGTTACCTTGGTCTTTAATTCTTATCCATAACCTGTGTGTGGCTATTTAGAGCTTATTCACACACAGATGGTTTGTGGAAAGACTGTGATTCTCTGCCAACATGTGCTTTTCTAACCAGCTTGCAGTTCTGGGGCTGGAGCCCACAACGAGAGATGGCACTGTCCTGCAGAGTTGGATGCTGCAGCAGTGTTAGTAGATGTGGAAGATACAGGCTGTAGGGGCTGTAGACTTGCTCATGACATCAGCCAGCATCTGCTATAAATCCCATGAACAGTGTTGCCATAGTGAGAATGCAGTGCGAGGCCTTGGGTGGCAGAGATGACAGTCATCTTGAGTAACAGGCTGGTACTGCCATACAGGGAGACAATGGATTAGGACCTCACTGTCAAGAAAATATAGGAGAGCCCAGGTATGTCATATGAATACAGCAATTTGAACTTTGCTAGCTGAAGTAAGATCTGTAAGACTGGGAAGGGTGTGTCATTTCCTGCCACCCCATCAGTGAGAGCCTTGGAGGGTACATTTTGAGCCAGGTATATCTGAGACAACAACCAGGATGTTTGCAAGCGCATCCCTAGGACCAGACAGGGAGGATATTGACCTGGAGTTTGCTTTCTTGGAAGTGTAGATACAACAGAATCTGTTTATCCGTGAATTGGGTGTACTTTATATTCACTTGATGCTGACAGATATTAAGCAAAACAGGGGAGGTAGGACTCAAAAAAAAAAAAAAAAAAAAGGAAATCCTGACTTCCAAGAAGTCTGCATTGGAGGCACGAAGAGGTGCAAAATAATGACAAGAACGTTTTATAAGTCATCCCATTAGAATTGGGTTCAACCTTGTGAAACCAAGTTTGATGAAAAAGAGCAAACACTTATGGCTTTGTAACTCCTTTATGGTTCCAGTGGGAACACCATAACTGCCACAGTACTAATCTTTTCCAGTAAAGAATGACGGAGAAATGTGAGCTGCAAACATGTTGTTCCCCATTTCAGTTGTTCCCAGAGAGATCATCTTTTACCTTATAGGATTTAGCTGTCATTAAAACAAAGAGAGGTTAACAAAAAGTAAAGAAAAGTAAATTCTCTCTATGTAGAGAATTATGTGTGTGAGCTGGTGCTGGAAAGAGAGGGGCAGACTGGAGAATGCACAAGTAGTTCTCCAACATTCAAAGGTGAGACTGTAAGTGTGTGTCAAAGTGTCATTGAGAGCGAGCGAGGAAGCTAGGAAAGGAGGAAAAGATCAGGAAAATATACAAACTTTCACAGCTACAAATTTTAATACTGCCCCCTTGCAAGACTGGTTCAAGGTTTGAAAGACTCACTGAGTGTGTTTGTTTCCTTTTTCTGCCAACTGTCCAGATATAATGGAACATAAAATTTTTAAAAAAAACAATGTCTGAGAAACCAGTGTATTTGTAAAAAGTGATACTGGGGAATTTTGTGGAGATTATTTGATCATTTTTTGATAGGAAACATTGTATACTCCACTATAAAAGTGATTTTTTTGTGTATGTTTTTTGCCAGTTTACATTTTGGGTGGTGTCAGCTTGAATTGACACATTTGGCTTGTCACACTGAGCTGAAATATTCTGTGTCAACTTGGTATTAATCTGCAGTCCCCTGGACATCCATCTTCATGCAACTGGAGGTCACTGCCTTTCATCCTGGATTTGTATTGTAGGTCAGAATCTGGGCCTGAACGAAATTCAGAATACACTGAAGTACACTGACCTGTTTTGTTTGAACCCTAAGGCGGTAAGACTATAGCATAACCTGGAACTGTTGTCCACCCGGAGAATCAAATACATGGGAGAGATTAGAAGCCTGAAGCATTCAAAATAAAACTCCTGTGAGGCTCTCCAGCTGTCAAGGAAGCTGATCAATGTTGGACCATGCTGGAACAACATGTTTTGACATTTCCAAAGCATATTTTAATGGCACGTTTTTTAATATGCACACACACACAAGTATCTATTAATTACTTCTGGCTCAATTAAGGCTGAAAACAAACGTGTAATAATTTAAATGCATCTTCTAACCAGTTCTAGTTGGGTTGGATTACATGAAATATGCTGTAATCGTATTGTTCACTCTACTTTTATACAATTTTTGATAATTTCCAGAAAGACCTGAATTGGCTGCAAGAGTGGGCTAACAGGAAACTTATGAAGTTCAACAAGGGTAAGTGTAAGGCCTTGCATCTGGGAAAATAAAATTCAGGATTGCAGCACAGGTTGGGATCTACCCTGCTGGGAAGCAGCTCTGTGGAAAGGGACCTGGGTGTCCTGGAGGACAACTAGCTCCATATCAGTGAGCAGTGTGCAGCTGGGGCAGATAAAGCCAACAGGTGCTGGGCTGCATTGACCAGGACATTCCCAGTAGAGACCAAGAAGTCATTATCCCAATCTACTCAGTGCTTACCAGGCCACATCTGGAATACTTTGTTCAATTTTGGTCCCCGCTATACAAAAAAAATGTGGACTGACTGGAGAGGGTCTGAAGAAGGACCACAAAGATGACCAAAGGAGGGGGAAGCCTGACATATGGGGAAAGGCTGAGAGAACTAGGCTTGTTCAGCCATAAGAAAAGAAGATGCAGGGGAGGCATTCTCACCATGCTCCAGTATTTAAAGTACGGCAACAGAGAAGATCAGAATCCCTTTTTAAAAGGAGTGACATGATAAAAGGTAAAGGGTAATAGGTACAAGTAACTCCTCGTACCTTGTAACTTGTACCTTGTAACTCCAATTTCTGGTTGGACAGAAAATGAAAAATTTTTGCAATGAGAATAATCTCCCCAGGGAAGTGCTGGATTTGCCAACATTGGACACTTTTAAGATTCGTCTGGGCAGGGTGGTAGGCCATCTTGTTTAGATTGCGCTTTTTCCAAGAAAGGCTGGACTAGATGATCCTTGATGACCCTTCCAACCTGGTATTCTATGAGTCTCTGATTATCTGAACTGGGGCTATCAAAAATATCAAATGAGTGTATGCAGGAGTTCTGATTTCACTCATGAGCATTATTTGTGGAACAGTGCAATTCATGGAGAAAACCTCTGCCTTCTGCTCACCCTTTTGGGAAGAACTGTACAAAAAAGTTGTACTTACAAAGAAGATGGAGAAGAAAATGGCAATAACTAGAAATTCAATATAGCTTTGAAGCACTTGATATTTAAATGTTTTGTTTCACTACTAGTTTTTCATTGCTATGAAACTTTACTACCAGGCAAAATCACAAGAGAAGTCTATAATCTTTCATAAATCTTTAATTAATCTTTAATTAATGCTGAATAGGTACGCTCAGATGCTTCTGAGTAGTTTCTAAGCAAACTGGAATATTATAGTCTATTTTTTCTATGTCTCATGAAGACATACCATTGATCTGTTTAGATATTCATTAATTCAGCATGGAATAAGGTCTTCCTCCATCTTCCATCATTATCATTGTTTCCCTTCTTAGCTCCATAGCATTGTGGTGTTTCAGATCTGTCAGTGTGATTAAGAAGTAGGAGCATACAACCTGTAGCTAATATTTTCTTGTACTTCTCCTTTCATTTAGTCTCTGCCTTAATTAAATTGTAAGCCTGATTCAAAAGCTTTCCAAATATATCTTCTATAAAGGAGTGTGGGCTGTTTCTGTGTGACAGTTTTACTCCTCCTTTTATTTCAATTGTCTAAGCAGAGATATCACCTTTGCGGATATTTTATCTTTTATATGGGGCATTGGCCCTGATTGTTCAACCAGTGAAAGTTCATGTGCAATGAAAGCCAAGGTCCAATGAAAAGGTGATTGCTGGCTAGGTTCCATCACCCTTCTGCCTTGCTAAGAAATAAATTTTATGGCAGCTGATTTTAGCTTGTGACACATGCTTGTTGCTGAGGACAAACAAGATAATGGAGGGAAATTAAACTATACCTTGGCCTGTCCTCACCTCCATACACTTGCCACATCCCTTGGCTTTTCCTGGCAAACCTGAGGCATCAGATTCCCCTTAGCTGACTATGCAGACCTGCATATATCAGAGTCAAGCGCTGGGGCTTCCTCTGCAGATGATGCAGATTTAGTCAATGTTGCCAATAAAATTAAGGAAACAGCTGTTCTTGCCCCATGTTCACATCTACTTTGAAAGTAGATGAATGTATTTTTTTAGACATGCTTTTTCTTTTTTTTTTTTTTACTGAAAATATGTTACCCATTGATTGTAAAGGGTGATTAGAGTGAGGACCTGCTCAGAGGCCCATGTTGATTTTTTTTGACAGATTTTACGAGATAAATCTTGCCCCAATTATAGGAGGCTTCAAGCTATGTGGCATAGGTAGCAATGGAAGCCATTAAATAACAGTCATTACCCCCTCACTCACCTTCACATGTCCTGTTTTATTAACCCACCACCAAAACACAATATTTCCTAATTGGCCAATTACTCAAACCTCAAGAATCACTTGGAATAGTCCACTATGGGCCAGTTTAACTCTTGCCTCAGGGATTTCCTTCTGGAAACAAAAATGAACTATCAAAGATGTAACAGGAATCAATAGCAAACAGCATGGTTGCACTTAACCTCCTCTCTCAGCAACACACACCGACATTCACAAATAAATATTCCCTCCCTAATTCTCTTTGTAATGACAACAACAACAACAACAAAATCTAACACAAAGGATACCTCCTGCCTTTTTCAATAACACATCAAATCATCTGGATTTACTGATTTACTGACTAGATAAAGTATAATGCTTGTTTGAGAAAAAAAATTGAACAGCACATCAAACAGACTTATAATGCTCCAATCCACACACTTTCTCTCGTCGCAGTCAGTACAGCACACAGTGTGAATGTATTCAGAAAGCCAGATGCATTGATCATTGTCAGTCTGACAAAGAAACCTCATACTGTTGACATTAAAGTAAATTACAGATACTGTAAAATAGATTGTAATTATTAGGAAATTAATTTTGGACTTTCTGTTCCAAAATATTGTTAACTATATCTTTTTACATACTCCCTTGCTTTGTTATTTAAACAGTAATCAGAGGTGAAATATCAAGCCAAAGGATTTGATGCAATGCACGCATTTCGTTTCCAAACATAAAAAAACAAACCTTCCACTTTGGTAAACAACAAGTGATGAACAACCAATATTTCTTTGAATTTTGAAATCAATTTATAATGATAACCAAATGCAATAGCACCTGATAGAAGGACATAGACATTATGATTAGTCACTGATGGAGATCAAGATTTGTGTATCTTTTTAAAACTTTGTACATCCTCATGGTGTTTTGATCAAACCATTTTCTGGAATTCTCTGAATGCCTGTTCAGTAAATATACTGCCCATGTTGACACAGGACAAAACAGAGTTAATCCTTGTTTGTTGAGATACACAAAAGCCTGTTAAATAGATATCTCTTTGTAAGTGTTAAGTGATCAACTTATATATGATTGATGGCTGATTGGGGCAGGGAGGGAAGAGAAAGGGAACAGTGCTGATCTGCCATGATTTTCTCTCATTGCTGTCAGCCCAAGAGAAATTATGGTAGAATAACCATGAACTCATGGAATACTGGGTTGGAAGGGAACCTCAACAAGTGACAGGACAAGAGGAAATGGCCTCAAGTTGTGCCAGATAAGTTTATATTGGATATTAGGAACAATTTCTTCGTGGAAAGAGTTGTCAAGTATTGGAACAGCCTGCCCAGGGAAGTGGTTGGATCGCCATTCCTGAAGGAAAGAAAAAAAAAGGAAATAGAAGGTTACAAAACGTCAATTTCTTATAGTTCTCTCCCAGAATTGTGGATCCCCCTCTGTCAAAAATATAAATGATTTTATTTCCCAAAAGTTGCACACACCATTTGCATCACCAGTTTTAAGGGAAAGAAAATCAGAAAGGAAAAATTAGCAATGTCAATATATCTCAGAAACTACTAGAAAGATGGAAAATAACACCACCTCTTTAAATAGATTTAGAGGATATGAGAATGGAGGATAGTATCTGGGAAAATTTTATTCCAATTTAATCTGAATTCCCTGTCCTCATCTCCCATTAGATGCATATCACTGCCTCCTGTGAAAAGTTTGGTTTCCTAAACTGTAGCCAAAGTACGTTTTCTGCAATGTACTGTGCCACCACTCTCATATCACAAAGTTACAGAATCACAGGATAGTTGAGGTTAAAAGGGACCTTCAGAGGTCGTCTGGTCCAATCCTGCTGTTCAAGCAGAGGGGGTTGAGCTGGTTCCCCAGGACTGTATCCAGATGGCTTTGGAATATCTCCAAGGATTGACAGTCCATAACATCTCTGAGCAATCTGTGCCAGTGCTCAGTTAGCCTCACAGTAAAAAGGTGTGCTCAGGGGGAACCTCCTGTGTTTCACTTTGTACCCATTACCTCTGGTTCTGTCACTGGGCATTGCCGACAAGAGCCTGACTCTCTTTTCTTTACATCCTCCCTCCTGGTATTTTGTACTTGTCAGCCCAGAGCTTCACACAGTACTCCAGCTGTCCTCTCACCAGTGCTCGGTAGAGGGGAAGGATGACTTCCCTTGACCTGCTGGCAGTACTTTGCCTAAGGCAGCTGAGTATACTATTAATGCTGCAAGGACACTTTGCTGGCTGGCTCATGTTCACCTTGGTGTCCCGCAGGATCCCCAGGTCTTTTTCTGCAGTGCTGCTCTGTAGATGGATGATCCTCAGCACAGTCTGGTGCATGGGGTTCCTCCCCAGACGTGTTTCCCTACATTAAACTTCATGAGTCTTCTGTTTGCCCACTTTCCCAGCTTGTACGTGTGCATATCCATATATATCCATACCTTTTCCAGACAATATCCTTAGAAGTATGCTAAAAGTTGCAAAGCATCTCTCTCTCTCTCTCGTATTTCACAAACTCAGTTCAGATGTTTGATAACATGGGAGTGACTGGTCATATTTATGGATGAACTCTACATGGCAGTAGACAAATTGTGAATGGGCAACATGGCCACTGCGATTACTGTTATTATGGTGGTGTATGTTCACTTATTGAATTTCATGGAAGAACACAAAAATATAGTGTTAAAATGAAAGCCTAACAAGTTAAGGACTTTGTAAACTCACCAGGTTTTCTGGTAATTTGCTGTTGATTCCAAACTTGCTTCCTATGTGTATCATCATCATGGCTGGGCTTCACGAACGAAGATTTAGGAAGGTTCTATCCACGTTTGTTACAGGCACGCTGGTGACTTATGAAGCCAATACGATATAGACATATCCGATTGCAAAGGGCACAGCAGAAAGACTCCTTAGGTGGTGTATTCAGCAGGATACGATTCTTTCTGCGTTGTCTTTTCTCCTCAAGAGTGATCCTTCATGCGTTCTCAAAGGAAACAGCAGTGTTGAAGATGGTGTGTCTCCAGGCCTCCTGGTTTGAGGCCAGAGTAGACCAGATCCTTTTTCCTATGTGTATAGAGAGTGGAAAAAGGATTGTGTTTGGGATATGACACTTTTCTGCCAATACAACATATGTTATTAATGACAATTGAAAATCCATACTGAAAATGGTTAATATCTGCAAGGATAGCCCTGTTTACAAGAAAAACTTCTGTTAATTTGACTGAGACTGCAAATCACGAAATGATTTAGTTTGGAAGAGAACTCAGGAGGACATCTGGGTAAACCTCCTACTGAAAGAAGGGCCAGCCTCAAGGTTAGTTTGGGCTGCTGTTACATTAAACCTGAGAGCTTCAAAGGACAAGGCTCATGGCCTTGTTCAGCTGGAGTTTGAATATCTCCAAGGATGGAGGTCCTCAGCTTCTCTGGCTTGCTACCCCAGTGTTAAGCACCATCATTGTGGGGATTTTTTCCTTATTTTAAAGTAAATTTTCCCATACTGTACTTCATGTCCATTGCTTCCTTTTTTATAATCCACAAAAATTAAAGTAATACCAGTTTATACACATAAGATAACCAGCAGCCAGCTTTGTTGGCTATTACCTATCTAAAGAAATCTGGTGAAAAATAACACTTCTTACTACTCAAATTATAATGTTACATATAAGTGGGATATAAATATATATTCAGACATTTTGCATTTTTCTTTTCTATGTATATCCTAAATAGCCACTTTTTAGTTGAAGTTAAAGCAATTTCTGCAATGCAAGTCTATGATATGCCTCCAAGAATTCAAGTTCCATAATTAAAAGTAATCATTAATCTTCGTGAAGGTATCCAACTTGTCAAAAAAAATAGCATCTAATTTAATTTCTTCATGGGTCTGACCGATCCCATGACTCTGCAGAGCAATTTCACTGAAACAAATTTAGGCAGAAGGCAGATGATAATTTATTGCTCTGTCATTCATTTAGGTATCTCAGTTTTGTAGATGTATTTTCTGGATCACAGAAACATAACTATTACAACTCTTAAAAAACTCACTTGGCCTTCAAGTTTTTTCTTTTGTTTACTCAATTTGATACACCACTTTTTTTTTCTGTTCTGGTGATGTTTTCTATTCAAATCTCTACTTGTTCAGCCACTGACATGGGGTTTAAATGAAGCAGGACCAATTACATTAGACAGATGACCATTTAAGAAGCATTTTGAAAAGCTTCTTCTGAAAAATGTCCAATGGCCAATATAAATAATTTTCCACTCTCAAACAAATTTAACATTAAAGAATAAATCTTGACTGTATTGAAAATCTCATAAAAGGAGTGAAAGAAATAATAGAAGCTATGGAAGGACTTAAAACACGAGGCAACAGAAAATAAAGTAAGAGACAAGAGGAAATTAACTAAAATTTCTGAAAAGGAAAAGAAGAAGAGATTTTCTGTGGAGCAACACAGCACAGTGATCAATATGTAGCTGCTGGTAGCTAGAAGCACATTGGCAAATTATGTGACCTGTCTGTGTATTGTTTTGCGTTTTCCATAAACTGGTTACATACTTTTGCTACTTTCATCTACTGTGTTTATCTTTCTTTCTTTGTTCATTTGAAGATGTAACAACAGATTCATAAGGAGATGTTGATTGAAGGTCTGTGACAGGAATGCTCATGTCTGTGAACCAGGGAACAATCAAGGAGCTAACCAAGAAAACAAGATCACCCACCAGAATTTCTGTGCATCTCAAGCCATTTGATGCATTTTTCTTACATAAACTTTTCTATTTGTGGACGTATGCACACACCCCTATCCCACAGAACCCAGTCATATTTATACAATGACAAGAAAAATAACCCACACCAATGTAATACTTTTTTTGTCATTTACAGCCTTATTTTCATTTTAAAAAGCTCTAAATTTCCACATGTAGAGCAAGTTTCATAGTTCCATAAACTTTATATAAGGTCCTCTTTTAGCATCTCTTTTGTCTAAGTCAGACTTACCTTAAAAGAGAAAAGGTGGGAGTGGGAGAACTAAGTCTCTGAAAACAGACTTTTAATTGATCTTCTAGAAAAATTATGGGTAACTATTTTCAACGATTTTTCAGAGACACATTTTTGTAGGGTGCCATATTTCTTCTCAATGCTAATCACCATCTCAAATGGTTTTCTGATTTTTGTCATTAGGCATTCTTATTAGGCAAAAACTTCCTCAAAGAAGAACTACTGTGTTCTAACCTCTTTTGTCACACTTATTTCCAAGGACAAATGGGCACTTAGCCATCCACTGCCTGTGAAAAACACTTAATGGAAAGACACCAAACTAATTTTCTTTCACAGAGAGCACTTCCTGCAGCCAATTTATTTTCTTTTGCTGCCTATAATAATAATTAATCATTTCTTAAACAATCTCTTTTTTTATTAACAGGGTCACTTGAGTAAGAAATGTGACACTGAATTGTTACATCTCAGAAATAGGTGGGATATCATGCCATAAAATAAAGATGCCAAACTACATCCAATGCCAAAATGCACACAAGCATAATAAGACTACACACAATACAGCTGAAAATAGATAATTGAAATGTAACATCCATGCCTAATATTAATTGCCCAAAATATCTCGGAGTACTGACATTAGCAATTGAACACAGGATCACATTAGCTATGGACATAACACTTGCCAGTTCAAGGCTTTACCAGATATTTTATTTTGACCACTACTTACAGAAAGCTAGCAGTGTAATATGATTGTCTGTTCTTTCAGATCAAATGTCTCTTCTTACATGAAAAGTCTTCCTCACAAAGACTGGAGTGTCAGGATCACCAGATGGAGGTCTGGTGAAGCCAATGTGGTGTGGCAATGTCACCAAATATTCTAATGGACTGTTCTTTCACAGATATGTATCAATCCAGCTCATGACACTTCAACAAATGCAGGGCAGTCCCCTCTTCCATGAACCCCAGTACAATGCAGACATCTTGTTGTCAAAGGAAAATTATGTTTCAGTACTTTGAACCTGAGTCCAAAAGAAAGGGAAATCTCTGATGCTGCTCCTACAACTTCTACACCAAGAGTGATTGCACTGAGACTCAAAGAACCACAGTTAATCATCTTAGTTCAACTGTGAAGAACTCCAGTGAGTGGGTTTTGGTCCACAGGCTAAGATAACAATTTGGAAACTGATTGCTGTAATGCTGTCTTCAATTCCCATTTAATATGTCATTTCATGATTTTTAGTATGCTTCTCTTCAGCACTTTGAATGCACACATTAGTTAATGAACTCAGCATTACCTGCTGCAGTAGGTGTTATTTTGTACATTTTATAGAGGACAATCAAAATTAAAATGTTGTGTCATGGTCTTAATCCTGAATTTTGTGTTGCTCTGGCAACACAATGGGACTCCATTCAATTTAACCACCTGACTCAGTTTGGCTTGTCCCTCGTGGGTAGAATGCAAGACACCAGTGAAATTTGTTCACCAGAGTGCAGGGGATGAATCAGTCTCAAAACCAGAAATTTGACTGTGCTGTTTTGAGCTCAAGATTTCATGGTTAGGCCTCAAAACATACCCACTTTACTATTTTTACATCTGGTTGATCTTAATCTAATAGGGCAGTGATAAGCTTTTGTAAAGTAGCAGTCAGCCCCATACAGGACTTAGATGTTTACAGTGTAGTTTTTCCTTCTACAAAGAGTGCATGAAATCCCAACATAAGTGTGTGATGCTGCAGCAGTCCACTGAGCAGTGCTCAGAGCAAGGAATGAACTGTCCATTCTCAAAGAGCAAGCTCTTGCAAAATAAACTCTCTGCTGTCTTCTTCCCGTTAAAACAAAACCAAACTGCTGACGTATTTCCCACTAAGAGGTCTGAGTTTGCTAGTGCCATCTTCCAAGAAAAATCTGCATTAATGAATTTCTGTGAAATGTTAAAGCTTTAGTTCTACACCATATTATTGGCATATGTTTTTAGCCCTGATAACACTGGGGCAATCTTTATTTTAAAGCCTGACAGTAGTGAACATTTCACAACACAAATCACTCGACTGGTTCAATTAATAAACGCTTTCTTGCTCACCATCTTCCTAGTGCCACCTATTTGAATTCTGAAAGGGTCGTCATATGACAGCAGTGCCTACAAAGTCCCATATGCTCAAATGCATGACAGAGCTGCTCCTCCACAGACCCAAATGCCAGTAAAAACTTCTGTTCCAAGCCACTGACAAATGGTAAAATATGCCAACCAGAATTTACTCTCTTATGCTCCCCATTGATCTAGGTCTGCTCATCCACACTTCTACTTACATTATGAATTCTTAAAGAATGACATATTTGTGACTTGTGCCTAGGCAATGTGTTGCCTAAAGGACTCCAGAGCAAAAAAAAAACCAAAAAAATCCCAACATTCTCCTAGGGTTTTGATAGTACAAGTAGCAATTTTAGGGCAGAGCTAAAAACAGAAGTATACCTCCAGGCCCTTGCAAGATCCTATCAGGTGGACATTATGTGTTGGACTTTACTTGCCTGCCAAGGAGCCCATTTGATGTGCAGTCGGAGTTAGAGAACAGTCACAGTTCAAGTCATATCTGGTACAATATATTTAAATGTTTTGGGAGCTTTTTTTGGCCTTCTTTGTGTGGAGCATGGACATTACCAAAGGAACAGGGCTTTGCAGTTACTCCCCTTCTGAAGTCACTGTAAGAACCTTTGCATGTGTCATGGTTTCACCCCAACCATCAACCAAGCCCCACACAACCACTCACTCATTCTCCCACCAGTGGGATGGGGGAGAGAATCAGAAGGGTAAAAACTGGAAAACTAGTATGTTGAGATAAAGATAGTCTAATACGGAAAGTAAAAACTGTGCACACTAGCAAAAAACCCCAAGGGATTAATTCACTACTTCCCATGGGCATTCAGAGGTGTTCAGCCATCTCCAGGAGAGCAGGGCCCCATCACATGTAACAGGAACTTGGGAAGACAAACATCATCACTCCAAATGTCCCCTCCTTCCTCCTCCTTCCCCCCACTTTATAAACTGAACATGATGCTGTATGGTTTGGAACATCCCTTTGGGCAGTTTTGGTCACCAGTCTTGGCTGTGTCTCCTCCCAACCTCCCATACACCCCCAGTCTCCTTGCCACTCTGGCAGTACCAAAAGGAGAAAAGACCTTGGCTCTGTGTAAGCTCTACTCAGCAATAACAAAAAACATCTCTATTACCATCACTGTGTTCAGCACAAATCCAAAATATAGTCTCATACTAGTCACTGTGAAGAAAATTAACTACACCAGGCAAAACCAGCATGCTCTCACTCCAGCTAGTTCTTACCATCTGAATGACTTGATTTCCCAAAATATCCATCCACCTTGTAATCTGAATGTAAAGCTTAACTTGTCACAAAAGGTAGATGTTTAAGACAATATTTTTGGCTTTTGAACTGTTCCAAATAAGTTAACATAAATTTGGAGCAAAGTGGAATAAGACACTGTTTCCATGCAGATTACGCAGGTTTGTCTTTCCTGCTATCATTTCATGTTGAAAGGACCACAAAAGATGCAACTGACAGTCTCTTTCAGAAGGGCACTTTATTGTGAAAATGAAACAGTGAAATGATTGCAATTAGTATTTAAAATCAGTATGACAGACAGAGTAGTCATATGAATGGACAGCAAGCCACTTACTCGCGTACTCAGTTTTACAAAAATTGCAGAGGAAATGGAGCTTCCTAATAAAATTGGGGTGGGTATTTATTGTTAAAAAAAAATCCTACTGAATGTGGAGTCATTTACTGTAAGTGCTATTACTGTTAATGAGAGAAAGAGGAAAGTTAATTTCATGCATATTTTATTTCAAATTCACTCCATCCATGAAGCAATTTCACATAACAGTAGGTGGAATACAAACAGGCTAAATTGGCAGTATGTGTGTGGTGAAGAAAACCAACTAAAATCAGAAGGGAATATTTTGTAAAAAATAATACTTTGACAGCATAATAGAAGTCTTCCTGTTCCAATTCAAGTGGAAACACATGCAATCTAAACTGTTTTAGCTAATCTGAAAGACTAGTCCTCATGGTAAAAATACACAGCAGGTTGGGCTCCATGGCCCTTTCTATTAATTTTGTAATGACATCAAAACCAAGGAAAAAGCTCTACCCTCAGTGCTTGTGTGCAGAAAACCCTTCCTGCTGTTACCGTGTGTTCTTGTGTATGTTGAGAAAGACCCAGCTACAGCACAACAACACTGGTGTGTTCACACCAGCCAGCTATACTAATCCATCTCCCTGTTTAAAGAGTACCTGACTCTCTTCTTTGTAAAGCTGAAAGATACACTTATTATCCGTGCCAGAAAGACATTCTTGCAGATCCCATGTGTGCACAGTTATAGGTAATATCTGTGCAAAACCTGCAGCATGCAATGTTTTGGGCTCTCAGCCATGAAAGTCATATTCTGAATTGATTGTGGAGATCAAGTGTGGGAGAAAAGCTCAACCAACCTTGAGGTTTGCAATTTTAGAGAAGGCAGTGAATTGTAATTCTCAGTTCAGAAATCTTGAAGGTAGACGATAGTATTGTTTGTCACCTGGCCATTTGTATGTTTCACCTTTTTCAACTTGCCTCTGCAGGGATGTGCATATAAATCATCTATAAATATTTTGAGATGCCTAATAACCCTGACACTATTCTATTTTTTAATATCGATTTTCTTGCCTCTAAAAATTATTGTCTGAAGCTACTAGACTCAAATACTGCACAACAGTTCAGATACTGCAAACAATATGTATGTTCAGAGCTATCATCAAACAGAGGTTTAGTTTCTTTAGGATTTATTTTTTGCTCTGAAAGGGAGATCAGACAGACATGACAGACATATTCAAGGTGCTTTCTAGTCCTTGTGTCATTTCTCTGAACTCCCTATTCCATTAGAGTAATTTCTTCAGATGAGTAACGTTTCCTTCTTTCCATAAGGCCACGATGGATTGATTGCACTAAAGTTCATATAAACTGGAAATATGATCCAAATACAGTACCTTGTATGTCTTATCCCCAGAAAGTGTTTGAGTGCTTATTAATGAACCTTTCTGATGCAGTTATTTGTGTCCACCTAAAACACATCAGCCTAATGAAAGAAGGGAGTTTAAAGGAAGACTTTGAAGAGTAAGAGAAAACCAGTATGATGAGAGAAGTCTGACAGAGCAGCAGACATGCTACACAGCCACAGACACTCAGTTTGTTCAGAAATTTTGCTAAAAGGATGCTAGGCTGCTCAAGGAAAGAGAACACGAACATTTGCTGATTTGTCTAAGAAACAGAGATGAAAGTGGTTGGTGGAAAAAAAAAAGGGACAGAAAAAATGATCAATAACACCTGGTGGCAAGGCAAAGGAAAAGAGACATTGGAGCTGATGGTGCTTTCAAAGATGGCAAGCCTGAATGATGATGGAGAATTTCAGAGAAGTTACAAAAGGAGGAGAATTAATACAGACATGTTGATTCTTTTTTATTTGGCACATGACAGAGTTGTGCAGAGAGGTGAGTCAGGGAAGGGGCAGGCATGAGAATATGGGTGTTGGATGAGTGACAAAGGTGTAAACATTGTGAAAAAATCCAGACAACTTGTTTTATGTCAGAGTATCCAATAATGTGAGTTTCAGGATAGAACAACTGTTTATCCTCTTGGGATCTTCACTAGTAATTTGGAAATGCCACCTGAGCATGTGAGTGAGTGAGTGAGTGAGTGAGTGAGTACACATCTCTGCACATAAAAAAGGCCAAAGAACAAGTACTGGAAAAAAGAGAGGCTGAGGGCAGAAGTGATGATGTATCAGATACAGAACTGCTCTGAAGAACGTCAGTGAATTCAAATAGGAAGATGAAAGTTAAAAATAAAATTGTATTCCTCATTAAAGAACTATTTAAGAACTTTAAGAGTGAAAAGTGAGTTGTGCATCTTTATTCTGCTCTTTTCTTTATATAGTTGAACGATCACACACTGCTGGTTCCAAATCAGGTGTCCTTCTATCCATTCACAAAAAAAAAAAAAGAAAAAAAAAAAAAAAGACAGAACATATGGCAACCTGCTTCATTTAACTCTGTACAATTAAAATAAAGGCACCAAAGACATTCAGACTTGTACCATTTGACCAAATTAGCAGAGGAGTTTCAGATGCTTGGAAGTGTGAAAATTCTTTTTCGGTGTTTTTTGATTTTGCTTTTTTAGTTTTTAACTACTACACTCCTAGATCTGGGGCTTTGTATTATGCTGGTTGCACAGTGCTTGTCCTATAATAAATAATACAGGTTTCACAATTTCCACTAATGTTTAAAGCCCTTTGTGGTAGTTTGGGCTAGGCCTTCCTTGGTGACCAGTTTGTAACCAAGGAAGGGTCTAGATTTACCCAGTATTCCCTACGATTTTTACGTAAACGAGACTATAAGAAGAAAGGAGGAGAGGCCTTTGCTGTCTTTCCTTCCGGCGGCTTGGAGGTGCAGGTTCCCTGCTGTTGAGTCTGCCGTGTTGGGGAGCGAGGCCTGGTAAGGCCTTGTAGACCTTGGGAGATGGAGATTGCCGGCGATCTCGGTTGTCCCAAGGAGAGTGGTGGGATATTTCTTTGCTAACTCTTTAGTTACTAGATCTCGGGCTACTGATTGGGAGATATATATATATATATATTATTTTGGTTTTGTTCCCTTTTCCTTCCCCCTTCCCTTTCCCTTGTGAAATTGTATATATTTTAATTGTATATAATTGTAATATAAGTGTAAATATATTTATATATATCACTTTAGCTGTCTCTCTCTCATTTCGTGTTTTCTTGGTTGTTTTTCTCCCTCTTCTCCCTGAGGTTTGGGGGAGAGGGGGAAATCTTGTGGTAAGGTTTGGAGACTTGGTAGGGAGCCAGCTTCAAATCATATCACCCTTAAAATCAGGTGTTGGTTGATAAAAAGTCTTTCACTTAATTCTGAGTTTAAAATGCCAGCTGGATTTATATTTGATCAAATTATTAATTCAGAATTACATGGGATGGAAATTTAAATTACTTTTTCCACAATTTCCCCAACTTTAGTTATAATTATGTGATTAGTAGAAAGGATGGAAGGTAACAGTAAATGGTAACATGGAGAGAAAAAGAAAAACAGAATAACATCTACGTCATTGATGAGAAACACTTCATTACAGTTGTAACATCTAAAAGAAGCTTAATTTGGAAAGAAACTATTTCAGAACAGTGTTCTCTGCACAGTAGATTATATTTTGTAAGACCTCGAAGGGACTATGGCATTTTCTTAATATTCTGCTTACAAAAAGTCATTCAGCATAGAAATTATCAATGTATTGAAAAGAACAACCAAAGAACCTGTGTTTGCTTTCCAATTAGTTACTGCAGAAACTTATTAAGAAAGAAAACCCTCAGGGCATAAATAAGTTGCCCATGTCTCTATGAAACCTTGGTGCTGATGGTGAGGCGAAAAAATGTAACATTTTACACAGTTGTAAAATTCCGGAATCAGTCTGTCTGATTTTCAGAAGAATAGTGCTAATGACAATTGAATTAGTGATTAAAGTGAGATAATTTCATTATGAAATTGTTAAAGGCCGTGGAAATTCATAGCATTTTTGTCAATTTATTTTTTTCAAAACAGGACTGTATTTTTCAAACAAATGTGTGTGTTTCTGTCCAGACAAGTACAGTTTAGAAGGGAGGATTTATCAATATTTACTTCAACTTTTTCCAGCAGACAGAAAGCACAAAGGAACAGAAAAGCCTGGTCCATGTAGGGGTAAAGCTATATCTAAGCTCTGACTCACCCTTCAGTTATGAGTGAGACAGCCCTGGGCCTTCGCTCCTTCACAGTGTCTGGGTCACCAGGCTGGTTCCTTCTGGAAGCTTCCAGGAGCTAGGTTGGATTCCTAATGGAAGCTTCTGTCTTGCCAGACCTAGCTCTCCTTGGGCAGCTGTATTTCCCTACCCTCACTGGGAACAGCAAATCCCTCAGGGTTTGGGGCATCATTTCCTCACAGGGATGTTAAAACCCCTGTTCTTCTCTTTGCTGCTTCATCCTGACCTCTGCCTGTTCTCTTGCACCCGCCTCAGGCTTTACCTCAGACCGACGTAGCTAGAGATGTGTGTGAAAAGTTCTGAACAGAACTTCTCATCAGAGTAAGCCAACTCACTGATGTAAATGCAACACACATGGCAGGGAAAGAAGAAAAAAGAGAAGTGAGTAACTCTAGTCAGAAAACCATAATTTAAGAGAGGAAAGATCATACCTTCCCTCTTTCATGTACTTAGCACTGTTTTTGCATTATGTATTGTATTTTTCTACATCTGTGTAGAGCCTTAAAGATTTTCATAATTTTTTACTGCCTTGTCTCTGGAATACCTGGGTTTACCTTATGTTTTATTTATCGTTAGATTACTTGATAGACACTGCTTGTCCTAGTTATATTTCTGTATGACGAGAACAACCCAAAGACTTGAGACTTAAGTGCTCCTAAGTTTAGGGTATTTTAAGGATAATATTCACTTATGTTTTTCAAGTGATTTATTCATTCAAAATAGAAGTGAACAAGATCCTCCCGGGTAAACACACACATTGTTTTAAAACAATCCTCAAAACCAAAAGATATGCTTAACTGAGGCTATTTTATATTTCAATGAAAATTTGCTCTTTGGTCTGTTCAAGTCCATTCAATCACTTTGCCTTCAACAAAATTTTAGGGGGAAAAATGAAAACATAATATGTCTCTGTAGTTCAAAATGGTAAAAAGCCAGCATGAGAATACAACTACGAAATGAAGAAACAGCATATATGAATGGCCAATTAAGAGTCTGAGAGTCTATCCATTGATAGGCTTTGTTCTCCACCCAGTGAGTCCAAATGTATTAAGACCAAAATGCGTTAACGGATTCTCCTGAGAGCTCTGGGTTTTAGTGCTAAAAAGCTCTAACACAACACAGCCCTGCCCTGCTCTTACACTGGGGAGTCCTTTTTAGAGGATGTGAAATGAAAGGTTTGTGTGCTCTCTTCCCATGTATCTTAAGTCATGCTTTTTTTTATTTGTGGGAGAAACGAAGGACTGAATTCTGAGGTCTTTTTTTATGTCTTTCCCTGAGAAATGCAATATCAGATTGGAAAAAATAAAGATTTAAGATTGCACGTTTGGATACAGATCTATGTATTACACATCCTTAACTAGCAGATAGTGAAGGAAAAGAAAAGGAAAAGGAAAATATTTTCCCATCTCTTGATATTTTATTGCTATAGTTAAAACATTTTGTGTGTTATTTTTTTGTTATCTTGATAGAAATATTAACTATCATTAAAAAAACCAAAGTAAATTCTACCTTTCCTGATGATGGGAAGAGCTGGAAAATATGATCCAAATAATTATGTCAAGACTTAATAGCTAGAAAACAAATGTAAAGAAATGAAGTTCTTTACATTACAATTCTTGTCCCTTTGAAAATTCTTTTGATCATGAGAGTCTCATTCAGGGTTAGGAAATACTTGGACTGTCAGTGGCTCTGTTAGTGGGATTCCTCAGCTAAGAGTCAGAATGAGCTGAAAAAATCAAGTTTAAGGTGACTCATTACAGGTCACATAAGGCATAAATAGCAAATGTAATCAATCCTCTGTTCTTCCCTGTTAATCAACAGTGGAAATAAACTGACTTTTCTATTTTCAAAGTAAGGTGTGTAATCACTAATTACATGTGGCAGACCAACTGCTAAACTGACATCACAGTAATTTTTAAAAATAAACTTATGACAAACTGAAGCATATCCTTCACTATTTCTATCCTGTGGTGCTAGTAGAAAACCTTTCTACATCACTTTTGTCAAGGAATATTCTAAAATCACCATCTCAGTCCAGAATCAGTCTACTGGGTGATTTGTATCTTTTCCAATGAATATAGAAGGATGTCCACACTCAGGAACAAACCAATGTACTTCTCATGACAGAGCTGTTTGAATGGTTTGAGTTTTCTGGAAAAGATTTTTTCTGGGGAAACCTATTTTGAAAGCTGTATAAAGCAATTAAACCTAACTTTAGTGTTACTGTTAACCATGGAGCAGGTTCCTCGGAGCATTTTACTCCACTAAGCTACAGAATCTTCACAAAAATAGAAAGCAGTCACAGGTGCTACAGTGAGTGTCGCCCTAATGTAAGAAAATCTGCAGAGGGTGTATGATTACATATCTGATACTACTTAAGGGTGTTGCCACATTTGGTTTTCAGTTCTATCTCCTTTTCCCCTCGCTAAATAGTACCATTTTAGAAAGGAACCTTCATTTCATAGGAGCTAGTCTAAGTTCAGGATCAGCCAGTCTTTTACGCTGCTATTTCAAGGAACTAAATGGCCTGAGAGAAACTGGCAAAGGGAGGACTCAGCAATTCTTTCCTCTTCCCTCCCAGTGACAACTAGACCGGTGGCAGAAGGAGGAATCAGCTGAAATGATAGATATTTGTAGATACAGGGAATCGGAGGGACGAGGTTACAGATAGTGCTTCCCTGTAATGTTGTGGATGGCTCAACTACTTCCTTTAAAAAACTCCACCTCTCTACCTCTCAGTAGTTCTGTTATCACCCGCCTTTCAGAGTTAGGTGGAAAAACAAAGTCAAGTGAAATCGACTGGAATTGCTTTTCCACTGTTTACCCAACCTCTTGATAAAGCCAACAGTCAGCTGCGTTCAGCAACAGTTTGTGTGAGTAGTGGATCAGTTGTTCTGGAAGAGCAGAGGCTTCAGAGGTGACCGTGCAAAGAATTCCCTGCTCCCCACCTGTCAGGGTACCCCAGCTGTCTGTTACCAAACATAATGGAGCGTTTATTTTCTTGTTTTCATGACACTATTTTAAGGATTCCTGAGCTGACCATTCCACATATCAGAAAAACTTTCTGTCTCTGAACTGAATTCATCAAAGAAATACTTATTTCAGCGACTAATCTTATTCTTCAAAGAGATTGTGCCTGTCTCTTTCTCTGACTACTAGTATTGTTAGATATCTGAGTTCAAATTATAACCCATTCATTCTTTTGTCTTCCTCCGAAATTAGACTTATCTAATAAACCCCCCTGAACTTACAGATGTGTAAGCTTTTGCAGGTTAGCTGCAAAAACCCTGTGTTCTGGTTGTGCCAGGTTGCCTGCCAGGAATAGAAGATGTACACCAACCACACTGATTCTAGTTTGCTAAACATAGAGTTTACTTATTCTAACCTCCACAGGCTGCAGTCACCTGTGTTGTAGTGGCACAGTTCCAGGATGTAAAAATATTAACCATTTTCAAAGCTCAGTTTACCAGACAGATGAAATTATTGGTGATAAAGTTAATTTTCATAACTTCTTGTTTTTGATTAATTAGTATTAAGATGTGTTTACTTGACAGCATTTATAAGACCATCTGTACTTTATTGAACATCTTTCACTGATTTAGTTGGAAGACTGATGTCTGCACTGCCAAATTCCTAGCTTGCCTTCAATGCTGTCTGAACTAATGGTATATTTAAAATAGGAATAATAATTATTCCAAACAAGATGGGGAACGAAGCTATGGCCAACACCTTCGGAAACCAACACCGTTAACTTTTACTTCTTGTACACTTGTGTGGATTCATTAATAGTCATCTATGGACTTATGCGAAGGATGGAAGAGACTTGTGGAAGCTCCCTCTCACATCACAAATTTCCTTTTCATAATGTATGTGAAAGATGGGAGCACTGGTGATAGAAAATTTTACCTAAAAAAAGTTGTACTTTCAAGAAAGGACTTATGATTTCAAGGATTTTTTTTTTTCCCTTTAAGAGTCTATGCAAATTTGTATTGTGTCTTCATTTTGTTAAAAGAAAGGATATAAATATATTTTTAAAAATAATTACTTTCACTCTTGAGGTCTGTGTTTCTGAAACTTACAGTTCTTAGAGAGAAGACACATTTATCTCTGTGCGTTTTCAACATCTTCTTTTTAGTCATGATACCAAACCACCCCAGTCCTTGTGGTTTACGTTTTTGGCAAGTTTGACATTTAGTTCTTTAATGGTTGTTAGAGAGCAAAAGGCAAAGGAGTTTCCATCTTTACTGAGGCTACATGAGGTTGTCATTGTCTAAACCCAGATGGCAACTAAGGCCCACACAGCTGCTCGCTCAACCGCCCCCATGAAGGGTGATGAGAATCAGAAAAGTGAGAAATCTCATGAGTTGAGAAAAAGACAGATTAACAGGGAAAGCAAAGGCTGCAAACACAAGCAAAGCAAACCAAGAGATTCATTCACCACTTCCTATGGGCAGGCAGGTGTTCAGCCATTCCCAGGAAAGTAGGGCTCCGTCACACATAACAGTGACTTGGGAAGACAAACACCATCACTCTGAGCACCCACCCTTTCCTTCTTCTTCCCCAGATTTATATGCTGAGGATGATGCCATATGGTCTGGGATATCCCTTGGGTCAGTTGGGGTTCTGAGACCTTTTCCAACTCCTTGTGCACTCCCAGCCTCCTTGCTGGTAGTGTGGGGTGAGGAGCAGAACAGGCTCTGTATAAGCACTACTCAGTGGCAATGAAACATCCCTGTTTTATCAACACTGTTTCCAGTACAAATCCTAAGCACAGCCCCTTACCAGCTGCTATGGAGAAAATTAAATCTACCTCAGCCAAAACCAGCACAATGGTTTACTGATGTTTGCACTTCAGCTGTTATACTAGAAACCCTGTATGAGGAAAAAAAAGAAACACATCTTATATGCAAAGCTGGAGAATTCATTGTTCACTTAATTAAAGTAAAAAAGTCTAATAAAAATAGAGGAAACACTTGTTGTTGCAATGATGCAGACAGTCACAGATCATCTTATCTATATAATCCAGGAATGTCTTAATATAATACCATAAAGATTATTGCATACATTTTTCTAATACTTACTCCTTTTCTGTGAAGTTTTGCTCAACCTTTTTTGTTTTCCTGGGTCTTGAAGTCAATGGCAGCAGCTTTTCTTGAGAAAAAGGGAAGCAGGGTGAGTTACATCAAATCTCAACACCCAAAGTTCAGAGGACTGCAATGCAGATGCTAGGACTTCATTTATTCTCATCCTTGGGTTAAGAGAATTTTTATACTTTGAATGTGCTCTGCACCCTGTTTTTCTTTTTTGGTCTACAGTTCTGCATTACGTCTGACTTTAGTCTATACTGAATATTTTAAATTTATTGGATATTTGATCCTTATTAATTTCATTATCCCTAAAAGCTTTTCTTACCCAGCTCCTAAAGTTACATTCCTTTAACAGTCTGGAACCGAACAGTGCTGAGCTTTTTATAAGTGTAGATGCTCTGGTGTAATCCATTCCTTATACTTTCAAAGCCTGTGCTATCTCTTCATACTTGGACCCTGCACCACATCATTATTCAGGAGTCATAGATCAGTCATTCTAAAGAGATTAAGTATTTGTTAACACAATCTGTCACAGATAATATATCCAAATTATTTCAGCAATGGGCTTTATGCCACACAGTTGTACAAAGCAAATAAAAGCAAGACAAGTTAGTTACCAGTTACCTGCTCCCCAGGCAACTCCTGTAATCTAAACCAAAACTCAAGGCACAGTCTAGACCCAACCAGACACAGTAAGCCTGACAAACCCCAGGAAAGAGGGTTTGCAGCTTTTGAAGCCTTTCATCTTTTTATTAGCAGTGCCAGCACTAGAAGTACTGGATTACAGAATATTATGAAGATTCCCCATAAATTACTGGGACTAGCAGCACCTTGGCAGAGCTCCGAGTGCTGTTCCAGCATGCAGGAGAGGAAGCCTACGGTGCAGGTGGCTGCATCTCCAGCTGGCCAAAACCACCCTGCTACTTGATACAACTCACTGAACATGAATTGTCATGTGCAGGATGACAGTGACTCCAGTCATTCCTATCTGCAGTGTATGAGGTCTGTTACTCCTCTTACCCTTTTAGGAGAGACCCTACTGCATTTTCAGGCCTACTGCATGTTAATGGTTGTGCTCAATGATCTGGGATGTCCTTTCCAATCTTAATGATTCTATGATTAAATGGTTCTATGAGATATACAATGTATTGGAAAGAGAGGGGAGATATCTACATCTTCACACAGTTTATATTCAACATAGGCTGATCTCTGTGTTCAGGGTGTGTAAGGGCTATACTTCAATGGGATCTGGGTTCCTAAATATGTGAATGTCTCTAGCTGAGTTTGCGTATTTCACCTATATGCTGTCTATACTTAGCAGCTGGGCAACCCCCAGGTAACCCTGTTGGGCATGTCCCCAGGGCATACCAGGTGGTATTTGAAGGTGGGTGATATTTGAAGGAATATTCTCTCCCTGCATGTGTTTACAGGATCACGGATTTACTTGTTGGGTGAGCAGAGACAGCAGTTTAAAAACTGTCACAAGCATGACCCTCAAGGTTAAGAAAGAAAACCTCTGGGTTGTGAAGTTCTGAGATCAAACAGGAATATAATATTTAGCAGCACTGTGATGCTGTGATGGCAAACCAAAAAAGCAAGTAACAAAATGTTCTTTTTCCAGCAAGTACTGCTGCACATGGCCTGGATGGTTTATTGTATTTAAAAAAATGTGGCCCTGGAAAGGTTATGGAGAACTTTACTGTCAACTAAATTCTTATCATGCTGCCCAATGACATATCTGGCTGAAAATTACTGTTTAATTCGAATCCAAGAGACGAATTTGTTTGCTATTATAAAAAAAAAAATGGAGAGCCGTTCTTGATAAAAGAACAGAAAAGAGACTTTATGGTCTCTTTTACCTGCAGTTCCAGCTGGTTACTGTTGTGAATTAAAATAATATATTTTTCAATAAAACACCTTCTTTTTTCCCTCCCAAATGACTACCCTTTTATTCATTATATATATATTATACTGACTTTTTAAAACTGTTCAAAAATTTGCTACAAATGTGTAGGAGTTGAATGATATATTTTCTTGTTAAAAATTTCTTCTATATGAGCTCCAGTGTTCTCTGCTTATCACTCAAGCTCCCGAGTTTCTGATTCTGAACATGAACGCCACAGTTCATGTCATTCATACTATAAAGGGGCAATTAGATTCATCATTATTACTTGGACAAAATATGTATCTGTACCTTGTAAATCTTCTTTACATCTGAGGATTTTTCAATATACCATAATTGAATTCACATTTTCTGGCATCTCTTAATAACCTTTCCTGTTCTTAGTATTACAATGAAGTAAAATGCTCGTAAGTGGATGCAGAGTGCAGCAAAGTGAGAGTCTCCTCTTTCTCCTGTGATACAGATATTTCAGTCAGTCTACACAGTTCAGAAGACATTCAGGGCTCAGTAGCTGTGGCTGCTGTAGCACAATCCAAGCATATTTAGCTTTTCCAAGACTTCCACTGAGTTTCACTCTCCTGGAGGTCACTGAATTTCTTTGAGATAATAGACCTGGTTGGTGGATTTCAGGGTTTCCAGAGGGAACAATTTTAATATGAAGGTAAGACAAGTTCAGTGATAGGTAGATTGACAAGGGCTTCCAAGGTCAGCCTTGCCTGAGAGACACAGGTGGCTCCCTTGACCTAACACAGACATCCATTCAAGTGACCAGAGGTTCTGAGAGACGAGGGAAAAGACAGGTGATTCTCGCAGTTTTTATACCATCACTTTCATGTACAACATCTGAAGGACAAAAATCGGTGTGTTTGAATTTACATTTCCCCAGTTGGGGAATCTAAATCATTGTACCAGCTGGTGTAGTATCACAGTTCTTTTCAGAACAAGAAAAAAAGTAACTGGGGTGGATTTCAGTAATAACTAGAGGGGATTCATGAGCTGTAACACAGTTTATAGCATCTATAAACTCAGTTTTTACTGTTCCAATACAAGATCCATGGTCAACTGAGTAAAAAATTCCAGAGTCTAATAAGTTTCACAGAAAAATTAAGAAGCGAAGAGGAAGGAAATGTGAAGGCAGTTGGCAGTTCTTAATACTGCATTACTACTAACCTCCTTTATTTATTGCCAGCTTCTTGGTTTATCTACCTGTCATGTCTAATTTTATTTAATTAAGTCCATTGAAAAAAATTCCATATTTTTCTTTTTATGAAACCATCACCAATTCAGACTTGAAACCTCTCCTTTTCTCAAAAACTTTGTTCGTCATTTAGAAAGTTGAAACAGTAGCAGGTGATGAATATTGATGTGCTATTTCCTGGTTTGTTTTTAGTTTTTCCACTGCACTCATTCAGAGTAATAGTAACAGTTAAAAATCCCTCCTCTTTACCACTCCTGCACATATTTCTCATATGAGCTTCAAATTTCAATTCCTGTAAATAGCTCAGTGATCATATTTTCCTGTCAACTCCTCCACCCCCCCTGCACTGGAGCCAATGCTGGATTTAATGACTTCATTTCCCAACATTTTCAATATCAAGACTTTTATAGGCAAAAAAAAAAAGATAAAAAAATGTACGGAAGTCTATGGGACTGTTTCTTGCTGAAGTGTGCTCAGGAGAAGAAGGAATGCACCCAAAAAACCTGTTTGTGCCTTGTATGCTGGGCTAAAATACGTATGTTAGGTACACACCTATGCTACTTCATCTATATACTGATGTCTCTTACCTCTCTACCTTCTGTCAGGTATAAATGCAGGTGTGAAGGGAAGTTGTGTCTATTTCCTGTTTTCACCTGATTTGTTTGATAAGTCTCTGTGTCTGCATTTATCTTCATCTATATTAATGCATGCTATTAGATAATCCTCTTGGTCTCTGCATTTCTGCCTCTAAGTGACATGCATTCAGCAATGTTCTTGTACTTCTTTGATTTAAGTTGCTTAGCTTAGAACAGCAAAATCAAGCAGTATTGCAGTGAAAGTCATGGTATTGCATGAATTTAGAAGTCATCTCCTGGGCAGGACCAAAGCCCCACAAGTCATCACCTTAACCAAGGAGTCAGACTGGAAGGATCATTTGTTAGTAATGTCAATGTCTGTAAAATAAAGAGTTTAATCCCCTGCATTGCGTCCTGTTAAAATCATATTTATTATACCGATCTACAAAGGTTACATGCATTCCATTGGGCATCAGGACAAAATTAGATTTGATATTATGGCTAACAGTAACTCCCAGAAGGCAAATGTTGTGACACTGAACTGTGAAAGGGCAAACTCTAAATGCTGATAGAAAAGGTTAACAGCATGCTGGCGAATATAATACAAAAGGAACACCCTACACTCTACAAATTTGACATAGAAAGTATGTAAGGAGCAATTCCAAAGACAGTGAATACCAAGAGAAAAAAGACAGCTGTTGTGGTTTAAACAACTAAGTGCCACACAGGCACTCATTCACTTCTCCATCACTGTCCATCATTTGTGGGATGGGGAAAAGAATCAGAAAAAAAAATAAAACCACTGGGTTGGGAAAAGGACAGTTTAATAACTTAAATAAATCAAATAGTCTAGTTATCATACTGACTCTGAAATACAGCAGTGCACCAGTTATTTGGAAGAAAATTAACTCAATCCCAGATGAAACCAGAACAGAAGACCACATCATTAGGCAGAAAAATGAGCATATTTTCTGAGGCTAAAGAAGCCTTCTTAAAAAACATATGGGAATCTTGTGTAAATAACACAATATAAGACAGATCTTGTCCAAATAAGACAGATGCCAGGTCTGGTGTAATTCAGAAATAAGGAAAGCCAAGGGAAGCTCAGAATAGTGGCAAAGTAAATGAAATAACAGTTATCCATAACAGAAAAAAAAAAAAAATCAACAACCCCCCCCCTCCCAAAACTCAAACAAACCACCAAATCCAAACAAGGAAGAACATACAGTAACACAGGATCCAAGAAACTAATGATGTGAGAAGGGCCATAGATGAAATTAAAGAAAAAGTAAAGGAAATGAGTGTTCTTTTCAAACAATCTTTACAGTAGAAAAAAGACAGGGAAAGTTTTACACCAAAGTCCTTTTTTATCCTTCTTCCATTACTTTAAAGTCTCTGGAGACTTAAAAAAACTTAAAAGAACTTATCAGGTCTCAAGTGCAGTAGTAAATAAGCTGTCATAGCTGCATTTCATCCAGGATCAGAATTAAATGAAGTGTGAAAAAGGTGACATACCTATGGGATCTGCTATCTTTCTCCTGAAAAAAACCCCTGCTTGTCAATGCAGAAGAAGCAGGATTTTATTACCCCTGGTTCCCACCTTTCCCTGGAGTTTTTTCTTTTGTCTTGATGGCTTTTTGCCACATCTTTCTGGGGCTTTAAACAATCCTTTCTGCTTCTACAAACCTACAGTGTAGTATATTTCCTCCTAATTAAAATAATCATAATTGATTCCTCCTAATCAATTCTTCCTAATTTTCCACCTTTACTATTTATATCTTCCTTGTCCATCTTTTCTATCCAATGTTTTCTGCAGGCTTCAAGTCACTCCTTTCTAACAAGTTTCATTTATATCGTCACAGCAAGAGAACTGTGGTTTCTTCCTGTTTCGTTAGAAATCTGCATTAGATGTTTAAGCTCTCGATGATGATGACAACACCTCCTTTTAGGAATGCTGTCTGACAAAAGGAAGGAGGGTGATACCATAGGGGGGTAAGAAACACTATGAATATTAAAGTAATTATAGGTGCTGAGAATTCAGTTACTATCACTTACAGTTTCACATTTTAGAGAATAATTTTCCAGCTTTAGTCATGCACATGTTGAACATCCGACTTCATTTTCTTCACTAGTCATCCAAGAGAGACAGGGTGTTTCTGAAGACAGTTGACCACATACCAAGGGAGGCAGTTGGTAAAGGCGTTTTATTGAGCAAGGTTGATTCTGCTCATGTTAGTGTGACAATGTCTAGTGCAGAGGTTCTTGGGATTAAAACCAATAGAGTTCTTTATGTTGATTTCTTATGAAGCTATTAAAAAGAAATTAGCATAATTGGCTTGAGGTTTCACTAAAATTAGAATTATTCCAAAGGGAAAGAAAGGCTGTTTGGGTTTGGGGAAGACTTATTTCCTGAGTTTGAACCATTTACTTAACCCTAAATTAAAACAAACAGGAAAAAAAGTGTATGATTTTTTCATACTTTGTCTTTATTTCATAGATACCAGGGATCAAATTCGGGGTTGAGAAATACCCTTGCAGAAAACAAATGAAGTGACAGAAGAGTGGGAGGAATAAGAGTTGTTATCCAAAATGTTCCTGACACCATCACACCCCTTCAAGTGTTTGTTAAATAATATATTAATAGTACATGTAGCCTGGGAAAACGTCATTCTGAACAGCTGCTGTAGAGAAGGCAAATGTGATCATGGTGGTAAGGCAATAGGGTGGGCTCTAACAAATGGCCTGGTAGCAAAACCTGTTCAATCCCAGTTGCTCTTAGAAACAATTCAGTACTACTTTCTGTGTGCAGCTTCGGTATATTTACAGTTCCAAGTGCAGCTTTATGAGGAGAACAAGTTCAGAGACTACTGATGCTCTATGCAACAGTCATTGGTGCACTCTCTTGCCATCTTTCACTTGCTCTGGCAGGCTGTCATGTTATATTTCAAGATGACCAAAAACTTAAACACCCATAGTCCTTGATGACCTTAATATCTGGTCTGAGGCAAATACCAGTAATGATCTGCATCTTGCTCATATGTCTGTCTCCATAAAATCCGTTGGTCTAGATGTTGTATGTGAAATACTAAAGCTGACTCTAAAAAGACATCAGTCTGAGGTGTGAAATTTGCCCACTCACTACAAAAGGGCACCATGCTTCTCTGCACGTTAAAGACTTGTTAGACATTTAGACAAGAACAAAAGTTGCTATTAACACTCTAGCAACACAGGTTTGTGCCAGACCCACAGACATCAGCATCCTTCAAGCAGGTGTGATGATAGGAAGTCCTCTTTCTGCTTGGATCAGAGACATGGGACATAGAAGTATGAGTGATCCCAACAGATGGATTACAATTATGATCCATCACAATTTAGGTGTGCCCTAAATGTTTGAACTTTCCTTCAGACAAACTTGTGCAGTGCATTTTCAGCAGCAAAGAGGAAGACAGACTGTCAGTGTATCAGCCAAGGTATACAGAGATTGTCTCTAGGCAGGTGGATGTATTTTTTCTTCTTTTCACTTCTATAAAGATTTGCAGATGTGTCTGGTTTGGGTTTAGTAAATGTATCCTTTTCCATTTTCCTCTGACTTGAATTAAGTGTGAACTTTGGGATGATTTTAATTGGTTATAATAAGGTATTTCATACCTTCATGTGTGGTGCTTAGGGACTGGGAGTTATGCTTTGAAACTACACAAGCTATTTTGGGAAATGGAAATTTGGTGTCCTTGGGGAGCTTCTTCCGGTAAACGTTGTCAACCAGAAGATTATTCTGAGGCTCAACAAGAAAATAGGAAGGACATTTCAACCAGTGGTTTCAAGGCAAGCTGTGATGTCAATTAATTTGTAGGTTTAGATTTCTGTGGTAAAGAGAGGCCAAGAAACCCTATGAAGCTAAATATGGACCTGTTTTCTTGAAATGATGTAACCAATCTAAACCTGCTGCATGGATTTGAATGTTAGATCTCATGAATTGCTTCAGGAAATCTTCATTAGAATTTTTCAGTCTGACCGTGATTGGTCAGCCCACCATACATGTCTGTGTCAGCTAATGATGGGATTTTGTTATCAACACCAGAATATTAGTAAAAACTCTATTACAGACCTTAAAGAATTAGTGTTGTAGTATTTTTTGTCACTTGTACATATGGTTTATGATTTGTGCCAGCTACCAACCAGAACATAACTTCTTGCTTGTGAAACATTTGCATGACTCCACAGCTGATCTCTCCCCATCTCAAATCTACCCCATCTTCCTGCCACCTTCCTACCAGGCCTTCTCTGTCCAGGTAACTGCCAACATGGTACCTCCTTCTGAAGTAATGTTTCTACAATATTATTGCAGATTTTCAACCTCATCTTGAAAGCAGACCCTGAGCCAGACCTCTTTTCCCCTCAGGTATAAACAGTGAAGCCCTGTGGTGGTTAGAATTTTAGCTAGTGCTTGGGATAATATACTAAAGAAAGCTCTTGGTACTTGCATTTAGTTACATTTTTGTAACAGATCAAGTGCTTATGTCCATAAAATCATCTTCATTTCTTCCCATTCTTTCTCTTGTGTAACAAACACCTTAAGGCAGAAAATGCTTTCAGATGCACTTGACGAAAATAGGTGTTCTCTCTCCATAGAAAGAATAAAATTTCAGTAGATAGATTGGAGAGTAAAATATGATTTAATAGCCTAAATCAAAGCTTAGTGATGCCAGTGAAAACATCCCTGTGGAAAGACGGCAAGAGGAAAAGCAAGTCGATATGAAGGCCATCAGATCAAGGGTTCCAGATATCAAATTTAGGTGATTTCTTTGGAAACGACTTAGCATGAAGCCAAATACACCTCCACACATAAACAAACACCCCCACAGTTTTACATAAGCTTGATTTTGGTCCGAAAACAGAGAAAAAGAGGAGAATCTCAAAATGTTTTTTTTGGCTTTTGTTAGAATTTTTACTTATCTTTCTTTATATCTGTGTTCCTTTCTCATAAGTGAGGTTTTCCTTTTTATTGCTAGTTGATGTGCAATTTTTCTGTCTGAGATCATTCACAAAGGACATAAAAGATGGATTTTTTTGATCCTGACTTCAGAGAAAAAAGTCAGCAATGCATTGAGAAAGAGAGTTAAACCTTACATGAACAGAAGGGAGAGAGCTGGCTGGTGTTTGTGCTCTGCACAATGACCGTTGTCTCTCAACTTTATTCCTAGGACATGGTAGAAACATGGAGCAATTCAGTCATTATTGGAAGTAACTCCACTTTCTGCTAACATTTTTGACAATGTAATAATATTCTGTGCAGGAGCACGTGCTACTAAGGGGTGTTTAGAATTAACACTAAAGTTTAGGTCATTTTCCCACATCCAACTACAATATAGTGTATTCTACAATCACTTGTCAGAGCTGTCAGTTACTTTGTCACTTTTGATTGCCTCTCTGTGAGTCTCAGGTTGCTTGACATGGCTCCAGTCAAGGAAGTCTGGTGACAAATATGTCAATGGCCTCCCTAGGAACCTGGCATGCCAACCATCATGTGATGCATATTCTTCATAATCTCAGATTAAAAGGCACAAATGTAAAAAAAGCCTATGTACCTCAAATAATGCAAGAATCCATCAGCTTTTAAAGGACAGTCCTTGTAAAAACATTGGTGTTTTTTCCCCCAAACATTTAGTAATTTTACTGGTAGCTGCCACTAATGAAAGTATTTTACATTCCATTTACTTGGTATTCAACCCGAGAGAGAGGGGAAACAAGACTGCTAAGACAGTGCATCATTCAGCCTTTGCTCTCAAAATAGTTGTAATACATTGAATATTTCTTTGCATCCTTCTCTACCATCACAATTTGTCTTCCAGTTGTGGAAACTTTGTATTCCATTGCATTGCTTCTCATGTGCACTTCAGATAATGAAATTTTTATAGTATGTGTACTTTGCCAACAATTATCACCAACTCTCATTTTTAATATCTCACTTTCAGCTATCTTGGCAGCCAGGGATGTTCCTGGAAAGGCTATTTTTTCACAGCTCAGCACTGCCCAAAAGCTCTCCTCTGTAGTGGAGGCAGTTTGATGTTGGTGTCAAGGAGAGCCATCCTGATTCTGAGGAGACTTACCTTTGTGTGACTGCAAATTTAATATTTTAAGTGCCTTCTCATATCTATCATCAACTCTCATGGGCTTGCTCATGGCCTGTAACTGAAGTTTGTCGAGATGCACATTTTGCAACCTCCACATCTGTCTTATTTGCAATAGTAAGGACTCGAGTGAATTAAATGTCCATTCACAGTCTTGTTACAAAATTCTCCTTCATGCTGCATTTTCTTCTGAGACAATAGTCTGTTCTTCAGATCCTCCATAGTGCACAGCTGAAAGGTCTTCAGCTTTTCTCTGTGGATCATTCCTTTGTCCTGCACTTTTTCGATTGTCATTTCTGTTACTGATGGAATTATGTGTGGCAAGATATGACAGCACCTTGACATCAGAAATTGCACAAAGTTGTTAATAATATCTTTTGTGATAATGTTTCTACATGCAAGTATAGCCTGCCATAGATTTTCTCTGACGCTTACAGTTCCCTTTAAAAGAGTCTTAAATATTTCTACTGCTAATTCAGTGCTGATATTTGACTGGCTGTGGGGAGGTGATGATGTGCTGTGAGTGAATTCTCTTTGCTGAGTAAATTGTACAGACTACCTGCCAGTAAACTGCAGTTTTCTGTCTGAAACAGAAGAGGCTGGAATAGCAGGCCCAGTGGAAAAGCCCCACTGCTCTCTCTTGTTTCTTTACAGAAACAAGTAAGAATTTGGAATACTGAAGCAGTGAAAGAAATAATTAATATTTGCTTCTGGTTTGTTCTGTGGTCTGTGAGTTACACAGTGCCCAGATATTATATCTTCCTTCTGCTTTCCCTGCTTTTCATAGCTTTTATGAAACCTGGAGACAATCAGGAAAGCTACTGAAGGAGCTGGAGCTTGCACAGTAGTAAACTCTGTCCTCCTCATTGCTTTGAGAAGAACTTTTACATATCTCCAACCCTCTCTTATCACCCTATATCTTTTGCACTTCATCT
Source organism: Corapipo altera (assembly GCF_003945725.1). Lineage (NCBI taxonomy): Eukaryota > Metazoa > Chordata > Aves > Passeriformes > Pipridae > Corapipo > Corapipo altera. The sequence continues at coordinate 5,169,443 of NW_020884892.1, forward strand.
GCATGAACAGGTGATGGTGGGTAGTCAAAAATATGTGACTTCTTGGAAAATATTTTATTTGCGTACAGTTAATTTACATGAGTGTTCTAGTTGAAATTATCCCTGACTGCCCACATCCCTTTTCATGTGGATGGTGTCTTTCTCCTAGCAGTGAGAGTGGACCTGACAGAAAAGCCACTTTTCCCCACTCCATCACCATGCAGTGCCGCTTCCTTGTACACAGAGGCAGTTACAGTTGGAATTGCTGCTTTTCCAGTCCTTGCTGCACACGGATTTTGTGAAAGTAAAAATATCAGCATTTACCCCTTGCTCAGGCATCATCCAAACCACTCAGACAGTGTAGACAACTTAAAAGGAAGATGTTGGTAGAAAAGTTTGAATTTCTTTTATCCTTAGGTGTGACTCTCCTCTATTGCCCAGTCTATGTCCAGAGTCAGGACATAGCTCCTGGGAGGTAGTGAGGGTCCTGAATATCATTTTACAGTAACTGACATAACAATCTGGTTCTGATGGAATTTTAGCTTTGCTACCCTGCTGTTCTTAGTAGAGGGACAAGACAGTGATCTGCCACATCTTGCCTCTACTGTTTTCAGTTCCAGACACCAGTGTTGGCATCTGCAACTCTGTGCAGGATTCACAGATGCTCTTTACCACAGTTCTGATTCCATATGACCTGTTCAGTTCTATGTATCAACCAGTGCTCTCCAAGGTGCTGTGGAGCAATTGCCCTCCTAATGAAACAGCTTCCAGTGACTAGCTCTTGCCAATGCCTGTCTCTGTGCCAAGCACCCCAGTTATGCCTTAAGTGAGTGACACTTCAGTGTGAGACTTTGGCAGTGGCGTCATTTTAGTTCTCTCTAGGCAAATATAGTGCTTCCTTACCCTTCAATAGATACACTTCTGTTTATGCAGCTTGTGAACCCATTAATGATGTTAAATGGACTTGTTTGCTTCTATAAATTTACTTTGGACCATTATTACAAGCAGATATTGTACTAAGTAAAGGGTAACAGAGTAACATACAGGACCCATGGAAGGCAGGTAGAACTTTCCTGGTACCCAGTCAATAGCTCTGTTGAAAAATTTCATCATGCATTGTTTGAGCTCAGTATTTTTTCATTTTCTGTCTTTTTTACTTTTCTTCCTGAATACCCTGTCTCAGATTTAGTGCTGGTAAGCTGATGCATCCACAGGTCTTAGTTGAAATTGGATGTATGTTAACAGAATCAGCAGAAATTTTACCCTTATCTTTTCTTTGGTACTCTACTTTGATTTTGCATTACCAAAGTAATTTTATGATTCGTCATACTTTAATATTAATGTAGTTTTTCTTGATTCTTTTTTCTCTGATACAGAGCTGAGGTACTCTTTGTACTGGGCTCACAGTTGATGTCTCTTACACTGAGCTGCTTTTGATGCCTGCGTTTGCCCCTCTTCCTGGTCTCAAACGCACAAGGCAGGATGGTTGGTTTTGTTATTTCTGTATTAATAAATATAATTCATATTCAAGTAAAATTATTTCCTTAAAATTGCTATTTATTTTCTTCATACAACATACCTTTTAGTTAGGCTTTAGTATTAAAAAATTGCAAACTAGTATTTATGACTTAAATATGGAGGGCATTTCCTGTACTATCCCCCAAATACCTTTTTACATTCTGGTGCTCCTATGGGTTTCTGCTGCTGCTTTGAATCAGCCGCATTTCAGGTTTTCGCTATTAGGCCAGGTATATGCCTGCCTCATTTTCACAAGTCATTTGAAATATGAGCTCTGTTCCTGCTTTTGCATGCAAATACGGGTTTCAGAAAAGATAGTTTGGCTCCCTAAGCATTTGTACTAAAACCTTTTATTTGTTCTACTAAACACTCTGAAATCTGGTGGTATATTGATATCTTCTTCCATTCTCATAGATTTAATATTTGACATTGATGTGGTGCCTTGTGGATTGGCAAATGCTTTTCAAAATTTCCTAAGAAGTTACCTGAATTTGAGCATACCACAGACTTACTCTCTCACAGTGTTTTCGGTCCTTGTTATTCCTCTGTGTAGCTTGGGAGTAATCCTGTAATTCTACTGTTACAATCAAAAGAAGGTGTGACTTTTAAAGGATTGATTTCCATGTTGTTAGAGTCACAAATTTTGTAGGCTGCCACGCTTAATATTTTCATTATGTTGATGGAAATTATTCACTTATTTATCCTCCTTTGAGTGAACTTTATAATTAGTTTTAACTCCTGGATTCTGGTTTTTCATCATGCTAACACCATATTTAGGATTCAACAAGGGTGAAAAGAAACAAAAGACCTGACTTAGTCTTTCCATTCCTCCTTCATTACATGGCACTGTATCTCTTACATGGTGTTTTTTAAAGTACTGTTCCCTAAGGATATCATTGCAATGAATGTCCAGAAACATTGTGCTCGATGTGCATTAACCCATGTTTAAAACTACAGAGAGCACTGAGCAATAATCTCTGGAATTTGACTGGAGGCATTGCTTCTCACCTGTGTCAAGGAAGGATATGTTATAGACCTCAATGACTTCTGAGGTCCTGATATGCACCCCAGAGACATCTCATCTACAACAAACTCTCAGCACAAGCCCCTTCTCAGAGAAAGGAGAAGCTGTCTCACATGCCAGGGGGAAGAATAGGCAGTCTTTGAGTTGAGCAGTTTCCACGTCAGGATTTTGGTGAAACACAGCTAAAACCACCCATAGATGAAGCTTGTTTATTCCCTTTTACTGCTGGAGAGGGACATGGTGCCTTTAAAGCAGGCACAGCTGCTCACAACAGTGATGATTGCTGGAGGTCTGACTGCTTCTTGGCTTCCCCAAGGTTTCCACTTCAGAGGAGTATGGTTTGTCCCATCCTAAACCACTGTTCTCCAAATGGTGGTGATCTAACTTCTCATGTGACGCATGAAAAGGAAGAGATTTCTTCAAACCCTTAGTGTTTGATTAGTCTGTCCATGCCCCAGGAAAGCCAAGACCCTTGTGCCTGCCCAGTCTGTCGGAGGCCCGTTATGGAGACTCTTCACTGAGTGGTTCACCAGATTGGAGGGTGGCTTGACTGACTTGTTTGGAGTCATGAGTCAAACAGAGAGATCCCTCTTCGATCTCCACACCTTTACCCACTGCCAGCCACTGCTGGCACCTTTGAAGGACTCTCATTAACAGTTTACAGAATAATAGTATCTCACTGCAGAAACATTTTAAAGCAATATACTAATTCAAAGCAATATACTAACAAGCTCTAATCCCTACTAAAAGCCATCTCAAGACAATCATTCAGCATGCACAGACTATGGTTCTTAGGCTTCTTCTATGGGTGAGAAGACAGGCTCACCCTGCTGACTGACCCCAGAATTCTTCCAGCATACAATGGAGTCTTCCCCAGCTTTTCCCCATTTTTAACTTTTATATTATTTCTTTATGTTCAGGTGGAGCTTGACTGACTTTAGTCATATATGTTACTCATTGAGGGGTGGTTGTATCTTGGTGGTGGGTATCTCAGGATGGTACCTGAGATAACCTCGGGATGGGGACATGTGTCAGTCCAAGAAGAGTGATGTCCCCACAGTTGCTAATTCAACAGCAGGACAACTCCCTTGATTTTCAGCTGCTGTATGGTTTATTAGCTAGAAAGTACCACTGAGTTTCCTCCTTTGCAAGGGTTTACACAGAGCCTGGCCATGGTGTCTCCACTCTGCCCTGATAAGTTGCCCTTAGATTATATTGTATGTGGGAGATCAGGTTTGTTGACCCTGTTCAATTTCAGGGAGTAGCAACCTCATTTTACCCTATAATTTCTGTACCTTTATCTATTAACCTCCACTCATCTTCCCATACCATGGCAATGCCTCTGAGGCAAAGGCATTTCTCTGTAAAACTGTACAGACTTCATTGTGTGGGATACAACCAGTTCCTGTTCTCAAGCTTTCCTCTGAAACAGAGAACAGGAAAACTTTCCTTTTTCCTTAATGGGAGTTGCAACTGAGATGTTGTCACAAGCCTAAGATATTTATATCTCAGATTTATACTCCTGAGCCAAAGTCCATACTTTAATCCAGCTCTGGCTCATGGAAGTGTTTCAGATAAGAATTAAATTCCTTTGCCAGTGAACACTTCAATATTTTTTTTATTTATTAATTCTTTTCAATGAAGGATGATGAAACAAAACTAAAATGATAACATGATTCTTTCTGGTCAGAGAATTTGTATCACTATTTTTTTTTTATGAGTAGAAACACCCTTGAGATATTTTTTCATATCCACCTGCCTTTCAGAGAGCTGCTGGATAATGTAGTATCCCACCCAGTATCCTCCCAGGGTGGTTTTAAATACTGATGAGGCAGGGGAAATACATGCAACAGCTAGGCTATTTTCAGAAGCTTAAAACTGAAAACCAAGACCTAGAGGCAAGAAGAATTTTGGTCTCAGAGTTCAATGAGAGAACACAATAGAGATTCCTCGATTCAAATTTAGCTGCAATAAGAGCTTTATATTTAAAAACCCCTTTACAATTGTTACCCTGACATTATCTGACTTGCTAAAATCCCTGTTCAAATTGACATGACTTCCATGGGAATGGAGAATTTAGTTTTAACTGCTCAAACACTCAACTAGTTACCTGCTCAGTGAAGGAAAAATGAAAATGGTAAAGGGGTGGGGACGGATGATGATGAAAATTTGAAAGCCTGTTATGCAGAGGGTTGGAATGGAAAAGCTTAAGTTTTATTCTGGTCAGATTTCGTGGTTTAACCTCAACTGGCAACTAAGCACCACACAGCTACTTTGTCACTCCTGCCCTGAAGCAGGATTGGGGGAAGAGAAATGGAAGAGTAAAGTAATAAATCTTGTGGACTGAGTTAAAAACTGTTTAATAATTGAAAGAAACTTATTATTACTAATAATAATAGAAAAATTGTAATAATGATTTGTAATGAAAATAACAAAGAGAAAGAAATAAATCACAAGAAAGACAGAGAATGCCAATAAAAAACCTGGTCACAATCAACCTGCCAATGCCCAGGCAATGACTGAGCAGAGGCCTCCCCTTCAACCTTCTTCCACCTGTCATTGCTGAACATGACACTATAAAATATGAAATACCCCTGGGGTCATTTGGGGTCAGCTGTCCCAGCCTCCTCACTGGTGGGGCAGGATGAGGAGCAAAAAAGATTTTGACTCTGTGTAAGCCCTGCTCAGCAATAACTAAAACTTTCCTGTTTTATTAACACTCTTTCCAGCACAAATCCAAAATACAGCCCCATGCTAGCTACTATAAAGAAAATTAACTTCACACTTCACACCAACCAAAACCAGCACATCAGAGACTCAAAGATATGTGATTCCAGAAATGTGCTTTTATTCTCAAATAATATAAAAGTTTTTCATTGCAGCTGCTTAAATATTTGAACTTCTTTGAAAGGTTTTGTGTGTATAATCCTATCCATTATAATGAATAAAATACCTTTCTCTCCTTCTTTTTTCTCATTTTTTTTTCCAAAGGGATTTAAGTTTAGCATTGAAAAGGTCTACTTGAAGTTCCTTTCAACTGCAATTTATTATATAATATCTCATATATGGACCTACATTTATCTCAGGAACTTCTTTCCTCTTTTCATGAATTATGTCTGGAGTTCCAATCGTAAAGATCACACTTTCTTTCCTTTTTTCTCAGTCTTGTGCACTCTGCATATCACGGTCTGTCTTTCTCATCTTTTGACGGCTGATTGGTTTTCTTTTGAAGCTCGTTTTGTTCTTTGAACAATACAAGAATCCACTGCTTCCGATATCTTTTCTTTTTGTAACTAGTCTGTAAATTAAATTACTTTCAGTAGATATTTCGTGTGAAATAATAGTACACAAATACACTAATACCAGATCAAGAAAACAGCTCATAAAATGTTGCTTATCTGTTGTTTCTTTTGTCTTCTTTACTCCTTCTTCCAATCATTTTTATAATCAAAGACTGGGAATTTTGATTTTCACAAATCTCTCTCTCCTTTGGCCTGGTAAGTTCCATCATCCATTTGTCATTTTAAAGTTATTGTGCTTTTGATTGTTGCATGTGAGTCATTAGTTATTCAATATCATATTTTCTCTGCTTGGGTAGCTAAGTTAAATGAGGAGTTTACTTGTTGTTTGTGATAAAAGTCTGATCTCGCTAGCAAAGTATAACACTGACATCTCTCTGCCTGCCAGTTCTGTTGAGGAAGCTTCATAGTGAAAAAACATCCCTTCCAGCTCCTTCTTAACACCCTTTTTTGTCAAGTTGTCTTTTCTTCTTGGTTCTGGCTTTGTGCTCTCACTTCTGCTGCCGCCACTCTTTCTGCTGCTCAGCTTCTCCATGTTTCACACAGGTCCCGTCGGCACCCGTGTCCTGTGTCCTTTTCCAAGGTTATGTGCACTTCAGCACTACACCCTTTTCATTTAGTGACTACGCATCATCATCTCTTTACCTGTGATTCCCCCTGCTCCCAGTGAAAGTCAGTGAACATTTTACAGACAACGCTTTCTACTGGTTTTCCAAAGGGTTCAGGTTGCAGTCAGGCTTCCATGTGGATTTCTTAAGGAAATTCTCTGAAGATTTGAAGGAAAAAATACCAGTGTATTTTCCAGCAGCTCTCTGAAAGGCAGACAAATGTGAATATGAATAAATATCTCAAATCTGTCTGACAGTTGGAAACAGGGGTTGACACTGGATAAAGGTGTTAATGTGATTATCATCACTTTTATACTATTAAAAGTTGTTGGTAAACATAAGGAAGTTGACTCTGGGGTAATTGCTAGCAGAGTTCAAATACCATATCACTCAGGGTTGCATATTCATGGCCATGGATATCCAAGACAAACACAATATCACTCCTTAACACCCACTGTTCACAACCATGGCTGTTACCCAACAATAAGTTCAGCTTTCATCTATACCTGTGCTGCGGCACACACCTGCATCATTCATATAAAATTCCCTGCTATATGGACAATCACATTATATGCCAAAGTTTGATTTCACACTTAACTTTAGATCCCATATGTTGTCTGGTACTTTTGTGAAAAAATATTTGCTTACAGCAGGTAAGAGCAAACTGCATTGAGCAATTGAGAATCCCAGTATGATTCTCACTTTTAATATTGATTTTCTTTATTTTTCTCTATGGAAATCCCTTAGCTTTAACAAGAGGTTTTTTCCTAGATCAGACCTCACCTTCACTAAATAATAGCCTTTTAAAAGAGGTAGTGTTAAGACAGAGCTGTAAGTACTTTGCTTCCCCTTTTCCCCATAAGGAGTACAAGGCATAGGAACAAACAGGAATATAGACAGTTCATTGACATCAAATTGCAGTTCATAAGCTGTCTGCAGGCAGATACCCCAAATCACAGCAGTACCACTATGGGGACCTTGGCGCCTGTGCACTTTAGAGACTCCAGAGCACCTGTCACTTTCTGGGTAAGACAGATTCTCTTACCAACAGGTTCTTTCAGAAAAGATGTGAATCTCATTCTGAGTGACTCAGAGACCCGTTTAAGCACCAAAACTTGTTCTTTTTACTTTGAGTGAGGGTGCCAGGCTCAGTCATGATGTCATGATTCCAGAGTTGGCAGTAGAAGCCAGTCACTTTTGTGCAATTTGATGGCAAAGAAGAATCCCCAGTCAGGAGAATTATTCCGCTCCCCCCTGCAGAGAAACCACTAGGTTTATGTTATTAGGACCTGAGTTCTCTAGAGTTCTGCCTATATCAGTGTATTAAGGAGTGCCAGGGCAGTGCCAGGCAATCGTGTACACTGCTGAGGTACTGGAGGGGTCCCTGGCACCATTTTGACAGTCACCAACTGAATTACCTTTCAGTAATTCCCAGGCATGAAGGAGCTGTCACAGCTATCATCTTCTCCAACCGGCAGATGGTATGGAACCACTTGTCTTGAAAGTAAACTATTCTGGAATTATTGACAAGACATGATCAAAGACACATCTTGCTGCTGTGGATGTAGTCCTAACGTTCACAGTGCCAGTGCTTCGGTATCCAAACAGAACTCTCTTGAGAAATTCACAGCTTGTTTACACAGAAAATTCGATTTTGTGTAGGACTAACATTCACTCATAATGTCACATTCTTCCTAGGTTTTGCCAATCTGTTCTTATTCTGACCTAGTATATGCCATTGTCAACACTTAGGTAAGGTCATACCAGAAAAAAAAAAATCAGTGTATTGAAATCAGAGTATACACATGTGCATGAATTTAGAAAAACTGATCTAGAATATTTTAGTAAAGAATGGACTCCCCCCGAGCTCTTCAAACAGACATGAGAATAGACAAACCCTGCATTTCCCATTTGTAACTAATTCTAAAGGCTCTCACCATGACACTTTTCCATCTGAGAGTTTTTTTCCAAGAAGACTTGATATCACCTAGTAAAGTTAACAATTGCCTGTGCAACTGGCTTTATGTATTAAAAAAAAAAAAAAAAGTTTAATTTAGTTCTCATTTTTGAAAGAATTGTTTGTACTGTTTTGTCTAACTAAAAGCAATTCTTTAAAGAACAAAATTATCTGGGACATTTTGTGGTAAGTAATCTTTGTCTTCAGATGAAGACTTTGTCATTTTTACAAGATATGTTCCCTATTCTTAATCACATGGCTGCTTGAAGAATTGTATTTAAAAAATTTAATTCCCTACAGTAAGGTTCAGGGATTTCCCTGCTCAGTGAGTAACTGTCACTATCTGAAAACTGTGATATTAAGCACAATTTATGACATTAAAAAGGGTAAGCACTTCACCCTGATCAAATTGTGGTGACTTCCAAGAGTCAAAAATATCATTTCTTCCCACTACTCAAACCTGAAAATGTTCAATTGAAAAGCAGAAATGTCAACCTGGAATGAATTCCTAAATTCGTAAGCAGTTTCTCTTTTAGCAGCAGCATTTTCAGGTAACTTAGTACTTCATATGTCCCTTCTCATCTTCACCTCATTCAGCTACCAGCTGGATACCTCATGAAGCCCACAACAGCTGTCTCACAGCTCTGTGTGAGGTTAACCAGACTAACACACTGCCTTTCTCCTACTGTCTCTCTCTGGGATATATCTTAAAGATCTTTTTTCGTCCTAGACTCAGTTCATAGGATTGCAGTTATAGGATTGCAACCCACAGGGGTTGATCCTTTCAGAGCCAAGCAGGTCAGTCTATTTCTACAGATTTCTTTAAAATCTTAAGTAAGTGAAGTCTTAGAATGGGAAAATTCCTTTTTTCCAGAGCAGAAAAATAAACCTGAGAAGCACAAGTAATGGGGAATAATTAATGATTTTAAGTGCCATTTTGAAGGAAAGGAGAGCAATAGATGCACTTAGTGGAAATAAATCAAATGAAAGGAAAATTGCCTGCTAATAAATGTAAGATAGAAACTAAGAGGAAAATGTTTATATTCCTCTTTTCTTTATCTTTTTTTTTTCACCTAGATATTGAAGATACTAAGGCATCATTCTCAACTACTTAAGTTGTCTAATACCTCACTTCCAACTTTATGTTTTCTATTATTCATAGCATATATTTAATACCTGGGAGATACTGATATCCCAGTATGATGTAGAAACAAGAGCTTAGGTTTCCGCAACATAAACATTTACACTGTCAATTACAAGGAGATCCAAATTCTGCAGATAATCTAACACAATATGAATCACTCCTACTTTGGTTCTTCAGAAAGCATATACGATGTAGAAAGTTATTTGTCTGAACAAAGTTGGTAATCTGAAGGGTGGGATTTGCCTGATTATTTTTTCATTTTGTTGCTGAAAAAATTCAAACACTTAAATCATAAATTAATCACTTAGGCTTCCTCTTTCCTCACTGAAGTGAGGTTTTTTACATCTGAAGACTGAGTTATGGTTATGTTAGACACCCATTTTAGCACAGGATGACCCCTCTAAAATGGTGATTTTAGGTGAGCTGTATTCCAGTGCATGAGTGCTGTTTCTAGAATTCAGACCAAAACGAAATGATCAGTTTTGCTTGTTGAAGTATGTAGATGGAGTCAAGAAATATTTAACCAATAATTTTATGCCAAGGAAAAACATTTGCTTTATAAAAAGCTTATGGTAAAGAGTTTTAAATGTCTTATGTCAAAAGCTGGAGTATTTATTTAGGGGTTATTTTAATGCAGTTGTACTTAAAATATAGCCCAGAGATGATGCATAACCTTCAACTCTCCCTTTACATGTTCTATGTTGTGAAACACTTGTCAAATTAGTTTGTCTCCAGTTAATTAAAATGAAACATAAGCAGACCAAAACATTTTCTAATTTGTAGTTCTGCTCCTTAAATCAGTATTTTTGAACAATATGAGCTGTGTGGTTTAATTAACAGGGAATAAGGCTCTTCAGTTTGGCCCTGTATCACATTTTGTATAAAATGGTGTTTCTAATCCTTCATTAATTTACTCCCCACCATGACTAGCACAGTTCAAAGACAAAAATTAATATTTCCAGGGCTTAGTTATGCACAGTTATCTAGGCTCCTATCTTTTAATCTTGATTTCCACCCACGCCGCAGCTCCACAAGCAAGAGGATTAAGAAAATAGGACAGTGAGTGTGTTACTATCATTGCACTCTAATGCGTATGGAAGTTATTGGAGGATAATACAGTACATTATCTAACCTCAACCTACTCCAAAATGTGCTCTTCAAGTCACATTTAAGTGTCCCACCATGTATATCATTATTTTGTCCTTGCACAGTCCTTGGCAGCAATGGGAAATGGCCTGTGAATTTTGATTCCAACTCTTACAGACGGAAATGACTTAGGAAGTAAGAACCAAGAAGGATTTTTCCCATTCCTACCCACACAGCTCCTCTCAGATCAGTCCTTAGGTGAGATATCTCAGTGGGATGTGGTTTCCATAGGGGGTTAGAAAAAGTCACTTTGCTTGCAGATGTCAGTGTAAACACTGGTTTTAATGTTCACATTACTTCTCACTGCGAAGATACTGATCCCCTGCACCTGCAGATGATGTGTTGGCAGCAAAACTGGTGTGCTTTCTGGAATGGCTAGCAGTTCCATTTAGCAGCCAATCACAATTTTTGGAAAAAGGAAGTAAAGTTCCCTTGGATTGGTAATGCAGTGATGATAGATTTCCATCCTATCATCAGTTAAAGGATATAGTACATATGAGGTAGATTTTCTCTCTGAGACACTTTTTTTCACGAGGTTCATCCTTGTCTGGGAAAATGTGTAGCCTCCATGACTGGGCCTGCAATAGTTGTTCTCATGTTTTCATGTAACCCAACAGTGCTTTATTGGTGTAAATAGACAGAAAAGATGGGAGAAGGGGGTTGAAGACCATAAAATTAGGTTCACTTCAGAAGAATAATGACTATGTCCTATTTTTACATGTTCATTGCTGTCAGTGACACAGTTGCATCTTGCTGCTGCCACCTGTGTGGAGTAGAGTTCAGGCACTCAATCTGATTAAATTTAACTCTGGTTCCTTAAGATTCTTCTCCCTACTATTCCAGTCAGTGAAATGCTTAATTAAAGACAAGTTCTCATTATTGTTTGATTCTTTGAAGTTGTTATTCTACTGATATATATCTCTATTAGCAAATATAAAATTAATGTTCATGCCTGTATGCTTCATTAAAGAACTGATGCAGAACTGTAAACGCTTTGCCTAACAAATGGATTCTGCAATTTCTATCACATTACAGAAAGAGAATTAGATGGTATTTAGAAAAATAACAAAAAAAGGTTAGTGACAAAGTTGGTTAGCAATGGACATTAAGCCTGAACTTTTAATTTTATTTTTTTTTTTATTTGGACATATGACTAATGTGGTATTCTAACAGAAACAGAGAAAACAAAACATATGTGACTGTTCATTTGTATGTTCTTAATTCAAAAAGTAAAAAAGGAGACGTTGTTTTCTCACTGATGTGTTGGGCTAAGTCACATCACCTCACAGGGGATGACTTAGGTGCAGACTTATCACAGAATCACAAAATATGCTGAACTGGAAGGGACCCACAAGGATCACCGAAGTCCAGCTGCTGGCTCTGTGCAGGACCATCCCCAAGAATCACACCATGTGCCTAACAGCATTGTCCAAATGCTTCTTGAACTCTGTCAGGCTTGGTGCTGTGACCACTTCCTTGGGGAGCCTGTTTCCTGCCCAACCACGCTCTGGGTGAAGAACTTTTTTCTGATATCCAACCTAAACTTCCCCTGACACAACTTCAGGCTCTCTGGTCCTGTCACTGCTCACCAGAGATAAGAGATCAGTGCCTGCTCTTCCTCTTCCCTTTACCAGGAAGCTGTAACTGCAATGAGGTCTCCCCTCAGTCTCCTCTTCTCCAGGCTGAACAGACCAAGTGCCCTCAGCCGCTCCTCATACGGCTTCCCCTCAGGGCCCTTCACCATCTCTGTTGCCCTCCTTTGGACATTCTCTAATGGTTTAATATCTTTCTTACATTGTAATGACCAAAACTGCACAAAAGTTTCAAGGTGAGGCCATATACACATACAGTTACTTTGCAGTTCATCACTGGCACCATTTGCTGTGCCACAGTGTTTCTCTTGTCTGATTTCAAGTACCTACTCCAGAAATGTCTGTCTTAACATTTGTGTTGCATCTGCCAGATCTTTGAGGATGTCTCAGGTACCATGAGACATCTGAAATAGTGCTAAGTAGATACATGCAGTTGACTGAATCAAGTCCTTACAAGCAGCTGCAGAAGCACAACTGGCACGTAGTAACTTAGTGCACCACACCTTCTTCATTTCACAGAGCATTGGAGGAACATCTTTAATCCATATGAAAGTCTCATTATTTTCAGTACTTTGCCTTTGTTAAGAAACAGAATATGTTTTTTCTCAATTAAAAGAAAATACTGCAAAAGAAGTTTAGTGATTTATCACCTTCAAAAAGTACATAGAGTTTCATAATTTTTGAAACTTCTTCAAAAGACTTCAGTCTTTTCATGTGTGATCCTTGGATCCTTCATCTCTTTTTCAATTACTCTAATGTATTGTCTCCAAAGCAAAAAATGACCTCTTTTTGATCTACACTTAACCACAGCATGTGAGATGTTGGATCTGATAATTACCATACAAAAATAGGCATATTGTGTCAGAACTGAGATACAGTTATTCCACTATTTTATCTCTGACAGTGACCAACAGTTATTATCTGGGAGATGACATTAGACAGCAAATACTCATACTTCCCAAAAATACTCTCCTTGACTTCAGCAGTTTATAGAAGCAGATCCATTTAGATGACTCAGTGACTCCCAGAAACAGAGAGCTGTCCTTGTAAACAGTAGCCTGGGCAAATTCTCCATCCTGTGTGAAAGCTTCTCTCTTTAATTTCTTTTTTTTTTCAGTCTGCTACTTGCTAGTTTCCTTAAGGTTCATTTCCATTAAGCAGTCTGGTTTTGTACTACAAAAGACAACAAACACTCTAATCCCCATCCATCTTCTTTAGGATACCTGTGGTTTATAGGTCTCACTAATACTGTCCCGGACTGTTTGCAGGTTGAAAAAGCCTGCCCTACATAGGATGCAGAGCCTCTTCCAGACCTGTTCCAGACCCTTCCTCGCCCTTTTTTCTCTTCTGAAACTGTCTATTCACCCTTTTTTTTTGAGATAAAGATGGGCAGGGGTGAGAATATCATACTCTACAGAAGATTGGGACACATTGTGGACCTTTACAGTGGCATAATTATGTTCTTTAATTTATTTTTTTCCTGTAATTCTGAACATTCCACTTGCTTTGTTGACACTGTTTATCAGTAAGTTAATATTTTGATCCAATTATGTACTGTAACCACAGGTCTTCTTCCTGAGTGATAACAGTCCACCTGAAACCAATAATTTTCTATTAAAGTTTGGACTCTATTACTGCTTGAGTATCACTTAAAATTTATCTGCATTGAATGTTATTTGTCATTCTATTACTTCATTATTCAGTATTGTAATATCTTCCTCAAGTCATCAGCTGCCCTTTCTTCCCTACCATAACTTACCGAGTACCATCAGTGAATTTTATTGCCTCATTATTCACATCCCTTTCCCAGGACAGACATTGGGGAATTCCACTACTGACCTACCTGTACCATAAGTCTGATTGCTCACTGCTGTCCCCCTTTTCCTAGCAATTAATAAATTATTCTGCCGGACAAGGGGTTCATATTTTATATCACAGTAGCTTAATTTTGGTAAGAGCACTTAATAAGTTCCCTCGATGCCTTTCTTTGGCATTTTATTCCATATCTTTTGGACTCAAAATAAATGTATTAATAACTCCACATATTTATTGGTTCTTCAAAGTACCCCAGTAGGCATGTAAGATACGAATTCTTTTCCAAAGGCTACCTTAGCACACACACACTACTTATCCAGGTGACCATCAATTCTGCTCATCATTAAAGGATCTACTGGTCATCACACTATTATTATATAGTTTCTGGAGTTTCCCTTGAATGACCTGTTGGCTTCACATTAATGAACTTCCAATTCTCTGGAGCTTCTGCACTTCAAATATATTGATCATATCTAGCCTATTCAATTTGATTTAGAATGATCACATCAGATTTCTTATATATGAAAATTCACGCAATATTTTTGTTATGAAAAGACTGTTAAGTTATACAAGATAGGATCAGCCACTAGATTCTGTTTATTGCTTCACTTTTTCAGTAAATACAGTACTTCAGTGAGGAAAAAAAATCACAATTCATCCTTTTTTTAAGTGAAAATATCCATTAGCATAATCTCTGTGAGACTTTATTTTCAGTAGTTCTGAATTCTCTGTAGCTTATGGGCTACATTAAATATCTATTATCATAAACCACTACTTTCTTCTGTCATTCACTGCTCAGTATTTAGCATTTTTTCTTAGTCAGAGAGAAAAAAATGACAAAGGATTCTTTGAATAGGGTCCACTACAGAAGTGTACAGACCTGATATAAAAAAGACATTCAAATATATTTTAACTTCACCCAGTACAACAGCATATAGCCTACTTAACAAATAAATGATAATTTCACAACCAGGTAAGACCAACTCTTTTAAAAGCTATGAAATCAGGCCTTAATTGAATCTCACTTAGCCCTGTCCTTGTATTGGGAAACAGCATCAGAAAAAGTGAAAATAATAGCATTTTTCAAATTAAAGTAAATAACTTATTTTTTTCACAGCTGAAGTACATTATGCTTCTGAAGATTGGTATTTTCCCAACATAGCAGTTCTACACTCCATTGACCTGATATTGACTTTTAATTCAATTTGGTGCTCTTGCAAATATGGAGTTAATATCAAAAGCATGGTCCTTGATAACTGTGGAAATTTGAGAAAACTCTGCCTCAAACACACTAAATATGATTTTAGAAATCAAGTCAGCTTCTGTCTTTGGCAACACTTGTTGTGGAGGCTGTGTTTTTTAGAAAGAAATGTAAAAATAAAGTGAAACATACTGGAAGCCACCTAGAATCACAGGACACTTTTTTCAAGTAATCTACATTACATGTTGTTTAGGTTGGATTTGGCCAATAGTCTGAATTTTGAGTCTGGCATTATGGTCTTTGGCTACAGAAGGAGCCATGCTCTGTTGTACAGATGCCACATTTCATGCCAAAACCAACTATTACTTATTGACAAATTAGGTGTTTGTTTTGTATAGAATCTGTAAAATACACAGGGTAAAGTAACCTGTTGGCTTATATGATGTAATGATCATCTTCACATACTCAGCGGAGCCCAGCACACAGGATCTCCAGCAACCAGAATGGGACTATCACAAGCCCATGTTTCTGGACACCTGCAACTGGAGAAATGGGAGTGTGTGGGTATGTGTGTCACTGTGTGACAGTACTAAGCAAGACTCAGTGGTGAGAAGGTAAGAAGTTCAGGAAGCAGATATTGAAGCGGCCATAAGTTTGGGACAGACTGAGGTTCCATAAAGCCTGACAATCGGCTACCAGAGGGACCAGGATGTCCAAGCCAACTACTGGAGACATTGTAAGGTCTGGGGATCAACTGAGAGGTCCATTTGCATGTGTACATCTCTGCACATGAGGGAACTGGAGACGGAGGACTCGAGGGCAGTTCCTAGGATGGCTGAGTGTTTAATGCCTGTTACTGGTGGGTTCCACAGTGTGTGATCCCATATGTATTTGCATTCACATGCACAAGCACCTGGAGTGGGGAAGCAGAATGTACAAGCACCTGGAGTGGGGAAGCAGCCCTGCAGGGTCCCATGCTCAGGGGTCAACAATTGGGCAAACTGGGATGCAGGAACAATTGCTGGCTGTAGTGAGCATCTGATCCCAGGTGTGGGAAGGATCCACATTGCACATACTTGTGGGTTTCCCACTGACAGGCCTTCATACTGATCAACTGGAGAAGAGAATAGGATAAGGCCATTGGTGCTGTTTGTGTTTGAGTGCTGAGTTGACACATCTGTGCTGATCCATGTGTTCTGTCCTGTTTAGATGTGTTGCATATACATGCTCTGTGTATCTGTGCTTCCCGGGAACACGAGATCAATCCTGCTCCTGAGTGGCCTGGGGCATGGAGCTACTGTAATCTCGTAGCTATCAGACTATCACATTTGGCACTCCTGATGTATCTTGCAGTTTTTTTGTTTAGATGCATAGTAAAAAAAAAAATTCTCTCTAAAATGACCACTTGACTGGAAAAAAAGCTTTTATATTACATTATCTCTCTCGTTAGATAAGCCAAAATTTATTCAAGGATCTCCAAAAGATTGATGAAAAGCATGGTTATTTTTTTAGTTCTTTTTTTCTAGCTGAAAAAAAAAGCATCTAGTCTAAACTATTGCTTTTGGTGCTCCTATTACTTGTAGATCAACAGGCACATCCTGAAAAACTACCAATCCGACCATAAAATGGGTTTCAGGCAGAAGAGGTGAATTGTTATCTAATGTTTCTCTTCTTCAGAGATACTATAAGCAGGCTGGACACTTAACTGTTTGATAATTAAATTCAAGTACAAGTCTTACCCAACAAAGCAGAAAAGATTCACAGTCTATAGAAACTTTTCCTTCACCCTTGAGTTTCCCAAACCATTGGTTTTAATAATGTGTAAAATCAGATTGGTACCAAAAGGTATTTCTGTAGTGATACTGCTGTAAAAAGGATACCGTAACCATTCTCTCTTCCAGACCAGTGAACTGTCATAATGGCCTAATGTCTATTCAAGATCCATATCAGGTAAGAAAGAATCCCACGGGCCTGAGCTGTCAGAGCAAATAATAGATAAAAAGCCATTTAATACTCACGAGAAGAGTGTTTGGATAAAAACATTTTCCTTACATAAATGGTCATTTGGAGAATAAAAGCCTCAATTTTACCTTATTCGTAGCTAAGAAACTAAGTTTTCAGGGGCAGGGTTTTGTTTTGGTTTGGTTTTCTAAAACAAAACTACTTTTTTTTAAAAACGGTAACCAGTTTAATTTTAACACCACAGAAATCCAAAGTCTTTGGATAACAGTTTAAATAAGGTTTCACAAAATACTTTCTGAGTGTAATATGACCATGAATTAATTCAGAAGAATACAGTTATTGCACCTTGATATTACAAAGATAGTTTTTTTCAGACTCTACTTGAGACAGTAGGCTCCTTGTGATGGATGAAGTACAGAAACATGATCTGTGTCATATGGAGATCCACTGAAGTAAGAAGATTATCTGTACTGTGGTCTCTTTTTCTCAAACTGTATTAAGATGTTCATATTCCTGAATCCCATCAGCTGAGCTCAGCCTCAGTGCTGTGATGATCTCTCATTTCCCATTTCAAACGTGGCTGTCTCTGTGCAAGCCCTTGACAACCTCACCCCCAAAATATACACATCAAAGTACCTGAGAGAGAAAAAACATGACAGAGGGGAAGCATCATAGAAATAACAAGGTGACCTAAGTGAATTTCACATAAAGTCTATTGCTAATTGTAAATTTGGACCATGAAATCTGAACCATCAAATTTGCTGTCACAAAAGCAATTATTCTTGGAACAATTACTGGTTTCAGCCTCATTAGTCCTGCCTCCATTAATTTCCTCAATATCCACATCCACCACAGGAAACTGCTGATGAATATACTATGGGAGAAAGGTGTTTGAGGACAGGGGGTATTTAAGAAGGAAAACAAAGACTAAACACATTGAACTAAGCTAATAAACCATCCAGGTAGCAAAAAAGATGTGAGGATCTAAAAGAAATTCCATCATTTCCATTGATGATTGCATTTTTCTGCAGTTTACCATACTTTCTGTCTTGACAGAAGTGAAATGCCGGAGATACTGGATTAGAGTAAGAAGTAAAAACGACTTTGTGTGAAATGGTGCCAGAATTTTACACTGTAACAGGACAAACCCCACATTATACTAAAATACCTTTTGCTAAAGAATGTCCCAAAGCACTCTGATGCTGGGTCCAAGTCTCAGGGCTGTCCCAGGTGGAAAAGTGAATGGATTCACAGCATCTGTACCCTGTAAGTGGAGCTGTTTGTCCAGAGCCTTGTGAAGCAGAAGGGTTGCCCCTTGTCTGTTGGAGCATGTCCATAGAAGGGCAACAGAGCTGGTGAAGGGTCTAGAGAGTAAGTCGTATGAAGAGTGGCTGAGGGAGCTGAGGGCATTTATTCTGGAAAAAAGGATGGGCAGGAAGACCTTATCACTCTCCACAACTACCTGAAAGGAGGTTATAACCAGCTGGGAGGTCAGCCTCTCCTCCCATGCAACTAAGGACACAACTAGAAGAAATGAACTGAAGCTGAACCAGGGCGTGTTCGGGTTAGACATCAGGAAGAATTTCTTTACTGGAAGGGTTGTCAAGCATTGGAAAGGGCTGCCAAGGAAAGTGGTGGAGTCACCATCCCTGGAGGTGTTCAAGAAAGGACTGGATGTGGCACTTGGAGCCATGGTTTAATTGATGTGATGGTGTTCAGTCAAAGGTTGGACTTGATGACCTTGGAAGTCTTTTCCAATCTTGATGATTCTATGATTCTATTAATTCCTATGGAGATTCAAGCCAGTTCTTAATGGTATATTGGTCCTATTTAATGCTGAATTCAATTGTTAAAACAACATTGCAAAATCCCACCTAATCCTGTCCAGCAATATGTTGTCATGGAAACTTGAACCTATCTAGTCATTAATAACTTTCTTCACATGGGAACTTAAGTGCAATATTTTTCCAGGTTGAATCAAACTGCAAGTTTCCCAACTGACAATAACATCAACAGAATTTTTGAAGAACTGTTTCATTAATGGTCTGCTAATGTTTAATGTGAATAGAATTTAATAACCATAACATACGAAATTATTATGTAACTAATATCCAAATCATTATATGCAATAAGAATTGTATATTATGTATCTTTAATAACATCTATAAATATATGATATATCTATATATAATATACAATTATATTTGCTTTTTATATTGAATAAAACCCATATGATTTTATATAATAATATAATGACTTGAAAATTTGCTCACAACGATATCTTTATTTGATATCTTTATCTCTTTATGTATCTTAATTAATTTTCATAAAACAAGAGGTAACCTTTATTCTTAAGTTAAATTAAGTATAATAATATTAACAAAAGTTTATTTCCTTATTTCTCTACATCCTGATCTTGACTATATAGTGACTGGTAAAAATGCTAGGAAAAGAAACAATTTTTTCAAAGCAAGTAGATTGCTAGTAATATCCAAAGATGAGAGTATGATTTTTATGAGACTTTGTGTAACAAAAATGTGCCCATCAAATACTCAGAGACATGTCAGATAAATATCTGAGCTTTTGGATGATAAAACACGGAAATTCATATTCTTTTTTACTACTCACAGTCATTAAAACAGCTGGTTCATTTTTTTCTGTTGAAATTGAAGAAAGGAATTTTTTGTCATTTTCATACATTTTTAAATATATATTCTGTATGGAAAAAAACTTTTCTGTTTTTCTTTGTTTTGATTTGTTTTGGTTTTTAATGACAATTTAAAAATTAACTTATTGAGACGAAATCTGAATATTGATGGGGGCAAGACATCATTTTGATTAAAACCTTACCAAGCTGCTTCCTGGTGTCACAGTTTATTTGCTTCTTTTCTGTTATTCTCCTTCTCTGTTCAGGCTCACTGACCTGTACACATCTTTCATATGGTACCTCCTGACATACTGCAGTAGCTCAGTTAGAACAGGAGAAGAAAAGCACAGTGTGCAAAGTGGGCATCCTGATCAGGAAAAATACACATATATATTAAAAAAATTGCTGAGAGTACAGTGACTATAAACTGCAAATCCTATAATAACAGAACTTTTGACTTCCAGCCAGTGGTTTTAAAAAGTCCTCAGGTGTTTTCTTGCTATTTCTAAAAAATCAATGGCTTTAAAAAAAGAAAAACACTTTTCTGATAAGTCCCAGTTGCTGTAATTGTGACTTCCATGGCCATACAAATATAAAAATAGACAGAGAGACAAGAAGCCTGTCTTTATTTTTGGTTTTACCACTCACGGTTTGACATGGGGTACATCATATCACTCTGCTCTCCATTTCCAGTTCCACATTTGTCCTATGTCTCCTGAGTTGTCCTTCTCTTTTCCTCTGGGGCTATACAAATGAAATAAGCTTCATTTTAGAGAGCTGTGAATTTTAAGGACAGAACACTGATCTGAACTAAGCTCCTGGTCAACACAAGCACTAGCTTTTCACTGGACCATCATTTTTCAAAGTATGAGTCTAGAGTTTCAACAAAATGGAAAGAGTCTTTTTTTTTTCATCATTGCCTGCTCAGTTAAGGTCTGTGTCCAAAATTATATTGTCTGGCATCAGCTTCTAGCTTCTAACCATATTCTTATCAACTTTTCTTTCCTATATTAAGTTGGACTATGGCATCAGAAATATCCACTCCCATTGGTACGTCTCAGCTTTGATTAAATCTGGTACTTCTTTCCTTTAAACAAATTAAATGTATCTTTTTAAATACTTCACTAAAAGAAAAAAGGAAAATTCAGAGACCTCTAATCATCCTCCCAAGCCTTTTTCTGAGTTTTTCAGTCTAGCATAATTTTCATTTCAGACTGGCAGTCACTGCCACACACTGTATCCAAAACCTCTCTCTCAGGTAACAGTTCCAGTCATGAGGAATGAAAAGAACTGGATACCCCTTTGTAACAGGCAATTTACATTTAAACAAGTCCCAAGACACCTAAGTTAGTGAAATATAGATATAGTTCAACAAGTTGTATCACAATGATCTCAGGTGCACAGAATGGGAGGAATATGTATTATGGAAAGACATGATTGTTGCCAGAACTGGGCATACCTGAAACCTAGGCAGGACATAGGAGAGGAAAAGGAAGCTGCAGTATAAGTCCCCATCATTTTTCCACCTAAACCTTCCCTGCTAATAGGCATGCTCTTGGTGTAGTGGTAAGAGGTAGAAACAGAGTTAGAACCCCTTTCTTACTCAGTTGCAGACAGATGCCTCACCTGCCTTACCTGTAAGTTACATAGAGCCATTACAGGGTGGTCATGTTTAATTAATAGGCAAAATGTGGTTCTACCTCAGACAAAAAAGAATATGTATAAATGTATATAAAATGTGTGGACTTGACTTTTTTACTGGGCTGACAGCACTTCTGTTAAATACTGATATAAGAAATCTCAAAGATGCCTTGTCCAAAGGGATACGTGTCTCCAAATTTGGAGTGTCTTACACCTGAGGCAGTTATTTCTATTATTCTTTGGGAAATAGGTTGCACGAGTCAGGGACATAACTCTGCATTCCTAGACCGCAGGAGAAATACTAGAATTATAATGTGAAGAATATCCACTGGTAGCCGAACTATAACTGTAACCATGCCCTTTGACTACTGAAGTCTGCCTCTCTTTAATTCGTAGAATCATAGAATCAGCTGGGTTGAATGGGATGTCTGAGATCATCAAGTCCAACCCTTGGTCCACTACCGCCGTGGTTACCAGACCATGGCACTAAGTGCCACATCCAGTCTTATCTTAAAAACCTCCAGGGACAGAGAATCCACCACCTCCCTGGGCAGCCCATTCCAATGTCTGATTATCCTCTCTAAAGAATTTCTAATGTCTAACCTAAACCTTCCCTGGCACAGCTGAAGACCATGCCCTCTTGTCTTACTGATAGTTGCCTGGAAGAAGAGACCAATCCCCACCTGGCTACAGCCTCCTTTCAGGGAGTTATAGAGAGTAAGGAGGTCTCCCCTGAGCCTCCTCTTCTCCAGATTAAACAACCCCAGCTCCCTCAGCCTCTCCTCACAGGACTTGTGCTCAAGTCCCTTCACCAGCCTTGTTGCTCTCCTCTGGACCTGCTCCAGTACCTCAATACCCTTCTTGAACTGAGGGGCCCAGAACTGGACACAGTACTCCAGGTGTGGCCTCACCAGTGCTGAGTACAGGGGAAGAATCACTTCCCTGGCCCTGCTGGCCACACTGTTCCTGATCCAGGCCAGGATGCCATTGGCCTTCTTGGCCACCTGGGCACACTGCTGGCTCCTGTTCAGCTTCCTGTCAATCCAAACTCCCAGGTCCCTCCCTGCCTGACTGCTCTCCAACCACTCTGTGCCCAGCCTGTAGTGCTGCAGGGGGTTGTTGTGGCCAAAGTGCAGGACCCGGCACTTGGCCTTGTTATTCCTTTTTATCATGCTTGAGAATCTTTTAATTCATTAGGGAAATATTTGTGCCATTTAATATTCTTCCAATTGTATTAAGATAATAACAGAGACAGGTTTCATTTTTAAAAAATCTGTAAGCCATGGGCGTGAAGCCTTCCTCATCCTGAGATATCGTTATGCCAAAGGCCTGCACACAAGGCTTGAACTGTTTTTGTACAATCAGTGCACAGATTTACCTGGTATTTAGGGACTCTGTGGAAAAGTAGATTTTGCTTCCTTCAGCATCTATCATTGCTGCATTCTATCTATCTATCTATCTATCTATCTATCTATCTATCTATCTGTCTCTATCTTTCTGTCTATTTATCTGTCTATCTATCTAGTGAGTGTGCTATACACTGTAATTGTATACTAAATATCTTGCCATTTTTCCTATATTAATTTAAAAATTATTTTTTGTACAAGTCAATATCTCAATATGCCAGTAAGAAGTTGTATTTGGTTCTCTTTTAAGCTTTTTCTCTGAATACACCTAACTTTCTAGGTGAGATCTCTGGTCTCGATGATCTTCTTTGGTACTCACAGTGTACAAGCATAGCTCAGAGGAGCCTTGTACGTGAGTTACAGTTCATTTACTGGCCAGAAAAAAAATCTCTGTCCCAGAACTCAGAGACCATGGAGACTGCAAAGGAAGAGGAGTTGGTAGGGACAGAGATTGCTGGTGAGTGTTTACCTGAGGGATTTTTGGATTCTAACTCCATGTCTTAGAGCAGCATCAACATTCACCAAGGAACAGTGATGGTTATTCTGAAAACCACAATGTTTTCCTTGACTTTAGTGGGGATATGTAATTCATTATCAACATTTCCTTTGTGCTGTGTTGTAAAGGCATGGTCTGATTCTTCTCACTAAAGCAAATTGGAAATCAATGAAAGATTCTTGGTAACTAATGCATTGTAAATGAGTAACAACTAGACCTCTATGTAAGTAGCAGTGGTTTCCCCAGTCACAGGCTCTGAGTCCCTGTAATTTTGTGTCTTCAGTACTAAGTGTAGATCTCCTTCATGCTTGTCAAAGGGACTACCAACAGCTGTTGGAGAACAATGGACTGACAGGAAATTATCAAATACTTTCACTGCAACTGATGAAATAGCTTCTGAGGACTGTTAATACTCAGCTTTGCAGTAGCAAAGATCTTATGTCCTGTATGACCTACTCTTCTAAAAATGGAAAGGGCTTGAAATGATGTAATCAGAGGGAAGAAATCCTTCTTCTTCAAGCCACACAACATTAATGGTTAGAATAATAATGAGTTTTGACCACACCACATTGTCTATCTCATAGATTAAAACAGATGAAATCTCTGGATTTTTTGAAGAGTGATAAAGATAAAAACAGATCTGCAAACAGCATGAAGGACCTATGAATTTATCTAACTTCTGAGTGCTTCAGTGGACCAAGCAGAACTGTATATTAGAACAGCAAAGTTCTGGTTTGTACATAGCTATGCTAACAATGCTGCACTTTGTTCCAATGACACAAAGCATCTCCAACAGCCAACCAAACGATCCCAGTAACTGCCCTTTTTAGTGCAGGAATGTTACACCTTCATAACCCTGACCTTGTCAGATCTCAACTAATGGACATTCCTAGGGTTGACTTAGACTTAGGTGAAAGAAATGTGGTATCAAAACCATAACGTGCTCCAGTATTTACTTAATTTAATTGTATAAATTAGAATTGTCTACTTTTTTTTTTTTAATCATTCTGTCTGTATCAACACTTCCATTCAATCAGCTCTAGTAAACCCAGCCTCTGATCAGCCATGCAGGCAAGGTAGGGTGGTCATGATACCACAACACCTGCTGTGTTGGAAGAATCTCTGTCACTTTGTCACTAGTTTTTTGGTTCATTTCTGAAGCTCTGGTGATGTGTTAAATTTAATAAATTTATTAAGGCCTTGTAGCTTGTTGAATCCTGGTTAGGCTAAGTGGACTTAATTAGCCCCAAATAGGGTAAGTCAGGAGACTTTTGAGACTTACATGACAAGTTTTGGTTGAAAAAGGTATATTCTGGTCTGGATCTGAGCATGGGATTACTCACTGAAATAGATGTACCAATGGAAGGTCCTATGTGTATCCATAATTTAATCCTAATTTTTGGTTAAAATAATAGTATGGAAAAGGGTATATCACAACCATTTCAGACAGAATGGGTAAGAGTATGAGATGAGCACACATGAGTAACACATGAAGCAGTACAGGTCCAGTAGTTAGACTAAGAAATTTCTAGGATCAGATAATATCAGAAGCATGAGAAACAGCTGAGTCAAGGCTTCAGATGGACAAAAATTTAGAATAAACCACTTAATTGCTAAGCAGACATAAACATAATCTTTGCCTTATTTAGATTGCAAGGAAATAGTGTAATCATATCTAATTACATTTTTATAGATTAAAATGTTTCAGAATATTGATTGAAGTAAAAAAAGATGGTCTTGGCACCCCAAATACTTTCTTTTGTCCTTGAAGAATGGGACTGTAAACCTTCCTGTCTGAGATATCAAAATATTCTTGAAATCCAGTTTCTTGAACTTAGACAAATTAGGTAAGATTTCTGCACTAAAATTAGTTATTTCTCTCTCAGGAATTTTTGTTTGCATTTTTTGTTCACATTTTTTTACACAGCTCTTGTGAACAAGAGCAGCCTGCATTTGCTATGTCATATCTACATGGTATGATTTATATTTACTTAAATTTCACAATTATTTTGTTAAGTAAAAATATTTTAATCCAATCTCTATGTGAATTTTTTTCAACTTGCGGGTTACCCAAGTAATATCAGAAGGTCAACAAATCTTTATACTATTATACAGAAGAAAAAAACCCAAACAACAGATTTGATCCTTCTTGTGGATTAGTTTCCTTTATTGGTAACAAACACAAATATTTACAGTATAGCTGCATCCATACCATGGATGCTTTGCCAGTCTATTAGCAGTTAAATTTCTTCTTCTGTCCATATATCTCTAGTGTCAGAAGTTTATGTTTTACTGCCCTGTTTTAATTCCTTATACATTCTGACTTTATTTAAGGAAAGAATATATAGAAAAATACAAAAGCCATTGTTTGGTTCTTGCTGAGCAAAATACAGCACAGCACATCCCCTGAGAAAAGAAAAAAATAGCTGAATAATCCATATTAAAGACAGAACAAGCAAGGGAACATTGCTGAGAAGGTATAAAGCACATTTTATAGTGTTTCAGAGGTTCCTAAAATTCAGCATAAGAATGTGGAACAAAAAAAAAGAAACAAAAGCAAAAGAAGAAAACTGAAAGAAACAGCCTGGTTTATAAAAGTGCAGCACAAGAATAGCATAGTCTTGTGGTCTGAAAAACAGTAACAAGCAGGGAGCTCCTATGATCTCATACTGTCTCTAAGTGCAACATCCGTCATTTCTCTGTTCCCCAAGTGGAGATGATAACCAGGTATCCAGATGATAAACTCAGCAAGGAACTGGTCACTCGGGAAGCACACCTGCAGGCTGGATGTAAACAATTGCTTTGTAGGAATAGAGAAGTTCCTCAGCCAGGAGGTGCTTATGACAAAGTTCACAAGTTCTGCTTCTCAAGTTCTTCTCTGGTCTGTCATGTGAGTAAAAGCTTTTTTTATGTTCCAAAACTACAGAACACTGATCATACATTAGTGATCATACAGAGTCACTAAACTATTTTTTTCAATACTCTGGTAAGGCAGAATTCCTTAAAATCAATGCAAATATAAAACATAAGTCCCCTCTATAAAGCCAAGGAAATGCAAGGGGGCGTTATTGTAAAAAGAATCAAGATCAAGGACTACGTGAAGGAAAGAAAATTAAATCAAGCAAATTAAATTACATAAAACCAAACTACATAAGCAATAGGGGGAAGAGGAATTTGAATAGATGATGTATATAATCAGCAGAAAGGGACCTGTCAAATGTCTCCTAATGTCTTTGTTGTTCTATTACAAACTAGAACAACTGAAAGCCTACTCAGAAGAACAGTTTTTCTGGTTCCTTGATTTTTTTTGCGAAGTCCAATCTCCTCCTCTGCTTTGTATCTCCTATCTTCTACCACACTAAAATGTGCTACTATTCTGAAACAGTTGTGTTTCTGTTTGCTCTTCTTGAGCATGGGTGGATGAAACAGAAGTGAGGGTTGGGGTGTGAGCAGGAACTGGTGCCTATTTTGCAGGTTACATTTTTGGTGCAGGAAAGTATAAACACCCACAAAGTTCTGTTCTGCTGTACAAGCTGGCCAAGTCTGACTTCTATGGCTTCCTCCTCCTCATGTTTGCCTTTTTCAAAGACTATTTTTTCTCTTTTATGTGTAAGACACCAAGTCCGTACTGCAGAAGGTGGGAAAAGGCCTTCACCTCTCCAGATTTTGAGTTTTATTGTTGGATTTTGGTTTTCGTTTCAATGGTGTTTAATGGTGTTTAGCTCTTCCAAAAAAATAAAAGGCTTCTGTCATTCTGAAACAGTAAAGGAGAAAAAAGCTTCTCATGATAATGGAAAAATATACCAAATCCTGCAAAGAATGGAGAGCAAGATTTCTTTGTGTCTATCTAACTGAAAACTAAACTGAAGGTAGATTTATTTAGTCAGCAACAAGCCTGCTCTGAATCTATTCCTGTCTAGGGCAGAATTCTTGGATTTACCTCTGTAAATCTAACAAAACTCTGAAGAACAGGGCTTGATTTTAATGTGAAGAAATGGAAGCCCTGTTTCAATGAATGTTTCAGCACAGGAAAGGTTCTGAGATGGGTTAAACAAGCTAAAAATTTTATTCCCTCTAAAGAGATATTCTCAAGTATGTTTAACAGGAAACAAAAGAAATTCCAGTTATATGACAATGATGAAAATTAGAAATTAAAAAGGTGCTATCCATGTTTATCGTATTTTCAAAATAATTAATTCAATCCTTCAAGCTAAAGGGAGTATTTACATTCATTTTATTGGGATTTATTTCATCATTATGGGTTCAGTAGTTGTTATGCATCCCAACAGAACAGAAGCACCTCTGAACTCTGTTGCAGCATAAATGAAGATGTTAAAGCAAGGCATTAATGTAAAGATCCCATCTATAGGGAGAACTAAGAAATAGACTGATGGTTTAAGCAGAGATGTGCTGTCTTCAGAGAGGAGCTCCAAATGAGATCTTGTCTGAGCTCATTTGAAATTTGAGAAACTGGGATAGTATCTCAGTGTGCCCTTGTGCCAGTTTGTGTCACACTGCGTTATTTCCCATGCTGGGAACACTTACAAAACTTTTGAAATAATAAATGATCCTCATAAAAGTATATAGTACTACAAGATCAATCTAGCACAAGAAAATCAAACAGATCTTTGACTTCTAGTCACAAGTACATTTTCTGCTACTTTTCTAGTGTCCATCATTTTTTGTTCCTTACTTGAACCCTGTAAGAATTTTTAAAATCAATCTGCTATACTTTTTGTCCTTTTTTTTTCTTTCAGCTGAGGTTGTCACCTTTCCATTGGTGCTTTCTGCATACAAAATAACTCATCATAGCTGGGCTATTTGTTGGCTTTTTCATGGCCATTGACATTGCAGTTAACTTCAAACTGGGGAGAGAATTTGCTTGAAACAGAGATGTGCTTTTTGGCACAAGGAATAACAACAGAATCCTAATCAGATCCTGTGCCCCCTCCCCCTCCCCCCCAATTCATAGATTAATTCCAATTTATATTTGTAAATGTTTGTGTTTGAAAGACCCTTGCGGAAAATACAATATGACCATCAGAGCTGGGAACTTATGGACGTCTGCTGTCCTATTGCATTAGGAAGACAAAGGGGATAGAAATTACAATATTGTAACCTCTCACTCATGGGACACACCTCTGTGTTAAAGGTTATAATTATTTGCATATGAAGGTTCCAGAAGTGACAATTCATGTGTTTTCTTTTCTTATTTCCATCATAAAAAATGACAGATTCAAATAAGATCAGAATGCAAATATTTGTTTATATCTTACACCCCTTCTCTTGCCTGAATGGGATTCATTATATTATTGTTTTTACCTGTTAATTTTCTCAGTCATGTGTAAGGCTGAAAAAACAGCAATTTTGCCCAGAAGATGTCACAATCAAATCAGTTCAACCATGTCTGTATGCAGAGAAGAATATTGCAATGTGAAGCATAAACTGTGGTTAATTATTTAAGCTGTAAGTAACTTTTAAGAAACAAAAGAGTATATTAAGCACAGAGAGTAAATCTACTACAAGACACTCCCTACTAGAATGAGTCTGTTTTATAGTAGATTAAACTATAGCCTCAAACTACTTAATAATTTGGATTTAATGTTTCCAGTTTGTTAAATTTTAATATCAAATGACTGTGAAATTTCAGACAGAGTTTCAGGACAGGAAAGTTGCTGCTACCTAAGGGGGGAAAAAGAGATTAATGAGAACCAGAACAGGTTCTGATTTTATAGGGTTTTTGTATTTTGAACGTGAAAAGAGAGAAAAAGAAGAAAAAAACGATGTGACTAGTGATAACTAAGGAATTAATACCTCATAATTAATAATTAATTCATAAAAAAATAAGTCAATTATTTTGCTCTGTTTCAAGTTAGGAGCAGAGAAATGCACAATGGACAGTTGATTGTGTGGTATATGCAAGACATCTAACTTGAGTTCCATGCTATAGGATGACATTCCAGCTTCATTGAAGCCACAGTAAAATTCCCATCTACAGCTTTTATTATTACTGCAATAATATCTCTCCTCCTCAGAATAGCTAATGACTTTGCCCTCTCACCAGTCCAGTGTGTTTTACAATAGGAATTTAATATTTCTGGACAGACAACTCTACATGTTTTCTGATGAAGGTCTTCCAAGATATTTTTGTACGTCAATGTGTCCTGATCTTGTTCTGTACCTGACCTATGCAGACTGCACTCTGTGTCTTGGACCAAAGAGTGGAGATTCACAGAGGTCTACCAGGATTTTACAGTGTTGAGGCTTCCCAGGTATTAGCATTAAATATTTTAAATTGTCTGCATCGTGAAGAATGTGGCCAGCAGGTCAAGGGGGTGATTCTCCTCCTCCACTTGGCCCTAGTGAGGCCACATGTGGAGTTCTGTGTCCAGTTCTGGGCTCCTCAGTACAAGAGAAACGGAGAACTACTGGAGAGGGTCCAGTGGAGGCCATAACGATGATTTGGGGTCTGGAGTATCTCTTTTAAGAGGAGACACTGCAGGAGCTGGGCCTGTTTAGTCTGGAGAAGATTGAAAGGGGATGTCATTAATACATATAAATATCTCAAAGGCAGGTGCCAAGAGGATGGTGCCACTCTTTTCAGTGGTGCTCAGCGACAGGATGAGGAGCAATGGCCATGAACTAACGCACAAGAAGTTTCACCTCAACATGAGGAAGAACTTCTTTACATTGAGGGTGGCAGAGCACTGGAATGGGCTGCCCAGGGAGTGTGCGGAATGCCTCTCTGGAGGCGTTCCAAACACACTTGGATGTGTTCCTGTGTAACCTGCTCTAGGTGACCCTAGCTTGGCAGAGGGGTTGGACTGGATGATATCCCGAGGACCCTTCCAACCCTAACAATTCTGTGATTCTGCGTCTCTGTGACTCTGCATCACCAGCATGTTATGGTAGATGGGTATATATGGCATCTGGATATGGATGGGGCATTTAGAAATAGTGTAGAGTGAAAAATCTGAGATAACAAAGGAAATCTTTGATCACTAAAGTATTAAATTTGTGATTTGTGAGCCCAAGAGTTGAAACTTCTATGCTGTACAGTCCCTTCCTTCCTAATTGTGATAAACATTAAAATCACTGAACAGAGCAATCTGCTTTATCTGTTTGTTATATCCCTTCTGGAGGTTTTAGTAGGCCAGCTCCTGATGTTTTTATACGGAAACAAAAATCAAACTCTCACTGTCTACTTAATACTCACTACTTACAGATGAGAATAAGACGTTCATCCTTATTTGAATTTATTATTATTAAATTTTGAAGCTACCATTCATATGTATATGCTGAATGTCTTCAAAATCTTTTGGGATTGAAAACTTCAAAGTTTCCAGGTAGGACATGACGCCACACAGCTGACTATGAAGAAAACTCCTCTTGTTCATGAGTTTCCATCTTGCTGGGTACCCAAATGAGGTCAGGGTGAAGAGCAAATAACTGGGGCTTCATTTCCCTCTGTACCCTGTTGGTAGAACTCTCCAGGACACCCAAGGCTCCATTTTGACTGTGTTTTAGTCCTAATGCCTGGCAGGCACTGGGCTGTGGATGGAAGTGAACATAGCATGAGTCACCTTGGAGGAGAGGGAAGTACTGTGCTGTGAGTGGGAGGAAGCATTTGGATGAGCTGGCAGAAGCTGTGCCTGTCGCAGGACGCAAAGATCCATCATTATTCCTGAACTCAATCACACCAGTAGCTGGAAAGAATTCTTGACTTCCCTTGCCTGGTGACTGAACCACATCTCCCTGGTAAATCTTGATGGTATATCTGGATGACCTTCTCTGAGCTAGTGACTTTAGGCTGTGAATGGGTTAGGGCCGCATCTGATGTACCAGGTGTTTGGGAATCCAACTAAGTCTTGTAACCAGGCAGGGACTCTTGGAATGCTAAAGTAGATGTCTGTTAAGATCCACTCTGTGGACTTCAGGTCTTTTCTTAACTTTGTTTCAGGGTGGGAGGTAGCCAGGGTATTTATTGAATCATAGAATCATACAATGGTTTGGTTTGGAACGAACCTTAAAGATCATCTAATCCAACCCCAGTGCTGTGGGCCAGGACACCTTTCACTAGAAGGTAGAGGACAGGAAAAGGACTGATAATATCTGAAAATGTCTATCAGAAATGTTTTCTTTGCTAGTGCAGAAGTAGATCTGCACAGTGTGACAATAAAAGATGAGCCTTTGCAACCCAACATGATGGAGACGAGAATCCCTTTAAATTATCCTAGTTGCAAATCTTTCCCAGTAATGATATGCACATCACATGTATCTTATGATGAAGAGCATCTTCAACATTTACGTGGCACTTCTGATAATGAAGAGAGGCAAGTGGAACTGCCATCTTGGCTGGGGCATAAGGTGAGGGCTTAGGCCTGCACCTGATTTTCTGCTGTGTCATGTTTTCTTCCTTTGGCTGCACCTTCCCATCCCAAGGGCTCTCTGCAACTTCTCCCTCAGATGTGGTGAAAGCAGGAGCCAGAGAAGAATCAAAAATAAGCACTTCCTTCAGCTCCGGCTCTTTACTTTAGAAAAGCTGCTCTCATCCCTTGTGGCAGCTTGTCAGAATTAGAATCAGGCGACCTTAAATGTGTTTATCTTTTTATTAAGTAATTAGCCACATTGCAGAGTCCTGTGATTTCTTTTTGTGACTTAATCCTCGTAACTGAATTGCAGAGCTCTCCTAGAAATAGACTCAATAGGAACTTGGGAATAGCAATAATTACAAACCTCCTGAGCTTACCAGTCTCCCAAGTTAATGTATGTTTTAATTAGCTATTGGTACTTAATTCACTCCAAAAGGCAGTTCATTTAAACCATTGCAAAATCATTTAAAACTTATTTCAATTTTTGAATCAGAATATGAAATCAATGCCTAAAATATCTAGAAAGATCATGATTTTCATTCACATTTACTCAATGAGTTTCAGAGAGAAAAGGAAGAGAAAGATGGTTTTCATTTTGCCCACAGTTTTTCAGTGCATTGCTGGATAAATCCAGTGCTTAACAGCCCCACCTCCTGGTAAAAAAGAAATGAGAAAACAAAAATTTGTGTTTTGCTGGCAAATTTTTCTAGCCCTAGCTTGCATAATTTAAATGCTTTTGGTTTTTTATTTTTTCATGACAGCTCTGGAGCATATTTAGAGCTTTTTTTTTTCACTTTTACCCTGTATTCCCTCTTTCTTTTTTCTCACTTCACAGGGGTAATATATTCTAATAATTGCTTTTCTCCCTAATGCCTCCTTTAAAATAGCTGAAAAATACACTCTGATTTTTATACCTCCTCACAGACAAATCCAAAGCTAGAAATTAGAAAAACCCACGAGGATCTGGGAACTTCCGAAGCTGTTCTTGGATACAGTGTCACCAGGAGATAAAGCATTAGACCATGAGGAGATCCAAGATGGTATAAATCTTGGAGAATAAATCATTGTGTGTCAGGAAAGCCATATCTGGTAGCACGGATCAGTCTGCACCTGCCCTCAGGAAGGACATTTCCTGTGTGATTTTTTCCTGTGCAGAAATCTAAGTTCGCAGTTCATTTTTTTTTTCACAGTAATCTCCTAATGGCAACTTCTGATACCTTTTATCCTCTTTCCACTGATTCCTTGCCTTCAGAAGCAAATGTATAAAATTTCTGTAAACCAAAAATGGTTAATAACTAGAAAAGGACTGTCAGCATTTGGGAGATGAAAACAACCTGTATTCAATCCTTGGAACCATCATGAGGACAATGAAAAGGTCAGTGACTTCATTGCTAAACAGAGCATGCAAGGAGGGAGCATGGCACGAGCGTGAAGTGGGGCTGGATGCTGCACCATGAGAAAAATCTTCAGTATAAATCATGAGCAAGTTCTGTTAGGATCTGCCACTTTGGCTTTTCTGATTCAGTCTCTGCTTCTACCTCTGTGCCATCTTTAGGCTTGCCAGCACCTCTCTCCTTCTGTCAGCCCACATCTTCCACAACCTCAGGATTCCCAGCACTGTGTCTGGCCCTGCAGTATCATGCAGAGCGGAGACTGTGCTTTGACATGAGCTCCCTTTTGAGAAGGGCTTCTGAAGAGCAAGAATCATAGATTCATTGAATACCCTGAGTTGGAAGGGACCCACAAGGATCATTGAGTCCAACTCCTTGCCCTCCACAGGGCCATCCCCAAGAGTCACACCATGTGCCTAAGAGCACTGTCCAAGTGCTTCTTGAGCTCTGTCAGGCTTGGTGTCGTGACCACTACCCCGAGAAACCTGTTAAAGTGACCAACCACTCTCTGGATGAAGAATCTTTTCCTAATATCCAACCTAAAATTCCCCTGACAGAGTTACCTCCCATTCCTCAGGTCCTGTCACTGCTCGCCAGAGATAAGAGATCAGTGTCTGCCCTTCCTCTTCCCCTCACGAGGAATTTGTAACTGCAATGAGGTCTCCCCTCAGTCTCCTCTTCTCCAGGCTGCACAAACCAAGTGACCTCAGCCATTCCTCGTATGGCTTCCCCTCAAGGCCCTTCACCATCTGCATAGCCCTCCTTTAGATGTTTTCTAATAACTTTATACTTTTCTTATATTGCAGTGCCTAAAACTGACACAGTATCCAAGGTGAGGCTGTCCCAGTGCAGAGCAGAGTGGGACAATCCCCTCCTCGCTTGGCTGGTGATGTTTTGCCTGATGCCCTCCAGGACACGGTTGGCCCTCATGGCTGTCAGGGCACTGCTGACTTGCCATCAACCAGGACTCCCTGGTCTCTTTCCCCACTGCTACTTTTCATCATCTTCTTCCCCATTCTGCACATATATCTGGGGTTGTCCTATCTCAGGTGCAGAATTCAGCACTTGTCTTTGTTGAACTTTATATGGGTGGTGACTGCCCAGCCCTCTAATGAGTCCAAGTGTCTCTACAGGGCCTTCATCTACTTCAGCCTCCTGAGCAGCAGGGATCTGGTTGGGGTGGGAAGTGGCAAGAAGGTATTTCTTTTCTAGAATTAAATGCAAATGAGAATTATGAAGGAACACATTCTAAAGCATCACAAAGACTAGGAATGTTGTGCTTTTCCAGGTATTAGCTAGGGTATTTCTAATGGAGTTTGTCCAGCAATAATGTGTTTTAGTTTCCCCACTTGTCTGTAGGGTTAAAAGGCTTCTGCTAATACTTTTCAATAATACGCCTTTAAATACTAATCAAGATCAAGCCTAATGTTGCAACACGGCACATTAGCACGTGAGGGAAACCTTCTCCACTCATATCTGAAAGGGGCAAACCAGCCCTGGCCCCAGCATTTAGCTCCACATAATTGCTATTCCACTTGAAAGCTTAACAAAATGCTGCATTACATTTCAGGCACTATTGACTGCTCTTGGGGTGGATATACAGAATCAGTAGTGGGGTTTTTGTTTTAGGTAAAAGTGTAAGAGAGCTAAAAGGAGTACATGCCAGAACTCAAGAGCAATTGCAAGTGGTTGAGAGGCATTGGAATGTCATTGAGTCACAGCTTCAAAGATCAAAGCCCCATCTAGCTAAGTCCTTTCTTTTGCTCACATCTCCCATCACAGGTTGCTTGAGGCTGCCTTGAAGAGTCTCCTGGCTTTGTTCACCGCCTTCTCAATATATAGGCAGCTCTCTCTGGTTTGCTGTTTACTCTGGTTTAAAAACTAAATTAAGTCACTGGAGAGGAAAAAGGAAGGGGAGAGAGGATATCTGTGCACATGCCTTAAGGTTGAATTGAACCTTTTGTCTTGTTTAAAAGGTTGCCTACAGAAGAGAATAAATAATGAATTTACTCAGACGCAGACTTTGGTTCTACCAGCTTCTAAATGCATAATCATACAAAACATTCAGTGCCTAAATAATTTGCCAAAATGGGCTAATTTGATTCACCACTCACAGAAACAAACCCTGAGAGTATCCCACTTCATCTGTTTTACCTAAAACATTTACCTATGTTGCAAGAACCAGAATGAGGTCCATGAATCCAATTCAGTCGTTACTGGTAGAGAACAAAGGCCACTTAGGACTGAAATAACCAGCAAATTGACTCACCTCTCTGTGTCCATAACACAAACTGTGCTCATAGCAAGTATTGGACTGTGGATGTGTCATCAAAGATATTTAGGAAAAGAAACTGAAAATTAAGGATGTATCCTGTCATCTCCTCCTGGACTGTTCAGGGAGCTTGTAGCATTTCTTCCATGCTGCACTTAGCCATATAAATAAAAGAGGAGTTTGTTTTTCCAGGCTGTCAGGGAAAAACCTCTCAGGGAGCACTAAATTCACATAAAATTACTCTGTCAGTGCCTGGGGCTGGTACAGGGGTAATAGTGGCAGGACTCAAGAATTTGAGGAATGAAGTTGAAAGTTGTATATAACTGAAGAAAAAGAAATATTTTGAAAAGAAAAATGTAATTACCAGTATGCCTTGCGATTTAGAGCATCTGGAACACAAGCAGAAGAAAAATTTATAACTAATAAACTAATAAACTAAGAAACATATATATTTTTCTCAACAGTGTGTATAATCTTGCAAAGTAACCAATTAATAAATTGTTCATGAGCAGCTCACTGCAGTATTGGACCTTTGAGCTGTGTTAGATTACTACATGAAAAGCATTGGGATTGCTATTTGGAGCCAACCAAAGTAAAAATTTAATCAAAAGAATCAATATGTGAATGAATTCTGTAGCAAATAAACAATTCATGTGGTTTATGATTACATTCTAAATTTCTTTTTAATAGTTGCTTCCTAACATTCACTTCTTTGGGCTTACTATTGCATTCACAAATGTTTTGTGTCATATGTTTAAGCTGAATGTTAATCTACTGCAATTTTTCACTGAGAAAATACAATTAATAAATTAGATATTATCAATAATTAATATATATAAATAATAGATAAATGTTGATAAATTAATAATAAAGCCAATAGGGAAGAATTGAAAGCAAATACAAAGTCAATTCATTCAAAGTGGAGAAAGTATCAGGAAGGATTAGGAGACCAGTGCTGCCAGTAGTGGTTTCCATGGCTGTGAGAAAACCTTATGACTTCTGGGATGTCTTTATTTCCACTTTCAATCCTTCATTAATTTTGGCATGGAGCACAACACTGCCAGCAGAGTGCCTGGCATGATGGCAGTCTTATCCCTGCAATGTCCTCTGGTTGTGCCTGACATCTGAGTAGTCAGTTAAATAATTACAGTTTGTCATAGGTAAACATTTCTCAGTGTGTAACTATCTTAATGACCAAGGTTTTCTAGCAGTTGCTCACTTCTAACCTTGAAATGTTATAGGGCTTCTTAGAGGATTCCCAAAAATCAATCTTTCCCTGTAAATCTGATGAGAAAACACTGATGCTGGTAGAAAAACTATTTAGCTTTCATCATAGGAACAGATGAGTTTTGCTATGAAGTCCCACAGACGCAGGATCAAGAGCTGTGTTCTGCTGACTTTTTAACATTTTTTCATTCTTGAGGTTTCATAACAATCCCACTAGAGTTTCATACTGTGAAAGATAGCACCAGGGTAAATTAAGCAATGCTTTGATGACTTTAAGGAATCTGGATATATTAGGCAAAAATATCACTTTCCAACTTGGACAGGTCTTTTTTCTTGGGTTTGAGGAGCAAATAATTTAGATAAAACAATCTTTCTTCAAACCACTGTGTATCTTATAAAATGATCTTTCTTCAAGTTACTCTGTATCAGAACACGTAACTATGAAGTCGCAAGAATTGACTGTCCCATTGCACTGTTACTTTGCTCACTGGCTGTGACAGAAACTTTTCATGTAGGATTGCCATAAGCATTTTTCCTTCATGTTACTTCACGTTAATTCAGCCTATTAACTAAATATTTTGGCTGCTTGTCAGTAACAAAAAGAAGAATCTTTCTAAATGTGACCCTCTTCAAGAACAAAATATACACAGAGAGTCTGGCTTCAAACTGAGGAGACACACTGCAAGGGCAGCACAATGTAGAGAGAAAGCAGCCTTAGAAAAGGCTGTTTGCATCACCACTTCCAGTACATGTGTAGGGAGGTGCGTTATTCAGCACCACATGTCTCCTGCTGCCACAGCCAGCCTGGAAGCTTCTGCTGTTGCCCTTGCATTCATGTCTCTGGTGGGTGAACTCAATGCTGCAGTTACGTCTTGCTTCTCATACCAGCCCTGGCGGCATTAGCAATGGCCAAGGCAGAGTTAGCAAGCTCAGCTCCTTCAGGTCTCTCCCTCATCACAAATCATTGTCCAAGAGCTGTTTTAGTGTCACCTTCCTGTAAGGACTCAAAATGCAGTGGAATTCTAGGCTGAGAAGCATGGATCTGTGCATCCTCTGGCACTCAGCCAGTGACTGAAACAAAAGAATTGCTGGCAATGAATACAAACTGGCATTCATGTGCCTTCAAGAGTGCTGCACCTCTGTGCTCTGCTGTGCATGTTGGTGGAAAGAAAGAAGGAAAGTGTCCAATCAATGCTCTACTGCACTGCTTTTCCACAGCTAGCTACCTGGAGACTCATCTAACTTCCTAAACCAAACCATATTGGTCTAAAATGATATAGATACTAAAAACCACTGCAAAATAAGTTGTTTCAGGTTCTGAAGTTGATCTGTGAAGTTTGCATTAGAAAATAAGAGTAGTAGAACTGAAGTGTATCTTTTGAATGGGTCAACAAAGAGGTAAAGTCTTTCAATCTTCTCTGATTTGATTTCAAATGAAATTAAAAGGATTCAGGTTGAAAATAAACAAAAAGAATTTTCCAAAGGCTGAATTGTCCCTATTGTATTTCTAAATGGAAAACTACATCAGTCTCAGGAAGTTCCTTCAGATAAAAATATTTTCAGGCTGCAAGATTCTCAACTAATAGATCTGTTCCTATACTTTTATGGTCTGAAAGAGGGACATAATGGTAGGAGGTAAAAGAAATTTAGTAGTGACACAGAAAGATGGGGAAGACTGTTTTCAGTAGAATCACACCTGTGTATGTGCAGTCATGACCTCTGGCAGCTCTCTTCTTCACCCTTTAACATTTTGAAGGCTTTTTTTCTTTTCTTTCAAGTCTTATATTTGCTTTAAAGGGATGGGCAGTGTTGCGTGCCTTGTAGACCACTCTAGAGAACACATTAAATCATGTAGGCTGTTCTTTGCAAAGCATCTGTTACCTATTTGCCTGTGATTGCCCTGCATGAGACTTGCTGGTGTGGGTGTCCAGGGCTCCTGCACCAGCTCAGGCTGTAACCAGCAGTAAGGGTCAACTCAGTTACCAATGAAGGTCTGTGGGAGAGTAGGAGGAAGATTTCTCAGAATTTACCTCAGATGAGAGGATTGTTCAGATTATGTTTTTCCCTTGATGTTGGTGAGTTTTAAAGCTTGGCTTATCCTCTGTTTTTACAACTTACTTCAGTAATTTCAAACCTTTCTTCCTTTCTTATTCAGTTCAGAAGAAACTTTCCTTTCACAAACATAGTTCATCAGAGAAAGTTGTGCTCCATGACTTGGCTTCAGTGTTGTGAGCCAGCTGCTCCTGTTATCACTAAAGGGACTTGCCAACTTTCTTACCTCTTGCTTCTGTTTTGATTCATTATTCATGTAGAGAGAAAAGTATATAACCTAATCAAAATATTAAGACTTTGCCTCTGCTTTTAACTGCTTTCTTTGTCCTTTTCAACTCTGTAGAAAAGCTATTGCTGTTTCATAACAAATCTCTCACCATGACAGTCAAAAATTAGAGAAGGTGAAGCGTGATCCTGCTCTGTTCTTGAGGGAATTCTCTTCTATGCTTTTTCCTTTCTAAGAAAATTTTCTCCATTCTTTCCTAGAATGAGAAGAATAATCATGCAGGCAGGTGCTAGGCAAGAAATAGTCAAGACACAAGCATTTCAGAAGAGACTGTTAGATGATTTTCACCGAGCTCTTTCTCACCTGACTGTTAATCCTTCTTTCAGACTCCCTGATAAGCAGTGATTACTGCAGGTACCCTTTTATTTAGGAGAAATTCCATAAACTTTATGAGGAAAAATGGACCATGTCAAAATGTCTGAAAATAATTCCCTTCAAAGTTTACTAGATTTTTTGAATGGGTGAATTAAACTTAAATAGACTTTCTGGATGACAAACAGGAGGGGAATGATATCCTCTTCTGTGCTGTGGAACATGTTCTCTCACAAACAGAAAACAATTGCTTTTTCAAATGTCAGAGTCTATCCACAAACTCTTACACACTTCTAGACACAAATACCTCTCTCTAACAGGTATGATTATTTGTGTTTCATTTGTCAATACTGTCCAAAGGTGTAATACAAGGATAACTTGGCATCTTGAATTTGAAGGATACTTGTGTTGGTACGATCATTATGGCTCAAGCAAAAAGTGGATTTTCTTGAATCAGCCCTCCAATCTTCTGCAGACATCACACTCAAACATTATGATACAGTGCTTAGAAAGGAAGCAGACGGATGAGCAAACTGGAATCAGCAAGAGATTTCTGATCTGCCACTAATGATACAAGCAGTGTGCAACATGGTGAGAACAGTCTAGAAGTGAGAGTATTGGTATTATCATCACTAGTACTGAAGGAAGCGGTATGCAGGGTACATCATCTGACTAGCCACTTCTGAGCGTTTCAGGGACCTTACAGCACCTGACAGCTGTAGGTATACAAGTTTATCTGTGGTATTTATTCTGCAGTGTTAGTTGTTACTTGCTGGAGGGTGACATTATTTCTGGATGGCTTGTGCCTTGAACATGGTCTGACTGATTTAGCACCAAAAAAGCATCCTGTGGTTTACTCACAGGGAAAGTGAGCAATGTTTCCTAATAGAACTAAGCAGATATTCCTAATTTCATTGCCCTGATCTGGGGAATGAACACATCTCTTTAGGTACAGACTATTTTTCTTTACGGCTGCTTTACAAAACCATGGCCATTCACCCAATAAGTTCTGCAGATATTGAGGACCCAGATGAACTCCCCTGTGGCAGCTCTCCAGAAAGGTGGAGGTCAGCCTCTCTGATATCGATACAAGTCAAGTCTGTCATTACTCATTCACCTCCTGCTTCCTACAGCAGCTTTTCCACATTTTTCTTCTTGACCTACTTCAAAAGTGCAAGTCAATAGCTTGAGTTCTTTCACATATGTTGTAAGAAATACAGTAGGAAATGGGAATTAGAAATGGAGATTAGCATTCCTTTTTCTTACTTTTATTTCCTTTATCTTCTGGATGCAAACAAAATCCAATTTTTGCTTTATATAACAACAAAACATTCAGGAGAAATTAAAGAGAATCTTAGCAGAGACCATTAAACCTTACTTGATGTTCTTTCAAGGAGATTGCTAGCTGAATTATGAAATTCTGGACAAGTTCTCTCATCCGCACAAAACATGTCTTGTAAACAACTTTTGAACCCTTAATATATAACCTTCAGTCAGTAAAACCTTATAAAAACATCCTATATCTTTTGTGGAATGAGTGTAACAAAGAGCAGTTCTCTCATATGAAACACAGACGAAAACCTGGTAGCAATAAGGAATGTTCAAATGATGGAACAAATTCACTAGAAAGTATTTATTGATTGTGCTGTTCTTTCATCTAAAGGTGCATATAAGATAGACAAGGCTTGCAGAAAGACTTTATATCTTTCATTATACCAGATAGTACAGGTGGAAAAAAGCCCAAATTGTTAAGCTCTTAGCCCTTTTTCATATTAGCTCCTAATGGTATATTGTTAACTTCCACATAATCGTGGCAATCATTATAGCCCAACTACCTATGGATATTACATAGTCAAGGTTAACTATTGGCATTGTGCTGCCTGCTTCAATCTTGTGAGGTTAGGAGGTCTTACAGACAGAATTATTTGGCTCTTGGTGTTTTGTGTCCAGCTGGAGTTTATGTCAATGACACAAGTTAACTACTGGCACTGGCATAAAGCAAAGATTTGGAGGTGCATGCAGAGATGAAACAGGAGTGCTGAAGAGACTTTATTTATTTATTCCCTCTCTCTTGAAATCAAAGAGCCTTAGAGAAATATTTAAGATCTACCATAAATCTATAGAAGCAAAGTTTTGTCTACATAGAAAATAATTTGTATTTGTGGATGCAGTTGTGTGAGCCTACCCTCTGCCAAGCTTATTGCATACTTGTTTGCATCTGAACTGGCTTAATTATTCCATTGTTCAATTGTACCATTTAAATATGTGATTTGATCTGGGCTAGAAAATCTTCGAAATTTGTTTTCCTCAAAATGTGAGCACTGGAGCATTTTGCTTTCTGTGTGATATAAGAAAATTAGATTCAGTCTTGTGAGCTTGCTTGCTTTGAATGAAATTCTGCTGTAAATACAAGAGTCAAATGTGGTTATGAGAGTGTTTTTACTGCAGGTCTGGCCTGTTTTGTATTTGTTGCTGAACAAACATAGTCAGAAGAATTCATGCTGCACTGCAGTAAAACCTAAAATGGCATTAGAATATATTTGTGACAGCAGGATAAGAAAGCATCAAACTCCAGGATTTTTCTGTGAAAAAATAAGGTAATGAAAATTAAATAAATGAACTCTGCATTTTACTTACTTATTTGGTTACAGATTTTACCTAGAATTGAAGAAAGCCATTGTTTTAATACACTTTTTCTCATCCTAATGATGCCTTATAACCTTTCTAATGAATACCTTTTTCTGTCACTACAAGACCTGAATCTGTCAAATACTTTTTCTTCTTATTCTGTATTAAAAAATCCTGCTTTCGGGCACAGATTTTTTATTATTTTTCCTGTGAAACACACTGATTTATTGACTGTGACCAACACAGTGCCTTATTTCCTTGCTAAAAATTGGATATTTGCAAGGCATGGTAAAATTCTGGAGAGGGGGAGAGAGGCAGAAGAATGCTCCTGCAGGGAGGTCAGTGTTAATATGAGGACAACTATGGCGAATCCTATGGTCATATCCTATGGAGATGACCACTATGCTTCAGTCCTTCACAGCTCTCAG
Organism: Corapipo altera; assembly: GCF_003945725.1. NCBI lineage: Eukaryota > Metazoa > Chordata > Aves > Passeriformes > Pipridae > Corapipo > Corapipo altera. The sequence continues at coordinate 5,211,846 of NW_020884892.1, forward strand.
TCATGTACAGACATACACACTCTGATGAAGCAGAAAGGGGGAAAGATATTTCCTTGCCCTTCCCACTCACTCCGGCATAATTCCTCTTGCAGTTGTTAACTGTCTCTTTAAAATGACAGTATAGTTTGCAGGGGCCCTAAAGCTTGTTTGAATGATATATAATTGTGAGGCTGAAGCTGTCATATGGAACAATTTATATCTCTGCCTTACCTACACCCATCCAAACAGACAAAAAGATATCTCACTATATCCAAATGCCAGCCTAGGAGGAGGAATTAAAGCCAGACTACAGGAAGGTAGAATTATATCCTGAAAAGTCGTTGATTCTGACAACCATTTAGACATTGTCATGCAGAAGTCAGTAAGTGGGAACTTCAAATTGGATTGCATAGATAATATGCATTAGTAGGAATTTGTACCAGCTAGTGATGGAAGAGGAACAGAAAGATCCTTTTTAATTTATTTTGTTATTTAATTTGTTTGTTACTTTTGTACACATCATAGGAGAAACCAAGAGAGGAGCACTGTATCCAGATGTGGTTGTTAGACTGGAAAAAACTGGAACAGATACAAAAGGTTGTTACAAAAATAATTAGAGGGCTGAAGCACATACCTTCCTGTGGGAGACCTGAAGAACTGAATCTGCTCTGCTTTTCAAAAGATGACTGAGAGATGAATTGATTACAAAATGTTTGCGTTAATGAGGAGAAAATAGAGCTCTTTCATGTAGCAGAGAAAAACATAACAAGAATTAAGGACTACAAGCTTCAGTCCCCTAAATTGAAATTGGAAATTTGGCACATATTTTAAAAAATTAGGTTGATTAGCCAATAGTTTAAAACTGCTAAAGGAGACACTGCACACTTTGGTTACAGTTGGATGATAAGTTAAAACTGTCTGTAGGAGTACAACTTGCAGGTCATAAAATCATAAAATCATAACACCTGTGCAATGATGTGCGAGCTCTGAGCCACAACACCATTCTTCTGCTTGTTTCTGTCTATGCTAGTGTCCATCTACACCACTGCTTTCTCAATCTAACCATCTTCTCTAATAATCTCTGTCCTCTAATGTCATTAAGACTAAAACACAGATCTGGAAGTCCATATTTGAGATTTCTCTTCAAAAAAACGAGTCACCAGTGAGTACCACAGTGACATGATTAGGATGGAAGATACCCGATTAGGATGATTTGGGGTTTTTTGTGGGGCTTTATTCAACCTTCTGTCATTTCTTACACATTTCTGGTCATTCAAAGTGATCTTATTTGCTTTGTGATTCTTGATTGGTATGACAGGGTTAATAGAACTAAATAAGTTATCAGATAGCAACACTGTATTGCCAGGCAGGTCCCAAAATGCTAAGATTTTATGCTGATTCACCTTCATATGCTTTCACGTTCAAGAATTCAACATTCTTATGAACTCATTGATTTCCTGTAATTGTGACAGTACATATGTACTGAGTTTCTCTCGATATAACAAAATCCAGAGTGGAAAGTGGTTGACAGTGTTGTGAAGTCAGCAAGACGTAGACTAGCCTATGAAATGATAAAGGTGCCACTAGAAGTGTCGGAATTTATGCACATGGAATTTCAAAGAGATGAGACTCCAGGACCTGTAGGTCCAGGCCAAAGGGCCTGCAGAGGAAAATGCTGAATTATATAAAATAAAAATAAGCTTTATTTCTTGAATCCTGCATATGTACAATTTCAAGTTACAGAGCACAGCTGTGAAGATTTCCCAGAACAGAATAACAGCAAGGGATTCCTGCACTAGTATCCACACGGTTATTGTGGGTGAGTAAATGAACTGCAGCTGGTGAGAAGGTGCAGGCATTTCCACTGGCTTTTCCTGGAGTGATTTTGTTGCCATCTGCTCCCCTTTCATTTTGCAATTATTGTGCAGAAAGAAGCATGCAAATGTGAGTGCAATAAAGCTGGGGTCAGATTTGCCTCTGACATTAATGACTTTACACCTACCTTCAAGCCACACCTGCTGAGGTAAAATCTTGAGAAGGTCTAACGAGATACGAAGTCTCTAAACAAGCCACAGCAGCATGAGCCAAGATAACAGGCTGTGACAGGAAGAACTGCCAAGTATTCACTTGCAACTCTACTGCTCTCAAAGCATTAGGCACATAAAGGCTCCTTGGCATGGCATGAGCTGAGAAGCAGTTGTGGAAGGCGCTGCTACCATGAACTTGGCCAGACCAGCTGGTGTCAGTTGTGGCAGTCCACTCTCCAGTGCCCTGTGATCCTTGCAGTGCAATGAAGTGAAGCCTTCCGGTTGAGAAGGATCTCAGCTTGGAAGGATGGGTAGAGAATCCTGCCAACTGCGTGGTGGGGAACCACAGACAAAAAAGCCCATTTTGACCTCCTGTGTGCTCACCATCCAGAGAAAGTATAGGCTAAGACTAATGTCTGTGAAATTCTGCAGTGGGTTATCATCTGGAAGCCTCTAACTGGCACAACAGAGGGAGTTAGAGGTTACCAAATAATAAAAGAAATCCTCTTTCTGTTCTCAGTAGTACTTTCATGCTGGTGTAGTGCGTTGACCCTGGCCAGAGTCCAGTTACCCACTAAAGCCACTCTCTCACTCCCCTCTGCAACCAGACAAAGGAGAGAAAAAAAACCAGCTAAGGATTCATGAGTGGTGACAAGAGCTGGGAGATGTCACTTGCTGATTATCTTCACAGGCAAAACAGACTCAAAGTGGGAATATTACTTAAATTTATTACTGGCAGGATCAGAGCAAAAGAGTGAGAAGTAAAATAATTTCTGCCACCTTCCCCCCACCCCTCCTTGCTTCCATGTTCTCCCTCCTCTCCCCCAGAAGTGCAGGGGGATGGGGAATGGGTGTTGATGTCAATTGTTGTTTCTGCTCCTGCTCAGAGAGAGGAATCCTTCCCCTGCTCCCATGGGGTCCCTCATGGACCACTCCAATCTGAGTCCATCCCTCGGTCAGCAGTTCTTCCCAAACTTCTGTCCTGTGGGTCACTCCTCCATTGGGTGCAGCCCTTCATGAATGAGCTCTACCCACGTGGGTTCCCCACAGGGGCCACAAGTCCTATGCAGGAAAAATCTGCTCCAGTGTGGGCTTCCCTGTCCAGCAGGACCTGCTCCATTTTGGGCCTCCCACGGGATCACAGCCTCCTTCATGCATCCACGTGCTCCAGCATGGGCTCCTCCATGGGCTGTGGGTGGGTTTCTGCACCCCGATGGTCCCCCATGGGTTGCAGGGCACAGCTGCCCCACCATGGTCTGCACCACGGGCTGCAGGGCCACAGCTCCGGCGCCTGGAGCACCTCCTGCCCCTCCTTCTGCACTGACCTTGGTGTCTACATTGTTATTTCCATATTCTCACTCAGCTCTTCCCAGGCTGGAATTCTTTCTGTGCAATACCTTTCTGTTCTTAAATATGTTATCATAGAGGTGTTACTATTGCTTCTAATTGGCTCAGCCTTGGCCAGCAGCAGGAAGTCCCTCCTGGAGCCAGCTGGCATTGGCTCTACAAGACAGGGGAAGCTTCCAGCAGCTTCTAACAGAAGCCACCCCTGTAGCCCCCCTGCTACCAAAACCCAGCCACAGAAACCCGCTACAGCTGGTCATCTAACACATGGTATAAAAGGTAGGCCAGAACAGATGTTCGTGAATGTTACTATCATCTTGCTTCACCATCAGACCTTCTTCATTTGTAGTATACTTCTAGCCCTGATACCATTTTCTGATATCTTCAAATCAAGTTTGGATGCCTTTTTGAAAGAAAAATTTTTGCCAGACATACCAGTTTTAGTGCAAAGATAGCTAAATGAAAATTATGACCAAAATAACAATGATTACTGTACTCATGGTTTTTAGCCTTATACTAAGTGCACCTTTGATTTTTATTGTAAACTATGTAGTATTTAATGTGTACCTTTAAAATTGCAAAGAAAAAAACTAGAACCATGATTTGACTATGCACAATAACATCAGTGTTCTGGTGTATCCAGAACACTTTTAAGAAAAGCTCATACTTGGCTCGTGGTTTGAGTTGTTTGTTGGTTTTTATTTATTGCTTTTTAATGACTGGTCTGGCAAAACAGGTCTGCAGAGGAGTACACCCTGACAAAGCTGAGAAATGACAAGATAATGGTTCAGATAAAATAGAAAGTGTAAAAAAAACCCAAACCAGTGAGATCTTTTCAACCCACCTGATTACTTTTATCAAGTAGAAAGCTGAACAAAGGATGTGAACTAATGAGTAATAAGAAGGTTTTTTTTGAAATACAAAATTAAGGAGCAACATTGTATGTACTTGAATTCCTCCTAATGGCACTTCATCTTTTGACCAATACTGCCAAATAGATGCTTTCCTGGTAGAGATGTCTGTCCCCTCATCCACACACTGAACCTCATCCCAGGGCAGAAAATGAGCACTGAAATTAGCTATAGCACTCATCCAAACAGATTACCCACTTGCTTCAATACATACACTGAGTGCCCATGGCTTCAGCCCTATACTTGTAATGTCCATCTTTGAAATCTTTCCATGCTTTCAGAGCCACAGGCATGACCTTGTAGAACTTGTACTATTATTGAAATCATTAGTCTTGTCATAGCAACTGATCCTTAACTTACAAACATTTTGGTTCCCTAATTTCAGAGTCATTCATGCAAATGACAGCATGGCACAGAAATGCAGCAGCTGTTCACTCAAAAAATAATAAAAAAACCCACTTAATTTTAACAAGAGGAAGAAAGTTCTCATTTTGACACTGCTCCAAATATAAAGCCTTTTGGGTTCTTCTTTTCTTTATTAAATCAATAGATCATGACATTTAAATGACCGATGAAAGAATACATTTTACTTTTATATTTTATTATTGAGGATTAATATAAGTGATGATCTTAGAGACACACATACTAAACTCTCTTATTCCTGTGAATAGCACTGATGGTCTCTGTGGGAGCAGGAAAGGCTTCCTGCACATTGCCTGAAGTAGATTTCATTTTGTTATTTTAGTAAATTAGAATGATTTGTAGAAAGGGCAAAAAGTGGTGAGAAATGGGGATGAAACATGGACAAAATAGGGTAGTGTGAGGAAAATTTGGTGGACACTGAATGAATACATGATTTGTGCCTTTACCTGACTAACTCTGGGAGGTAGATGTTATCAGAGAAGCTCCTGATCAGATCTGTGTCTGTGATTTGCTCCCTGACTGTAGAAAATACGGTTCACCTGGATGGACAGGCTCTTTTGGTATCTAAAATAATTTGTTATGCATAACAAGCATTCCGAAGGTTTTATATAAATACCTGACTCCTCCTGAATTCTGAAAAAGTAGTCCACTAACCTGACTATAAGGAAATGAGCTTTACAGTCTTAGTCTCTTCTGTAAAACATACACATTTAGAGAGTTAAATACAACTGAATTTGTTACTTCTCTGTCTCCTGATTAGGGCTTGCGTAGACAAGGCAGCTGGATCCCTCTATCCACAGAGAAACGGCGGGAAACCTGACTGCCTCCAGATTTTGCAGTGCAATTCTGTGGGCCTATCTTTCTTATTAGGGCTGTTATTTACAGAGCAGTGGCTGAGATTGGTGATCCAGGCACTGTGAAAAGGTATAGCAAGGAGTGGCGACCTAAAGTGTTGCATTTAAGCTGTTTTGTTGGAAGGGCTGATTGAAAATCACATTTTCAACAAGCCTTTTTTTGGGGGGAAAGTAATATCTATTTTCCAATGCAACTTTGACATTGAAGCACAAAAATTCCCCAAAGATGCAATAACTGAAAATTCTGTATTTCAGAATGTTGTCAGAGTACTTCATGGTAACTGTGATCCAGTTGCATCATCCACCTTTCTCTTACAAACTACATCTCCCGTGATTCACTGAAGCTGAGAACACCCACAATACACTGGTAAAGACCATATGACCCATCAATCAAGACATAAAACAACCTGTTAATGTGCACCAAGGGGATACGCATATATCAGTGCTGTGAACTTCTACCTGTGAAATACCCTGGAAATATTTCAAAACTGAAATATTTCTCATTTCTACATTTTTTTTTAATTTTAATTTTTACAATAAAAGAAGAAACAGCAAAAAAACCACAACCAACCAAGCAACCACCCCCCCAAAAAAAACCCAACTGCTGATGTTGTAGCAAGCAAAGGGACAGAAAGAAAACAGAGGTACAGAAAGGTGGAGGGATATTCCCCAGAGATTGAGTTTATTTTCAGGATCTCTTTATTGTTTAGAATACTGCTGTGGTTCACGAGCTCTAAGACTGGAAGCGAAGTTGAGGGAGGCACCAGAGCAGGCTGTCAGGATGGAACATTAGTCATATCATCAGTCTATGCTTAAATAATTCCCATGTGTGCTGTTACACCAAGTTAAAGATACTGGATCTTATTTTCAACACTGTTGCACTTTCATGAAACCACTGAAATTAAGGAATTTGTTATAGAAGAAAATCAAACCTATTTTCTTTATTAAAAAAAAATTACTTGTAATTGGTAATTCTGTACATTTAAATACATGGATCAACCTTTGTGTTTTTCTTGGGGAAAATAAAAAACAGTGATTTCTTCTGCAAGCCTGCAGTAATTTGGGAGAGAAAAGCAGAAATCAGCTGTCATTGCAGAGAATGTCAGAGGAGTTTGTGGCACCAAGCCATAGTTAGGAGGTTAAAAAAAACTCTCCATCATGCCATGTTTTGTTCACATCATTGGAGAGAGATTAATGTTAAAATTAGCGGGTCATTATGCTCCTTGGGGAAAAGGTGTAAAGTTTACACTAATAAAAATACTTCTTGTAGCTTTACATACACAGTAGAGCTGGCACAGAAAAAAATCAGACTACAGAGGAGAAAAAGGAATCATGATCCAACCTGGTTGTTCGCTCCTCTTTCTCTTTGTGTATACAGTCACCTGCTCCCAGAATGAGAAAAATAAGAACTTATGTGAAAGCATATGATATCTTACTGCTCCAGTTGGGTAAGATGGGGAACGTAGAGGTCACTAGGATAAACCAGGGACAATAGGAGAGTGAAGGATGCAGTGACTCAGCAATGGCTCAACTGTGGACACCACTTTCTGTCTGTTATCTGGCTTGCATCCCGCTCAAGAGTCATGTTCAGTTGCTTACCTCATACCTTTTCCCTTCATTCAACCTTTGTACACATTCACATTTTTATGTTTTTGTCCACTTACTGCTGCTTCAGCAAAACTCTGCCCTAAAATGTTAAAAATGACAGTCAAATGATAAAATAAAAGGTCATCTGTGATGCAAACAAGGTGTTTTGCCAAGCTTCTCTCACATCATAATGTTTATCTGTTGCACTACCTGCTCTGCTTCTGTCTTGGCCATTCAGATAATGAGCCCCCCATAAAACAGCCTCGAGCTTCTGTTTGTATAGAAAGATAGATTTGGCTTGGAGCCGCCGATGCAGGTCTTTGCATGAGTGGAGTTGCTAAGCTACAAAGTTTAGCTGCTACCTTAAATTTGAGTAGTCTTTATGAAAAATAACTGCTTAGGATAGATACAACATGGAGTCATGCTCCCACTCACTTCTATAGAGCCCAGCCATGGCCACAGGACACTCCACAAAACAACAAACCACAGCATCATCTTTTAGACTCTGAGAAAAGGTGACATTTTGAACATCAACAGAAGATTCTCAAATGCCTCCTTTTAAAGGGACAAAACCCAAAACAATTATTTACCTTTATATTCCCCCCCCATAATACACCATTTCAACATGAACATGTTTCCACTGGAAGCGTTTGAGACCAAGAATGTAGAGAGAGGTAAAGAGGGAGCATATACGCTTATAAATAATAAGACACAGAAAGCTAAGGTAAAGAAAACTGCTAAGATGAGGAAAGACTGATGAATCCTCATGATACAAAGCCCAAGACAAACAGTAACTGTTAAGATTTAGGATAAGAGCATTACTCAGACAGATCATCATATAGCTGTCTCCTGTGAGAGCTATTTCATCTTACTCTGAAGTATTTGACTCTGGCCCTAGTCCATGAGTGGATAAATGAGTTGACAAATGTTATTTCTGACATTGTGGTAAATCTTATGTTCCACAAGCAGGACAGCTGGCAGGTTTTTAGACAGTCTGCTGGATTAGACTTTATTCACGCAAATCACTGCAAGGAGGCTGCACTATAATGTATTGCTCCATCACACCTCTACTGTTATGCCAAGCTTCTTGAACTGGTTTTTTTTCCCTCAAAGGACAGAATCACGAATTCCAATGAATCTTGATTAGACTGAGTGTGTGTATGGTCTGGCCCATAAGACAGACTTCTTGACTGAAAACACTGTAGAATATTTCACTCAATGTTTAATCTCAGCATCCTGGTCTTGCTGGGACAGACTTTCAAAGACACACGTGAGATGCATGGTAAAGAATAGCACCTGCACTGAGTAACCTTGCAATAAATTGTGAGCAGTTTTCTGGCCAAGAAGAAAGTTTCTTTTATTGTAAAATCTTAATTTAATTCAGCTACCTTATCTACTTTGTATGTAAGCCATTTTTCACAACTGGGGCTTTTTCTTCTCTTTATTTTGTTTTCCAAATATTTTGTTTTTCTTGTTAAAAATTCTTTTTGTGTGCACGTCTCTTTATCATTTTTCCTACTCTTCCCACACTGTATTTTCTCCTGAAATATGCTTTATATTTCTTTCTTGTTATATATTTTTAAGTTTTTCCTCATCATCACAGAGTCCTCTGGAAGTTTTTTGATTCTCTGCTAGAAAAGATATTTGAGGATCCTTCTTTTCATTTGAACACTTTGTATAAAAGCCAAAAAGCACAGGGACTGATAAGGAAGAAAGGTCAGTTGCTAATAGGAAAGGTTGCATCACAAATACACTTCTACACAGGGCCGCCACACCAATCACAGCAAAGGACACGCCAGCGTGTCGAGCTCTGCTTTTGTTCTGAAGGAATGTTCCTCCTGCTGTCAGATCTTCCTATGCAAATAAGACTTCTTGGATGGTAAAAAAAAAATAATTTCAAACAGACATAGAGGCTAATAAGCATTTAAAATGATACAATAAAATAAAGTTCTGGAAAATAGCTGGAGGAGACCCCTTCAGGAGTACTGTGTCCAGTTCTGGGGTCCTGGTCACAGGAAAGGCATGGACCTGTTAGAGTAAGTCCAGAGGAAGCCCATGAAGATCATGATTAGAGGGCTGGAGTACCTCTCCTGTGAAGGCAGGCTGAGCGAATTGAGGCTGTTTAGCCTGAAGAAGAGAAGGCTCCGGAGAAGCCTTTTGACTTCAGCAAATGACTTCACAGCAACATTCCAGTACTTGAACAAAGCCTGTGAGAAAGATGGGGACAAGCTGTTTTGCAGGACCTGTTGCAATAGGGTAAGGGACAAGGATTTTAAACTGAAGCAGGGTCGATTTAGATTACATATAAGGAAGAAATTTTTAGGATGAGGGTGGTGAAACACTGGCACAGGTTGTCCAGGGAGGTGGTAAATGCCCCATCCCTGGAAACATTCAAGCTCAGGCTGGATGGGGCTCCTAGCAACCTGATCAAGTTGAAGATGCCCCTGCTCATTGCAGGAGGCTTGGACCTGGTGAGCTCTTAAGTTTCCTTCTAACCCAAACTATTCTATGATTCTATAATAACTAAAGTTTAAATGTGCTTTGCTGTAAAGTGCAGACACACAAGAGAAAATTTAGAGTCCAGTGTCACTTTCTTGTGGCTACAGCAGAGGATGAGGAGATAAGATCTGGACTACTTTTTTTATTTGATTGTTTTGCTTAATTCTTTGACCAGTTTCATATGGCCTTGGGCTATTTGGGTAACTTGCTGCACCTTGGATTCCTCTTCCTAATTGCTGTTTTCTAATAAATTACATAAAACTGTGACATTTTCAAAGCAAAATGGACAGGAAATTGCACTTCAAATTCAGTGTATGTTTCTTAAAGTTCTTTTGTTTCCTCTTAGCACCCATCTTCAGTTCAGGGTTGGAAGGGCTTTAGAATAATTAAGCCAGACTCAATTGAATTTTAAATATTCTTCTCCAGACTTCCAACCAAAACTAAACCCCTCTTTAATCCAAGTTCAGATCAGCTGAATTTTCATCACAGAACAACCTGGAAAAGAAATCTCTGAATTCAACGTGAAAAGTTTTAGTGTTTACAATATTCCCAGGCGTGGGAACAGGAAGGGGTGAATTAGAGTGGTTGGAGTCGTAGTTCACCTTCCATTGCTATGGTGTAATGTGTTTGGAGACATGATTTATAAGCAGCTAATTTACTCTACCGCTCTGTTATAATTTCATCTTCAAAGTTATCTCTGTTTTCTTTTTAGATTACAAGATGTTCTCATTATTGCTATATCAGCAAGCTCCTCATAAATGTTGTGATACTGGGTGTTTTTCAAGAATACACAGTGATGGATGGAAAGAAGGAAGGGAAGAAGGGAAGGAGGAAAGGAAGCAAAGGAAGGGAGGAAAGAAGAAAGAAGGAAGGAAGGTAGGCAGGTGAGAAGCTAGTTAACTAAAAAATACTGGCAGTCAGAAACAGCTTTCCATGCCTAGTTCTACAAAACACCTGAAGTTTATACGTAAATTTTCTTTCATTCCAGCAGCACTAGGTACAAGCTCAAGTCCCTTATGTGTGTGTCTCTTTGCAGGATGGCAGTGTAAGAGATATGCAGCAGTATGCTCCCGCAGTTATTTTCACTGTTTTGCAATCTTTCTGACACTTTATATCAAAACACTGCTGTGAACTCCAATATCTGAAAGTACGTGACTGGAATGATCGCTTCCACATCTGGAGCATTCTGGAGTTCCACAGATGCACACGTTTAAATTTGAACACACATGGAATCAATCTGATGGTTACAAGAGATCATCAGTGAGACCTGAGGGCCTGCATGAGTGACTGCTCATGAAGGGGGCACGTGGAGAGCCTGTGCTGCTTTGACTGGTGAACAATTGGCTGATGCATCTTCAATCCATTTGGATTTAGATGACTTCTCCATTTTTTTGTTCAAATGTTGAAAATTTACTATGGAAAAGGCATTGAGTGGAAGCATTTGCAGTTATATGAAAACACTTGACAAAGTAAATATCTTTTATAGGGTCATAGAATTGTTTGGGTTGGAAATATCCTTAAATATCATCTAACTCCAACCCCTCTGCCATGGGCAGGGACAACCTTCTGCTAGACCAGGTTGTTCAAAGTTCTATCCAACTTGGCCTTGAACATTTCTGGGGATAGAGCATCCACAACTCTGGGCAAGTGTGCCTGTACCTCACCACTCTCACATTAAGAATTTCTTTCTAATGTCTAATCTAAACCTGTCCTCTTTCATTTTAAAGCTATTCCCCCCTGTCCTGTATATCCAGTATATCCAGAGCTGGAAGGGACCCACAAGGATGATTGAAATCAACTCCTCATCCTGCACAGGACCACCTCCAAGAGTCACACCATGTGCCTGATAGAATTGTCCAAGTGCTTGTTGTACTCTCTCAGGCTTATTGTTGTAACCACTTCTCTGAGGTGCCTGTTCCAGTGCCCAACCACCCTCTGGGGGAAGAACTTTTTCCTAATATCCCACCTAAACCTCCCCTGACACAACTTTAGACCATTCCCTCTGGTCCTGTCACTGGTCACCAGAGAGAAGAGATCAGTGCCTGCCCCTCCTCTTCCCCTCATGAGGAATTTGTAACTGCAATGAGGTCTCACCTCAGCCTCCTCCAAACCAAGTGACCTCAGCTAGTCCTCATGTGACTTCCCCTCTAGATTCTTCACCATCCTTGTAGCCCTCCTTTGGACATTTTCTATTAACTTTATATCTTTCTTACACTGTGGCTCCCAAAACCACACACAGTATTCAAGGTGAAGTACCTTCAGGTGAGCATGTAGTGAGTACTCGTTACACATCCTTGTAAAAAGTCCCTCTCCAGCTCTCTGGACAATGATGTTGTGTGGGATCAAGTTAAATATGATAGGGAAGAGCAAGTGATGTCACCAAGGTAGATGACATCACTTACTCTTCCTTCGTCCACCTGTGCTGTAACCTCACTGTAGAATGCCACCAAATCAGTCATGACTACTGAAGCCTCTCCTAATTTGTAGGAAATATTAAAAGAGTCATGTTAAATAGTAATTGAAACATTAACCTGATGGAAATTAGACATTTTTATTGAGCTTGTTATTGAAGGGTTGGAAAGAAAAACTGAAATTGTCCTGGACTTCTTAGTTGTACAGAGATTTACTATTTTGTTATTTTCTTATTTTTATTTATGTTGAAATGATAGCTGCACTATTTCTCTTACAAAATGCATTTTTGAAGGAGAAAGGGAATTTCTGAAAGGTTAAATAAATCATAGAGTCATAGAATCAGTTGGGTTGGAAGAGACCTCTGAGATCATCAAGTCCAACCCTTGATCCTCTACCGCTGTGGTTGCTAGACCATGGCACTAAGTGCCACATCCAGTCTCATCTTAAAAACCTCCAGGGATGGAGAATCCACCACTTCCCTGGGCAGCCCATTCCAATGTCTGATTAACCTCTCTGTAAAGAATTTCTTTCTAATATCTAACCTAAATCTTCCCTGGCAAAGCTGAAGACCATACCCTCTTGTCTCACTGATAGCTGCCTGGGAGAAGAGACCGACTCCCACCTGGCTACAACCTCCTTTCAGGGAGTCGTAGAGAGTGAGGAGGTCTCCCCTGAGCCTTAGCTGAGGCTGAACAACCTCAGCTCCCTCAGCCTGTCTTCATAGGACTTGTGCTCGAGTCCCTTCACCAGCCTTGTTGCTCTTCTCTGGACCTGCTCCAGCACCTCAATATCCTTCCTGAACTGAGGGGCCCAGAACTGCACACAGCACTCCAGGTGTGGCCTCACCAGCGCTGAGTACAGGGGAAGAATCACACTGCTGGCTCCTGTTCAGCTTCCTGTCAATCCAAACTCCCAGGTCCCTCCCTCCCTGGCTGCTCTCCAGCCACTCTGTGCCCAGCCTGTAGTGCTGCAGGGGGTTGTTGTGGCCAAAGTGCAGGACCCGGCCCAAATAGATCATGAATTGTGATTGCAAGGTTTGTTTTTTGTTTGTTTGGGTGTTTTTTGACATTTTGTTTTGTTTTAATTTTAAAATAAAAGTTAATTCTCACTGCAATCTATGCATGACACTGATTCCATCACTTATAAAAAATCCTGGCAAAAGTGAACTACCAGAAAAAGTGGAATACCTTTAAAAAAAGCTCATGTTTTTCAATTCAGCTCAGAGTACAAAGACTTTCCTTATGTACTTTTTAAAATCACATGGAAATTAAGCTGAATGAAAATAAAAAGTGGCAAAGACCAATATACACTTTCAAAATTTTTTTACTTTTTTTTATTGGTAGCATTAATATTAGTGTTTTCATAACACTAATCCAATGCTCCAGGAAAAAAAAAAAAAAAAAAAGAAGTAATGTCTCGAGCCACTCTAAAAGCATCCCTAGAAAAGATACTAGTTTCTTAATGACAGATCTTATTTTTGTTCCTTTTATGGACATAAATAGGTGCTACAATTCCAAATTAAAGACACAACAAATTTCCCTGACTGTGGACAGAGGTATGTGTAGAGACATATGTTCTTGATATTGTCTGTCCTCTTCCATGATCCTACTTAGAACACCATGGTGAACCTGCCTGTGGTGGTGTTCTTTTTGCAATCTGTAATTATTTCTAAAGAGCAGGCTGAGAGGCCTTTTCTCATGAGTGTTAGTGATCAGGAAGGCAGAATCTGTACACTACAGCAGGAAAATAGGGTAATTTTTATTGGGCCAGACACATAGGATGGTCTCCCTCATTTCCGCTTCCTATCTGCTCCTCTATGTAAGATAAGAATAAATATAATTTCTAATATAGCAAGCAGCAGTTCACAAGGTGTGAGAGAATAAATTCTTAGAGGGTGGATATATTTCTTACTCATACACACAAATGCCTTTTATCTGTCTATGTATCAAGGAATAGAAATGCTACCTGTCTGTCCTTTGCTCATTTAAAAGGCCATTCAATGAGCTACACTGAACATCTACCTAGCACAGGCCATGGACTTTAACCCAGAGGCTCCTGTGTTGAGCCTTGTGCTTCCGCATGAGCAAAGCAGGGCGAATCAAACCTATCCACCTCTCCCTGTTGCTTCCAGCAAACTCACTGTTTTCTGTGGGCCACAGGAGGAGCCGTGCAAAGCACACTGTGGTGTGCTCGCACCTCCATGGGTCGGAACTCCGTGTCCTTGTGGACTTGGAACCACTGTTCAGAACCACTGAGCTACCATACACCTTTCAAAGCATAGTATCTTTGCTACCTTATTTAAAAACACAAAACAGAGCAACAAGATATCCTCATTTTAGCTATCAATGGCAACATCATCTGTGGTACACAGTTAAGAGCCTTGAGAATGGAGGCAGTGCTGAATGGCTACTGAATTTCAAGCAAAGTCCAAGTATATCAATACCTTTGTTATGTGTGCAGATATGAAATTGTAAGGGAAGGGCAGGGACTGTGAGGAAAGAGATGAGTCTGAAAGTAATGATAAAAAGCTTTTGGGTAATGTTTTAATTATATTTATAGTATGCATAATTTATAATAGCTTTTCTAATATACTGAAGATATTCAGTCAGAATTATTGTTGCTTCCACAAAGAAAGTATAAAATTATAATCATGTTCATATTGCATTATTAGATAAAGTATGCAACAAAATTGTTTCTGGTTGGGGTTTTTTTGACATTCAGGAAGACTGTCATTCAAGATCAAAAAGCTAATGCTATGCAATATAAAAATTATTACAGAGATGTCACTGAAAATATATTGAATGCACACATTTCACAGCTCTTTCTTTTCATTATTCTTGTTCAGAAAAGAATGGGATTTTAAAGTATATTAAGAACTTGCTAAATTCATGATACATTGGCTATGTGTAGATAAAACTGTATAAAATAGAACTAATGTTTTTCTAAAAAAACCCCTCACTGTTTGCAGTATCTGGCAAATTACATTTACCACTGACATTTGAAAATTCTCCACGTAGTCTCTGTAAAAATAATGAGAAACCAAGGGCTGAAAATGAACAATTTTCTAGACACGTATTTGGTTTATAATAATAAAGTTCCATGCATGACTTACTTTTATCTTCTACATATGACATAATCAACGAAGAATATTTTTCACTTACAGTAATGAAACATACCTTTAGAGATAAATTATATGAGACCGAAAAATAAAATTAAAGGGAGGAATGGATGAATCAGAAAATTTCTAATAGTGATATGAACCAATGTTCTGCATACACCAGGTAACATTGCCTCCACCTTGATGGAGGCAAGCCTGCATATGTGCTCCTTGTATACCTGAGTGGCAGGAGGTGGCTCCATTTCCTTACTGTTCACCTTCTCTGCAGTGATTCACATCAGCTGCCTAAGGGCACAGGAACATATGCAGCTACTACACTCCAAAGCCTTCACCTTGTGTGACACTGGTTCACAACTGACTGACTACCTGTAAGTAATAACAGTTAAGTTTGCAGGCAGCCTGCAGCATGGTTCCAAGAAACGGGAACTGTCCATTTATTTCAGCTGTCTGGGAACATGTGTCAACCCTGGGAATGGTTTCATTTCCTGGAGAGAAAAGTGGATTTCCAATTTACACAAATTACTGTAAGCAAACATGTCATTCTGAATGACCATTAGGAGAATCTATTACCACATATTTTCCTATTTCAAAACAGAAAGGAAAAAGGCCATTAACTTTTTTCAAGCACAAGAAAGAAGCAGCATAGTTTTAAGAATTCAGTTGATGGAAGCAGCAATGTCATACTGAAACTATATATAAAGTCCTTGGTGAGCAGTTTTTTGCCCTAGTAACCCATAAGGTCAGAGCTTATTTTTTTAATTTATCATTGGAAATAGCACCTTTTAGTTTCCACCAAACCTAACTGTGGCTCAAAATGGAGAGACAGACTTGCTCAGTGAAATGCACAGTCTGTGTCCAAACTATCTTAGTGTGTATGAAGTCCACATTACAGTTACAAACTGATGGGGCAGCAGGTTGATAGTCTATTTAAAATGTGGGTGACAGAAAGGTATGTGGAATATGCAGATCTGCTTGTGTCATCCTCACTCTTCCAGGTTTTTGTCTTCATTTGAGGCAGCGTATAGAAAATAATTCAAGAAGTGACAGTATGAGAGGTCTTTGGGAGATAATCTCCAGTAATTTATTTAAGATGTTATCTCCTACCTTTCTACCTTGTCTTTATAGAAATATATATACTAAATCATTCCAGTTCATAGTCCAGTAGTCAAAAGATGTGGCTTAAAATAGCAAAGAAGGTAAATTTTTACTGAGACCTCAGAGAGTGAACTGCAGCAACTGTAACTTAGGCATTCTCTCAGCTCCTCCAAATTTGGGGTTGGATGGTTTCCTTCCTCAGAAAGGCAGGCTATGCAACTGAGAGGAACCTCTTACGGGGATCCCTTTCTTAGACACTGTGAGTCGGGAGTCCTGAGCCTCTAAACCAACTGCCAATGCAGCTTAGTTCCTTTCCACTCAAGGACATGGGAAGAGTCCTAAAAGGAGCAATATGGCACAAAACGTCACAAGGAAAATCAAGAAAAATCTGGGAAATTAGTTTAATTATTCCACATTTAAAAATAAAGCAACTAGCAAAGTCAGTCATGATAAAAAACATTCTACAAATTGAGTCTGGAACTGATCTAGGAGGTACAAACAAAACGGGAAAGAAGGAGCAGAAGGGAGGCCAGAAGTTATCTGACATGATTAAATGGCTGCTTCCAAATAGCAAAATGAGTCAAACAAAAATCTTTTATTATCTGACCCTAATGAAGTCAATAAACAGGAAGATAAGTAAACAGCTGTTAAGTAAGAAGAAAATTAGGAAGGCCAAGATGGATTTCAAAGAATAAATAGCTAATGGTGTGAAAACAAATGAAAATCAGGATCTCTGAAAGAGATCAATATTTCCACTGAATCATCAGAGGCTAAGAAGGAATATAAACATATTGATGAAGGTTTAGCAGATTTTTTTATAAGTTTCATGAAGGAGACTGCTGGGTGAATACTTACCGTGAACTCATTTTTTCCTGGCATGGAAAAAGAAATATTTTTGGATATTGAAATGTCAGGAAAAGAAACAATAACTTATAGAGTGATAAAATTCATCAGACCCAAATCAGACACACCTGGGAATTTCAAGGGAGCGTAAGTATGGAAAAATAATCTACGAAAATATGCAGTCTGTCTTCAAAATACCCATCCTTCCAAAACAGAAGAAGGTAGTAAATGTCACATGTAAACAACCACAGCCAGAATAACAAATACCTGGAGGGTATCTCAAGAGAGGAACCAGGCAGCCTGACCCTTGCAGAAGAAAGTTACGTCACCCTAATCCCTTGGAGTTTTCTATATGTCATTAGTGTAGTTGGTAAAGAGAGTATCACTGGCAACATATATATCAAGACTTAGCACTTAGCATTTTGAAAGGACTTTGATAAACATTTTGAGAGCAGGAACAGTCTAAACAGCAGGATCCATGGGGATCCAATGGGGTAGGGTGCTATTCAGTGCCATGGCTTAGACTGACTAATGTCAGGTTGTGTATTAGTGTTCCCTTCTTTCTTGTTGATGAAATTTGCTGTAGAGTTTGACTAGTGGGTCTGACATGCTGAGGACAGGTGAGACCCCACAAGCTTTGAACACATGAGTGTCATACCTGCACTAGGACTACTGTAGGGACACTAAGTGAACTGTGTCCAGAACACTTTGCATTCTCTTGCCTTATTCAGCATTTTTTTCTAAGAACCTGTATATCTCTGGGAACTAGCAAAGTCACTGCTCTGACTGACAGATATTGGGACCTTCAGGGTCTAGGTACCCTGTGTGGTGAGAGAGAACACAGCTGAGTGAGTTATTCCTGATAGCAAAGGCCAGTGCATTGCTGTACCTGCAGCCTTTTTTCCCATTACCTCTAACAAAATTGAGTTGATCTCTCTTACCTTCAATGTGCTGTGTTTGTTCATTCTCTGGCCTCTTTATGCATAATTGCAATCCAACTGAGATTGGGTATTTTACTAAAGATGTTAAATGTTACCAGCAATCTCCATTAGTATAAGAGGCCACACAGAGCTCCAAAGTGCCTTACATTAAGGTATTACTCCATTAAGGGCATTATTCCAATAGCAGAGGTTAAACTTTTCTGATTTGGTTGCTAACAGAATGACATTACAGAGAAGGACATGATTTCCAGGTCCTAGGAGAAAATTCTACTGTGTTCTCTGTTGCCTCCATAGACCAGGATCAACTCCTCATCCCCAGACTGGGGTGATTGGTTTCCAGTGTCCAGCTGGGACAGCAGGATTTCTTATAAACCTTGTGGCAAAGGAGCTGGGGTCACTATGAGGTCCTGAGAGCATGTCCCAAATGGCACTATATCTGTGCTTAGGCAGCTGGATCATGTTTAAAAAGCCGAATTTGCTAAGCACTTTAATAAATCATTTAGTTATATGAACATAGATGTTATACCTCTGTTTAGGTATCCAAATTTGAAAATTTTACTTTGACAGGATCTGTGGATTATTTCAATCATTATTTAGTTTTTTGTTTCAGTAAGTCAATGAAGCTCTCAGTTATTTTAGAAATTAAACTCGAATATTTTCAGATCTTATATATAATTATCTAAAACAAGAGTAATATATATTGATCACTAACAGATTTGCAATTTCTAAGTCTTTTTCTCATAATAGAAGTAGAAAAGGTTAACCCATGCTGTTTAGCAAAGATATTGCTCAACATTGAAAAGATCGAAGTTAATAAATAACTCTTTCAGGAATTATGTTTCTGATTACATTGTAACCTGTCTGAAAACCAACTAACAAAAGTTTGATAGGACTAGGTGGAGAGTTTGATTCTGGATATGTGGGATAGACTTCTATCTCATTTAACCTTAGCTGTGCACATCATAAAAAAATATGTCTCTGATTTTAAATTAATTAAAATTCCTGGTTTAGACAGTGGAGAGAGAGTACTTTTGGAGCAAAATTTCTCTGTTCACATTCAGATTCCCCTTTTTTGGGTGAAGTGTGTGGTACCATGCCTCTCTCATTGCCTGTGCAAGCAGTAGAAATGATCAGGTCATGTGTATATGTTTGCAGTAGGTCAGCTGAGGCCCATCCATACAAATAAGCATATTCACACCACCTCACACTAGACATCAAACTCAGGGATCCACACTAGGAAGCAAATCCCCCTTCAGGCTTTATACACAAAGAGAGAAGAGCAATCTATTGCCACAGGCCATGCAGAGATAAAGTCCAAAGTGCATTGTCCAAAAGCACCAGTCTGTTCATCTTTATAGAACTTTTCACATCCAGGGAAAGAAGTTCTAACTTGGGCACCCAGGTACAGGTGCCTACAGTTAGATGGTGGGACTATTTCCAGAGGTGGAAATTTAAAACCAAGGATCATGTCTTCCTCATTTTTACCTCTATAGATATTACCTAATTTTTTTTAATTACTAGCTGAAGTTTTTGTGGGATATTTGATCCAGATATTAAAAAAAATTTTTGAACCCATTTGGGTTTAGGTATTCTGAAATAGTAAAGTAGAACTTTAAATAATATATGCATGGAGGTTTATTTTAGTGGTGATATCTCTGTGGTTGCACCATTTTTTAAAAACTTTTCCTTTTTCTTTTTTCTCTCTTTTCTAATGTTTGACCTGAAGGAGCATGAAACTAACACTAGAAACAGAACAGGACTTTGGGAAAGAAATCTGCAGTACATGCACATTGCACTGATATTTTCTTGCCTGCAGCAGTAATTGTTTTTCAAAGTACATTTCCTGTCTTACAATTTTCTTACCTGCAGTAGCAAAATAAATAGTCATTTAGAAAAAACCCCAAACAAACCACTAAAAATCTCATTTATTTGGTTCTGACAATCTTGTCTGCTTAGGTCGCACACTGCCACTGGCCATTGTTCATGTCCTTGTTAAATCATTGGAACACAAATCCAAATGCTGTACAGTATTGCCTGTGATGGAAAAATTCATTTAAAACATAGAAGTGGAGAGTTCCTCTCTGCAGGAAAGGTGTAAGCAGCAGGTAGAGATGCAAGAAGGTTCAGGGAATGAATGTGCGTGGCCTAAGTCCAAGATCTCATGTGATATCAAATAACAGGTTTGAATAAAGTAAAATAAATCATCTCTGGACAGTTTTATTTTCTAAGGGCTCTGACACAAGTCAATGATCTACTGAATTAATTTTATCTCTTCAAAGATAGAGTTTATGTCTGGAGTAAATCACTATAAACATTGATTTACAATTTTTTTACTTCTGTTTTTGTTATTGTTTAAATTCTTACTCTGCAAGTAGCATTTTGGTAGAAAAAAATAACAGATGTGCTTTAGCCAAGTACTTTGCAAAGTATAGTGCCAATTCATGTGCCCTTCACTGAAGAAGTATAGCAAAAAATAGTTAGAAATATTTTATGGATTCTAGTTCTGTTGAGTACACATATAATCACAGTTTCTTACCTTTTTCTTTTGTATCTCATTCTATTTTTAATATTTGCTACCAGGATTAAAATGAGGCCGCTTTCTCCCAGATTGGAAATTTCATCCTTTTTGTACACAGCTATTAGATTTCACAGGTTTCATTAGAGTTTTCATTAAAGAATATGCAATAATGACAATGTGAAGGATTCAGACAATCAGCTCACTGGAGTCTCCAGGGGATGATTGTGACTTCACTTTGGGAAGTGTAAATTGTACCCTTGAAAAGGGAACTTGGATTATCAGTGATGCCAGATAGAATGCCAACACTGGGGGATGACCACCTGAGTAAAACAAGTGAAGGTTATACAAACCTCTGGTCACAAGTAGTGTTTCCAGGGTATGATACTGGGTTCAATATGGTTTTACATCCTCTAAAAGAACCAAGCTGGGGAGATGGAATGTGTTTCCTGCAAGCTGGTGTATGGCACTAAATGGAAGGAAGCCCAGTTTGGGCTCCCCAGATATTGACAAAGAGCACCAAGGTGAGCAGAAGACCATCAAGATGGTCAGGATGCTGAAGCACTAGACACATGGGGATGGGATACACTCCTCCGCAACCTAAATTATTCTGTTACTCTACTGTTCTAAGTAACCTGCAAATGGCATTTCTCTGTCTGTTGCTGTAAATAACTGCCTGAGAAAGCTTTGTTTTTGTCATTTCTCTTCCTCAGGAAAAAAAAAAAAAAGAAAACAAGTAGAAAAGAATCAAGACCATATGAGAAGAAGAAACCTGAATCTCCCATAAGGAGATTGTTCTCACAAAGGAGGTATATGATTCAGCATGGTAAATATACCTGTCATGACCTGTAATTTCTCATTCATATTATTGGCCATGAGTGTAGCAGAGCTGTAAGTGTTGAAGCTCTCTCTCTTACAGGATATTCAGTGTAGGGAGCATGTCTGAAGGCACATGGGATGTGCCAGGGCAGTGGGCCCGAGAGAGCATGCGCAGGTCACATATAACTCTATTGGCTGAAGAAGTCACATGGTAAACAGGGATATAAGGAGCGGGAATTTTGAAATAAAGCCTCTTTGACCACACCACCACGAGGAGCGTTATCTTTCCTTGTCATACAAGGGCAGCCGTTACTACAATTCAGGAACTTGGGCAGGAGCTTTCAGCTAACGCTGACCTGAGAATCTGCCCTGTGCACTGGCACTGAGAGGCTCTACTCGAGACAGCCTAAGCAAAACTACTGACATATGGCACATTGCTGGCTCTAAAAGATACTCAGTGTCTTCTTTTGCATCATACCCAAGCGATTGAGAAGACATCACTTAATTGTGTCTTTCTTCAAGTCAAGATGAAGAGTTGCTTTCACAGAGCTGTTGCAGTATTTATTGGCATTTTTTATAGAAAATACTGCAGTCAAATCATATATCTTAAAATTCTTGAAATTTAGCCTTGCAGAAAGGTGAAACTGTACTATTTTTACTCTTTCCTATATTGAGTTGCAACCCTATGTACGTTTTTATAGATACATTTTTATATAGTAACATCCTCTGAAAAGTACATAACATTGTGTATTAAAAGAAACTCATGATGATGGGGCAAGCAGATAGAAAAAGTAAAACTGGAAACTAAACTCAAAAGCCTTTAACAATTCATGTTTCTAAATCAAGAATGAAAACATAATAATTTCTTATATCTGAATGCAACCTTCTGCAAAACTGATGTTCATTTTCTTTGGGTATTAATGTCTATATATGATGTGGAGCATTGGAGTCCTAAGCCCAAAAATCCTATGTCCTGAGCTACCTATAGACTTCTGGCAGACATAAATTTGCCCTTGCTATAGTTTATACTTATCAGTCTTTAAGGCAGAAGCAATTAAACTAGAATAACTTGCTTCCTTCCTTGTCTGTACAGAAATAACCCTAATGCAGACTGATGAACGCTTGAGGCTACAAAGTAAAGCACTTAGAAATAAGGAAACATCACAGTCAATATGGCCCTGGGAATGGTAATTTGTGTATAAGCATTACAATACTGCATTTAAATACCTGATCATGAATTATTTTCGTTCCTTATCCTTGAATCGAGCCAAACTCATATGGGAGAGGAATTTATTGGGCAGTTTCAATAGTCTGACAGGTTGAACTGAAGAACTGGATCTTCCCTTTCCCTCTGCTATAGATTTCATGTGGTGCTGAAAAGAAACACCTCAGAAGTCATTGTTCTCTGAGCTCCTCTTTTACTGGGAAGGTGCCAAACAGCAGATCCCAGGATCTAATTTACTCAATTGCTGAGTGCTCACAGCTGCCACCAAAATTACTTTTAACAGAGAAAACAAGAAAATAATCTAAAAATCTCAGACAAGGGAGACATTGGACTGATAGTCAGAAGGTAGATGAGTCAAGACCATCTGCAACAACAACACTGGGGCTAAGTGCTTGCTATGCCAGTCCCCTTGAATTGTAAATACATGCGCACAGTATAGCAGAGTGGTGTCTGAGATCTGGGCATCTGAGATGACCTGTGATCTACAGAATAACTTCAACAGAGCCAGAAAGAAGTCTTTTGTGGGTCCCTCCTCTTTCCATAAAATCTTTCTTTCATATTGTAGTATTTGAGTTCTACCCTTTGCCTCTGCTCTTATGAATGACCACTTCATATCACATAGTACCAAGCTGGCCTTCAGATGTGCAAGACTGAAACTCCTGCATCAGGATTAAGACATAAATCTTCATGAGGGCTCCTACATTGCTCTGAGGTCATCTGAGCTCCTCAGCACTGTGGTGTAACCTCCAGAAAGAGGAGTTTATGACTGCAGAGAGGCACTTGAACTCCAGAGCTGTGAACCACTCTACTGCACTGGAAGATAGATTTAAAACAGTGTGAGCAAGAGAGTACTCAGAGTTAGAATAAATGCCTGGAAGCAGTAAAATCTTATCTTTCTGCTGAAAAATTATCTCTCCAGTAGGATTCTGTTTAAAGCCTTGTTGGCATAAATATAAAGGACAATTGCTATATTTTATCTTTTTTCTTTTTTACCCATTTTCTGATTTTCTATCATAATAATGCATGTTCAGTTTGGAATTTAACAGTCTTATCTGAGTGGTTAATTATAAAGTAACCATTAAAAGCTCAGTAAGCATTTATGAATTTTTGTCTTCTCTGACCTTACAAAGGCTGTCAGACAACAGACTTCTGGCGTTTTGATTTTTAGCTTTATCTTTGGTGTTTTATATTTGCTTCTTCATGAGTTTGCTTCACCTTTCTCTTTCAAATGTAAAAATCAAGTTGATCTCTCCAGAATTTAGTGAGGCAATACTGCTTTTACCTTGTTAATAATGAAAGGAAAAATATATCCTATCCAAAGAATTCTATGATATCCTGCCAACAGCTACCCTTAAAAAACTTTCATGGGAAAGTTTTGGAGGTTTTAATATTCCTTACTGCATCCCAGAATTGCTAATGTATCAAACAGTCATTTCTCCCATGGGGCATAGGAACTACAATTTAATTTCACTATCTTCTCCCCACAGAGTAGAGCTCAAGGGTGGTAATTCTTAGCTAACTGACAAAGGATTCAGTGGCCATGCCTCCTAGAAAAAGCATTCATACGTATAGATTAATATAATTAGTGGATTTTCTAAGCTGTGAGCTACAAACAACAGAAACTCCTAAATCTGTGAATAGAGGGAATCCTTTTAGGGCCAAACAGTTTTTAGTAACTGGGAAAAGAAGCTGGAACCCCAATAGCAAGGATTAATAAAGAGCAGGCAAGGAATCTAAGCATAATGTCGTGGTGAGATCTAAATCTGGTGCCACATAAGGGATTAAAGAGTGTGTGTGTGAACCCATCTGTGCAGGCTTCTCCTGTGCTATGGCCAGGAGAGACCCTCTCTGGGTCGTGGCCTGCTGAATACTCCATCACTACCCAGCCTCATCAGCTGAGAAGAGCAGCTGATACCTGCCTGGCACTTAGCACATTGCTAAGCTCCAGCATGAATAACCTGCCTTCCTTACAGCTGAGGATGGTTTTGTTCACCTTTTTTTCATATTTATATTCCCAGGATCTTAAACACAATAGCACTTCCTTTGATTGCTCACAGCTGCCTAATCAGCCTTGACATTAGAAGTCCTACTTTCCTTTTCTACCAAAAGAGAATGAACAACAGCCTCTCCCTACAGAATAGGTCAAACTTCAGAGACTACAGTTTTACCTGATTTTCAGATAATGCTTCTTCCCTTACCTGGCTTCCCACATCTCCAGACAGCAGCAGAACTCTCTAGCCCTGAGGATACAAGTACTCACAACAAACCCAGTCATAGTATCTGTTGTTGACTAGTTCTCAATTAGTTCCAAATTCAGATCAGTGAAAAGCCCAGATGAAGTCCAGAAGTACAGTGATTCTGAAAAATGCTGTGATGGTTAATATCTTAACCTCCTGCTTAATCCTCACTGCTCAAAAAAAGTTTGGCTGCTTTAATATAAAACTGAAAAAGAAATTTGGAAATGGGACAAAAGAACATTGTTCCAGTGAGCACTCAGAGAGGTTCACCCTGCTTGGTCCTCAGCTGTTATTTTATCTATTAACTGAACTGATTTCAGCTGCACTCAACTGCCTTCTGCCAACTGGAGGCAGGACATAGGCCTCATCTACTCTCTTCTTTGATTCGTAAATAAGTGAATAACTGTACAAACAAATGAAACTCATGGCTGTGAATCTGAGTAAATTCACCCAGGACCAATAACTAGATGCTAGGAAGGTACCACCTGAGGTTGAGAAGCGAGTCCAGAGGGCATCACCAAGATGATTAAAGGGGTTGAGAAAGTCTTCCATAAGAAAGATGAAGAGAATTCGGATTGTTCAGCTTAGAAAAGAGGCGGCTTCAGGGTGCCCTAATTGGAGTCTTCTGGTGTCTGTAGGGAACCTACAAGAAAGATGGAGAGGGGCTATTTACAAAAGCATGTAGTGACAGGATGGGGGGAGTGGCTTCAAACTGAAAGAGATTGGGTTTAGATTAGATATAGGAAGAAATTCTTTACTATGAGGGTGATGAGGCACTGGAACAGGTTGCCTGGAGAAGTTGTGGATGCCTCATCCCCGGAAATGTTCAAGGCCATGCTGGATGGAGCTCTGAGAAAACGTCCCTGCCCATAGCAGGGATGCCAGAACTAGATAATCTTTAATGTCCTTCCCAACCCAATCCATTCTATGATTTAAAAGTTAATTAGGTATTGGTATTGATTGACATTTTTAAGAACAGGTGTGGGTGAATTTAATAAAAACTTGTCAGATACATTTATATTTAAATGTGAGCAAAGGCCAACCCACAGGTCCCACTTTCCTACTGTGATGGACCATGGTGACACAAACAGAAGCTGTGAACTCAGTGCTGGTACACAGGAGAAAAAGACTGAAGGGAAAATATCAAATCCAAGCTATTCAAACTGAGGAGAAACAAGGACTAAGAAAATTGCTGTTAAAAAGAAACACAGGCAATGTCACTGACCACTTACATATTTCTTTTGAAAAGCAAGTGCAGGTATCAGAGTGCAGCCCTCTTCTCCAGTAGACCTTGCTAATCCTTTTTCATCCTTTAGCTCAGCACTGGGTTAAAGGTGCAATGGGGCTGGAAGGGAAACATCTGGAGCACATGGCCAAAAATAGAAAGTGTCTAAAAGCTGTCCAGGATGAGATGGCAGCCCAAACAGCCACAGTCTTCAGCAGGGCAGCAGGGATGTGCTTTTTGCAGTGTGGGCAGAGGACAGGCTCCTCGCAGTGCTTCCCTTACACTGCACTGACCTGCACCACACAGCACAGCAGTTTCCTCATGGAGGAGGAACCTGGAGGTAGGAACCTTTGGGAAACTACAAGTCTGTGTGGGTAAGGGAAGAAGTGCAGGTTTCTATTTCTCTCTGCCACAAAGAACCTGGAACAATCTTGCCCAGAAGAAAAGGTCATTCTTTCCACCACTGAGATTCAGATACAGAGACCAACTTAAACTGGTCACTGCTAGGACCAGTCTAACTCCTGTGTCTCCCATGGTGGCTGTATGGACCACCTGTGCTCATCCTAGAGGTGACCATGTCTTCCCTTGTGCTCCTACTCCAAACCTCTTCTTCCACCTTTGAAAAAATGACTTGCTACTTAGCCTAATGGATTGTCATGAACCTATATTCATTATTCTACCAAAACACCTTCTGATCCTGAGCAAGCAGGTGTGAAAATGATGCTCACAGGAAAAAAAATAAAAAAAAAAGGAGAAACCTTCTGCATTCTCAGAAGCCAAGTGCTCTCTGAACGAGGAGCTTTTGCTTAAGCCATGTCTGCTGAGACCTTCTGTCTCAGGAGTCTTGCTTTTTGCACAGCACAGGCTCTACCTTTGGTGAGAAATAAGCAGGCTTCAGGGGCTGGAGGATGCCTCAGCATCTGTTGTCTGTAGCCATGAATTAACTTCTCATTGGTGCTGTTGATAGGCTTGGCACATTCACAGGCTCGGAACTAGACAATGGCTATTGGCCACAGCATATGTACTCATTTATCCTGGATTTTCTTGTCTGTAAATGGGCATCTGCTCACTCAGCCTGGGAGACTGATATCACTGTTACTGCCCTACATGCCCCTGGATGCAGAAAATGGATACATTTTCAGTCTACTTGGACTACCTGGCCACCAAGGCTCAGGCTGCCATTTGCTATGCAGGTGTCAACTTTTAGCACTTCCTGTGCTAAAACCAGAATAAGGACATAGAAAATGGCATTTTTCTCTTCAAATTCAAATGGATTAGACAAACAACAATTCAGAGAAGGCTGAGAAAATAAACTCTAATTTTAGCTGCTGGTGAAGCACTATGGCACACAACTCCCTGTATGACTGTAAGCCTATCAGACAAGATTTACAGTGGTATCTAGACCTCTCAAGATAAAGATGTGTCAAGGGAGAGCTATTAAAGCATTCAAATGACTTTCCCCTTTACCTTCTGGGAGATTTAATGTCTTACCTGGATAGATAATTTTTTGCAAATCTTCCAGACATCTTTAAGGCACTTTAAGATTTCAGAGTCCTGAAGGAAGGTCCCATTTTAAAAGCAGATACAGTGCCCAGACCCTGTGCACAGCAGAGGGTCACTTCCTCCAGGAGTGCTGATCCCCATGGGGCATATTTCTGTGGATCCCTGTAGCTGACAGGTAACTCAGGGCTTTGAAAGTGCTCCTTGTAGGCAGCTGAGCTGTATGCACCATTTCATACTGGTCCCCTGCATTGTATCTAAAATAGCCAGATGGTGTGACTATTGCCCTCTATCCCAGCCAAAATATCTACCTTGTTATCCTTGTTGATTATGGCAGGAGCTAAGGGTAGGATACATCACACATAACTTTAGCCAACTCAAAGCTAAATAGAGTTTTTAAGTTTGTCTAACTTTTCCTCTGAAGTGATAGGAAAAAAAATAATTCAAAAGAGCAATTGATCCCTACAACAATACTTCACTCTTAAGATGACCTGGGTCACCCACTAGAGATAGTTACCCGTCTCCAACAAGTAAGGAGGAGGCAAGATGATGATTTCAGATAGTGAGTCAGGCTTTTTAGAAGATCTTGATTTCCTTTTATTCAAGCATTAGGTTCTTTTACAAAAAGAGAACAAGCTTACAGGCACACAGACACTTGAGCTGAAGAAGGGCTGGTGTATCCACAAACTTGTCTAGGTTATTTTTTTTCCCCCTCCCCCACCCCCCATTTTACTAATTATTTTAATCAAATGGGGGGTTTTCTCGTGGTTCTGTCTATACAACATAATGTCTATATTATGAATTTAGAATAGATAGCTGGCTAAGAGTTAGACAAGAACTCATATAGAATGGGTCTCATGTCAAATTACAGTGAGCTTCAGGTTACAAGACAGGAGCTGTGACTATGATGGGTTGACCTTGGCCAGCTCCCAGATACTGACCCTGCAGCTCCATCAGTCCATTTCCTCAGCAGGTCAGGGGACAAAACTAAATGGGAAGGCTCATGGTTTAAGATTTATACAGGGAAATTCACTTTCCACTTACTGTCATGGGCAACATAGATGATCTGGGGAAAAGTAATGTAGTTTATTGTCACTTTCGACAGATTCAAAAAGTGAGAAAAAAAATAAAATTAAAACACTTTCCACCACTCCTTGTTCCCAGGCCCACCTTTCCCCTTTCACACCTGATTTTTCTCCCCTGAAGGGTATAGGTAATAGGGATGCTGACAGTTCTGTGGAGACAGGACCAGACTCACTCCTCAGGGCACCTGCCTGTTGCCCCCAAGCCCAGCCATGGGGATGCAGTAGGAAAAATGAACAGTTCACCAGGGCAGAGCTCCCGTAAGCATCAAGGCCATGTTCACATAGCCCTTCACTCCAGCCTGGAGCTCCTCTGTTTGCAGAAGACAAACAGTCTGAGCTGTCTCAGTGGCTGAAAAGGCATCTCTCCCAGTACTGGTGTCAGCGGCAGTTTTCTTCCCCTCTTGGCTTGGTAACTCAACACAGAAATCCCACAAACTCCATGGGGAACAAGGGATATTTCTTTGGTTTTGTGCCTTGGACAAGGGCCACAGGCAAATGTAGTCAGTGGTACAGGCAGTGTTTAAAAACATAGTTAGAAAGAGATGTTGTAGGCAGTTGTACACACAGACAGGTGTCGCTGAAGGGTCTGTATTGTTCCTGGAGTAGTCATCCAGGTTACACCATCAATATAAGGTCCTTCACCCCATCCCACCAAACTACACCTTACTCAGTCTGTCCTTAACCTGACTCCT
Organism: Corapipo altera; assembly: GCF_003945725.1. Lineage (NCBI taxonomy): Eukaryota > Metazoa > Chordata > Aves > Passeriformes > Pipridae > Corapipo > Corapipo altera. Next base: position 5,241,177 of record NW_020884892.1, read on the forward strand.
GTTAATTAAGAGAGTAATTTACATGAATGGCTGATATTACTGAAGCTTCCCAGTGAACATCCCACCTGAAGTCATTATCCTCTGTCTGAGCCTTCCTAATCACTATTCCACAGCAATCAATTAGGAGGTGACTAACGAGCAATTAGGCCTTCAGGAGAGTGGATAAACACTTCAGACACTAAGATCTGGCCTTGTGTAAGTATGCTTTGCAATCAAGAACAAAATCAAAGAACGACAAAATGTTCTGAAACCAGAATTAGTCCTCGAATAGAACAGTGCAAGACAGATGAGTGTGGCCTTTTGCTGGCACACAGAAAGGTGTCGTCTCCAGCCAGAGTCTCTTTCCAGGGATGTCAGTAATGTACTGAAAGCATAAAATTGCTCATGGAGCACCCAGGGCGGTTTTAAAAACACAAGATTCTTACCCCCATAGCAATGGCAAGAGGGAAGCCAGCTGAACCTGATAAATTAAAACTCTAGTGGCTGTTCAGCCTCCACTGCTCTTTGAAAGGTGACCCAGGTGCCTCTATCTAAATAAGCTTCATTTGATACACCCCTAAAGCAGTGAGTTTTCAGTTTTCCTGGTCTGTGGAAGGTCAACACATCCATCAGCAACTTGGCTGTATGATGGAGGTGAAAATCATATTCCCTCTTCTCAGAGACAGTCAAAACGGCATAGCTGGGAATCTTATTTCAGAAAAAGAAAAAACAGAAAACAAAAAACAAAACAAAACAAACAAACAAACAAAAAAAACCACAAAAAAAACCCCCAAAGTAAACCAACTAACCAACCAAAAAACAAACAAAACCACAAACAAAAAACTAACAGCATGGCTGAGTGAAAATTATTTAATTATTTGAAAATTTAACAAAAACTTTATTTTAACTGGGGAAATCAATGAAAAAATTAAACTGTTGTTCCTACTGGGTCTCAGAATATTTCATAGCATTTAATATTTTTCATTTGATAGTTGAGACACAATGGACTTACCTTTATCTAGGGGAAAAAAAATGTATCCAGGAAATCTTTCTAATGATTATTAATGTGTTGACTTGATGAGCAAATCAAGGATAGAATCTCTTCCATATTGTTGTAAATTTTATCCTTTTACCTTTTTTTTGTTGTTGTTTGGTTGAGGTTTTTTTTGTTTGTTTGTTTGTGGGGTTTTTGTTTTGTTTTGTTTTGTTTTGTTTTGTTTTGGGGAGTTTTTGTTTGTTTTTTGTTTTTTGTTTTTTTTTAATCAGAATGTGTACCCATCAGGAATACAGGGAATGAAGCACACTTGGGACAGAGCTTCCAGCTGCCTCAGTTCTTTGTGCAAGGTGTGTTTAGAGTAAGCCAAGTGGTCATCTCAGTAAATGCCAAATAATCTGACACATATTTCATTGCAGTCAGCAGCAAAGAATCAGGCCCAGGAGGAGTGAGGACACTAGAAATGAAATGTTTCATCAGCTCTTTTCAGTTTAGCGTTCATTTTTTGGGATGTGTCCTTTGGTGACCTTCTGAGGTTGTCAGGGCTGTGGAAGCAGCTGTATCTACAGGGAAACTTGTTCTGTCAGAGGTCTCTCTTCTTAAGTTAGCAGATGGGGATACAGAATGAAACTGAAATAAAAGTTCAGCTATTTGTACATTGTAAGTTTGTTTTTGCAATGTTTTCTTCTGTATTGTTTTGTTATTTTAACGGATGGCCCAGAACCCAGGTCCTTCTGACAGCAAATCATCTACCAAAAGCAAATAGCATAAAAAAGCTAAATGCAGAGCAACTGTCAGGGAGGTTTAAGGCAACATGTCAGCCGGAGCAATGGAGAGTTTGTTTCAAGCATGAGAAAAGTTCTGACACAAAGAAGGTCCCAGATGGAAGAGAGAGAAAGGAAGGCTTTGAGAATAAAAAGTTGGTTTTTTTTCCAAACTCTCAAAAGAGATAAAACAAGGACAATATTGGATTTGACACTGATATGAAATGGATGCGATCTCTACACACAGTGTGTTTGGAAAGTACTGGTAGTGCTGGATTCCCTGTAGCAACAATTTCTCTTCTAGACAGTGGAAATAGTAATAGAATAAAACCTTGTCTTTGTACCAGTAATTTCACAATAACCAGAGTTGTTGCTTGGAGTTTTCATCTTGTCTTAATATTAGAGGAAGAGATTTGCCAAAAGCCCCACAGAAAATTGCAAAAGGATACTGTGAGTAGAAAACCTCAGTCTGGAGGGTTCAAAAGACCTAGAGCCATGTCAGCAGGGCTTTGCAGGGGGATATGCTGTTTGATTGCTCATTGCAGAAAACCGAGGTCTGAAATCCAGGAAGACTTTAAATTCAATGGGAGGATTAATGGGTACCAGAGAACTCCATCCCCAGATTTCACTGTAGAAGAACCAGGGTCTTAGCCTCCACAAATCAAAGAGAGGTACAAGTTCATAGGCTTTGTATCTGCCTTAGCAGCTGTGGCTGAAATGCAGGTCTTTCTCTTCATACAGGACAGGTAACACACCTACAATGTGGGCATAACATTAACAACTGCAGTCTTCCTCTTGCAGTGTCAAAATATGCTGTATTTCCTGAACCCTTATTTCTTAGCATTATTTGTCTCTTTTATTTTTGTAATAAAAGGGAACTTCTGAATATAGAAGTGCTGTATATTTCTAAGATCAGAAGAAGAATGAAAATCTCAATGCTATTACTTTTCCCTTCAGTTTCTATACACCTTGTTGCTTAAATCAGTCTTGTATTTTCCCACTGTCTGTCTCCTGACTCCTGGAGGCCAGGCAGAAAGACAAGAAAAGGATAACCCATCATTCAGGGAATCTACAAAGCCCTAAAATAAGAGTGAGTTACTCCAGTACTTGCCCCACGCCTGCTCCCCAGTTCTTTCCTCCAAGGCAAAGCATCAGGTATCACTTAGTTCTGCTCCCTCCTGCCCTTTTCTCTAAACCAAAGTCACTCTGGGAGCAGAGGACTGAAGAGATTTAATCTTCTTCCCTTCTTATAGATAACTGTGGGCTCTAACATTCCAGACAGTTTTCTCATTGGAAAAGGCACTCACCCTGTGACTCTTTACCCATCTAGAAGATAAAGCAGTGGACTCCAGTGTGAGCAATGATTGTATTGGTGTTATTATTATCAGTGTTTTACCGTCAGACTATCAGGCAGATGTCTCCCACACTTTTTGGTCCTGAAACACATGAACCATTTAAACTAGAAGAACCAAAATGTTTGCTAAAGCAAGGGGCAGTAAACCAAAATCAAGGGATTATTGCTAGCTTTGATTCAACTTTGTGATGCATTATAGTTGTGCTCCTTTTTGTTCATTTGAAGTACAGGACAAAAATTATGCCTGAACTGTGGCATTACAATATTCCTCAATTTTTTGATCAGAGAAGTGAAGGTTTTCAACCATTCTCTTTTGCTGATGACATACAGAGAATAGGCATTTGTAATTGTATTAGACCTCTGCATTATCCACCCTAAAGTGGGTCAGTTGGAAATAGCCTCTAATACAAACCTGGAGACCTACTACAAGTTTTGTGTAGCAGGAGTCATGTAAATGTCAATCTTGGTTTTCAGCATTTTTTTATGTGTTTCATGTAATGTTGATAGTAAACTCTGGTTAATAGTCATCAATTTGTACGAACACTCAATTTTCTTAGTCTGTCTGAGATTAGACTGATCTTACCTCCAGTCTGGATGGTGTCAGGGCTTGTGTCATATTACTAGGTTAAAAATATATACTTTAAAACCGAGTCTGAAAGTAAAAATGGTGAATGGTGAATACCTCCACTGAGCATATCTTACTTGAACTATTTTTGAACACTTAAAACGTGCTGGCACATGATTTCTTGAGCATTAAGCTTCAACGAGTCTGTACATTTCCCAGCTCCCTTGAGAAACAATGGAAACAAAAAGCCTCAGATTTATCCTGGGTAACTGCAGGCATCAGCAAGAAGTACCCACATCAGGATGCTGTCAGCCTAAATCTCCGATTTATTTTGGAAAGAGAGACAGTTATCTCCATGAAAGCAGTGTTGTCTATATACCTTGTAAATTACGGATTCCATTTCTCTCCTTGAGGGAAAATGGAGTCGCCTGAACTCCTTCCTTACATTAAATCATTCAGTTAAGTGCCTACCAGCTGTAGTGAACCTGGGCCAAGGAAGGTGGAGTTTGTTGGACACAGCAAGAAACGTCTGTAGCCTACAGTTGCTTTCCTAACAAAGACAACAAGGGAACATTCAGTGGGTACCAGACCTGGACTGTATGTATTGCTATATTCTTCAGACCAGGATAATTTTGGTCTGGGACATCTAGCGCTTCCCCTAGGACCTCACAGAGGTCAGAAACTCTCAGTAACTAGTCTGTACACAACCACCCTTTAGACAGCAAGGAAAGTTAACAGTATGGACATGAGTTGTTCTCTGCCAGTCAGACAGAGTACTAAAGGATGACTTTAGACACAGGTATTTTACGAGAGCTGATGTAACTGGGGCTTGGATTAGCCCCAGATGCCTTCACACATCCCCTAACCAGTGCCAGATGCAGATATTTTCAAACTTGTCTTTTGTTAAAATCTAGCTGCTCATAAATCAATACTATAACAGCATCTCATTTGAAAAATGTGGGCAGCACTTTGAGATATTTCCACTGCCATGTCACTGGGTTATGATCTGCTTGTGATTTAAATGTTCTGATTGTTTTTATTCAAACCAAACAATTTCTGTTTCTCTTTGTGACCTTGCCAACGTAAACATGTCAGGGAAGGGGAAGGGTCACAGTTTGACAGACCTGCTCGCATGGCCATAGGAAATCACTCTCAAACAGACAAACCTGACTTAGAGAATTGTTGGCTTTTAATAAAATGGAAGTCTGCACTGTAAAACAGAGCTTGATGCTTAATAGAATACCTAAATTAGAAAGGAAAATAATACAGAATGCTCTGGGTTATTCTTTAGGAAATAAGATCACTAATCCATCATCATTGAAGGAGCACCAGATATCCCAAGGACCTCTTGCATTAGAATGGATAATGTAAACTAACTATGAATGAAAAAAAAAATCTATGCTTCTTTTTTTGTTGTTGTTGGTGGTGGTTTTGGTATGTGTATGTACATTTTGTACACAATGAACACATTTGGAGAAACCAATATTTTTTCTGAATTACTATAAAAATACAAATTAAATCTACCTCCATGCCATATGCAAGTCAATCTATGAATGGACCAGGGTTACCTCTTTGGAAGGATGGAAAGAATGCAAGGCTGACTGGCAAATAACTTCAAAACCTTCAAGGTGGAGAAGAAAATGCAAGCTGAACCTCCAAAGTTCTGTGCCAAACTCTTAATCATTCAACTTGTACATAGAGGGAGCCAAAGAGGACCATGATGGGCACCACAGTCAGTTCACTAGGGAACAAAATTGGAGGAACATCCAGTTCTGGGGGTCCCAGTTGCATTGAGGCACTTGCTGATAGGAAAATTGTTCGTAGAGTTCAGAAATCTGCAGGCTTTTGTCCATGGACTTGGGGACTTCTGGGGCATATAGCAGCTTCTGTGCCTGGACACCTCCACTTTTAGACAGAAAAGCCCCTCTTTTATCAGTCAGCTTTCTCTGATTCAACTGAGTGACTCACTGTTGCTGGAAGAGAGTGTGTACAAAACCTCACACAGCACTGGCCTTTGGTGGCTCCTGAGGAAAGGAAAAGTTCTTTCCCTTTGCCAGAGACAGAGAGTTGAATTTTTGCTGTGTTGAGGCAGGAGCAACTCAGTTCATGTCGAAGAGCTGCATACACTTCTTGATGATATGGGTTTAAGACATGTCCCCATCTGGTTTGGCAATATTTTCCACTTCCTTGATAAAGATTTTGTATATATGTACAGAGATATATGTCTCAAAAGACAACATCTAAATGTACAAAAGAGCTGCTTGAGGCCTGAATTTCTTCTTGAAATCAGTTCAGGACTTCCTAACTTCTGTAGCTTAAACTCTACAAGGGTTCAAACTAAATGATTGAATGCATTTCGGTACTAAATGTAAAAAATACCCTAGGATAAAAACACAACCATAGAAAAACTTAGGCTAGAAAGGACTCCTGGAAATGTCTAGTCCCACCCTCCTGCTCAAATCAAAACTAGTTTCAAATTTGGGTGAGGTAGCTCGGAGCCTGATTTAGGGTTCAGTCAAGGTCTGAATATCCCAAAGGATGGAGCTTCCAAAAACTCTGTGAACCCTTCTTCCAGTGGTTAATTACAATCATGGCAATTTTCTTTTTTCATTTATGTTCTCATGTTCCTTATATCTTAACTGAAGAACAAAGAGTTCCTAATGATCAGGAAAACAAGTAGGGTTCATGAGGAGAGGCTGATTAGAGAAATCAGGCAAATGGGGTGCAGAGAGAAGGTCTGAAATGCTGCTTGACAATGGTAGCAGCCATTTATATCAGCACTCTGGGATCCAAGAGAACTGTCAAAAGAAAAATGAAACCAGTGGAGGACTCATGGAATAATCCTGCTTATCAGTAGGCTCTGAGCCAATTTTTTCAGATTAAAAGCTTGATCACAAGGTGAGCTTTGCAAAGCTTTCATGCTTCTCACTGTCACAATAATGCATCAATTATTAGAATCTTAATTACCAACCAAAACAATCTACAGGGGGAAAAAAATATTCAGCATTCCATTTTTAGCTGCAGGTAGCTGCAGCTGGGCATGATTATAATAGCAATTATTAGTTTCCCATGGAAATTACAATGATATTTGTGAATAAACTTCCCCAAGTTTACATTGGAAGATTATTAAAAACAATATGGTCCATTGCTTAGTGGTGTCAAGCATTTAGAGGCTCCCTACAGGTGGCTTCCCAGACTCTCATCCATGTTTTTAAAAAGCAATCATTTCACTGCTTCTCATCATCTGTCTAACCCTGTGGACTCACATGAGCTCTTCATAGTCAAATTATCTTCACTTTTCTACTTATTCTCTTTATGGCATGTGGATTTCATTTGGTATTTCAGGGAGAGTATTTCAAACAGGCATCCAAACACAGCTGAAATATTGAAATCTTTCCCTCCTGTGATACAGAGAATAACTACCAACCCAGCACATCAGTATCATTTAGATTGCTGGTGAGATACTTCAAACTACTAGGTCTGAGGAGCAGCTCACATTAATCTGTAATGTAAAGGACTTAAGGGGGACTTTTTTAATATGGCACAACCAACTAATTAACAACAAAATGACCTTAACAATTCACATCACACTAGGATAATTGAATCCATGAGATCATGCCTCTGAAGTGGTATTAAAGCATAGCTTGTATGTACTGAGTGACAGCAGAAATGCAGAGACGTCATCAAAAACTGATCTATGGCTGAAAGGTGCAGCAGTACAGCTGCTAATGTGGAGTCACAACTGGATCATTAAAGTAATCACAAAGGCTGTGTTAATATGCATTTCAGCAGCAGAATGACTTACTTTAGGCTATCTTATTACTGGAACTAAAAGGCATAAGCTGTTTGCCAGGGCTGTTTTTGGAATAACTCTTGTACTAAAGCTATCCCAAAATAAAAATCTCCATCATAATGGAAACCATACTCTGCATCACATCCCTTAAGTCCCTTTTAAATACTTATGTCAGGCAATCAGCACTCTTTCTTTCATTTCTGTCAAGGTACATGTGCTTGGTACTTTGGTCTCAATCTCTCAGCCACACTTACAACTCCAAGAAACTCCTCCGGGAACCTTTTGACCAGCTGCTGAGGAAAGTGAGCTTTGTAAAAATGAAGAATTGTTTATTTACTTAAGCAGAGGAGAGAGTTAGCCCAAGAGCAAAGTGTCATCAAGTCTAACTAAAGTTCATAATCTTCTCACAAGTTTTGGATGCTCCTGGTTGACTCAAACAGCAGAGTTCATCGCCTGGAGCTTCCTTATCTTCCTCTGCCTCTCTTGGTCTCACTCTGAAATATCTTCCTCAAATATCTATTTTACTGCCTCACTTACTCCTCTAAGCCAGCTCCTGCTTCCCCCCAAACTGTCTGTAGAAATGGTTTTGTAAAAGTTCCCTTAATTTTTGATCTTTGATCTCCAATATTGTAAAAAAACCCAAACATGTCTGTGTCCTTGGCTACAGATGGATAAATAGGCACTTCCCCTAAGTCTTCTCTGTTCTTTCAAGGGCTTCTGATATTTTCTTTGAAGATATTTTTTCTCTACCTTTGTTTCATTTCTGGCTTCTCTTACCACAACCCTTTGGTCCTTGTGGCTTTATAAACAATACCAAGTAGGTAAATTGAAGGATACAGTTAATAGTTAAAAATTAACCAGATAGCTCCATTATCTGTGAACTCTTTTACAAGACACTATTCCAAAAGCTGGCTCTGGGCTGAAATAATTATGGTACTTTGAAAACAAAGTAATTATTTCCAATTAAATCACTTTTATTGTGCAATTAGAGTGCCATATGGAAGAGTTTTTGTCTTCAAAACATCTAGAAGCCATCTGAAGGATTGCAAAGAGGCAGGTTCATTCCCCCTGTGGAGACAGGAGGAAATTTTCTCAGGAACAAGCCTAACTCACAATAAAAGAAAGATATAATGCTATTAGAGAACATCCAGGGGACGGCTAAAAAGATGGGGAAGGATCTAAAGGCGAAGCCATACAAGGAGCAGCTGAAGTCACTTGGTTTGTTTAGCCTGGAGAAGAGGAGACTGAGGGGAGACCTCATTGCAGTTACAACTTCCTTGTGAGGGGAAGAGGAGGGGTAGACACTGATCTCTTCTCCGTAGTGACCAGTGACAGGACCTGAGGGAATGGCTTGAAGTTGTGTCAGGTGAGGCCTAGATTGGGTATTAGAAAAAGGCTCTTCCCCCAGAGAGTGGTTGGGCACTGGAACAGGCTCCCCAGGACAGTGGTCACAGCATCAAGCCTGACACAGTTCAAGAAGCATTTGGACAATACTCTCAGGCACATGGTGTGATTATTGGGGTGTCCTGTGCAGGGTAAGGAGCTGGACTCAATCATCCTTGTGGGTCCCTTCCAGCTGAGGATATCCTATGACTCCATGATTCATCTGTTCACTGACTTTTGTGGCTTCAGGTAGCAGCTCAACTATAAGGAATTAAATCTGGTTCAAGCATATTAGTACTTGCTTTAAGCTCTTCTGAGAGAAAAGTCACAACTTCTATTGCAATGTTTCCAACTTCCAAACTGCTTTAAGACACTAATGATACAGAACAACCTGACATTTGCTTCTGACCAATAAAAGGTGAGTAGGAGCCTGACAATTTTTTCATTCTACAATTGGAAGGTTTAAGAATAGAAATCCTGAAAAAAGAGAAACTGACATGTACAAACCTAGTAAGCTTTACTGTCCTTTTCTAAGAATAAAGGGGAAAAAAACCCCACAAGTTCTGCCACAAATAGGTAAGAGTGAAGGCAGGAGAAATAATGAAGAAGCACTAACTCCCCACTCCCAGATTAGCTCATTTCCATACTAAGGGTTCCTAGGATCCGTGCTCTGCTGCAGATGTTGGGGGAATTGGAGCAGCCAGCTCTGGTTCCAGCAGTTCTGAGGGAAAACTGTGAATGTCAGGGGCTGGCCCATGATGGGAAGAAGTTATCTCACATCAAAGCAGCTGTGTCCTGCCATGCAGCTGCTTTGGTCCAATTAGTCTGCTGTGCCTTGTATTTCTTAGGTATCTGAGATGCTTCCAGACTTATTTTTATCCTGCAGGATCTTAAGTGAAGAGACCATTAAAACTAACGATCTAAAACCTGTACTAGAGCTGCTTCTATGTCTTATTAGATGTTCAAAGGCAGAAATTACAAAGGGTTTTCCCCGGCCTTTGGCATACATTTGGGTGAAACCCTATTGGCTGTGCCAGTGTACGTCTTGCAGACCGTCTAGTGCACCTGCAGTTTGTTTGTACGCACCTCTGTACATTGAGCATGTGGCATCAGACATGATGAGCTGGGACAAGAGCTTCATCAAAAGCAAACCCTAAAGTCTGTGATCAATTTTTACCCCGTCTCCAGAGCTCTAAGGTCTTTGAAACTCCTTTTTGACATTTTCCAGCCTTCCTCCCCTTACTTTACATGCTTCCAATTTATTATTGAAGATAATTTTTTTTCATATATGATCATCTTTCAAGGTTTATTCAGAAGAGATTCTAAAATTACAAACTATACTAATACAGTTGTCTCTTCAAAAGAGCATTTTATAACAATTTCATAGTTCTTAACAGGACTTTGTACTTTTTCCCTGTGTCTCAAATGAGCTTTAACAAAGAGAGCCCAAAACTGGTTAAGCTTTAAACAAACTTTCATCAAGGACAGACCAATTGAAAGTTTTACATTTTTTTAAAAGTGTTTAACTTTGTCATAATCGTGCTACCATGGATTAGACAGAGTTTTTAAATCCCATCTTTACCTTTTCCTAATGTTAAAATTTTCAAAGAATCATGTCTTAAACCAAATTATTCCAGGTGCCAGCTGAGAAATTTGCATCAAAACAACTTAGTAGAAGCAAATTTGGACTACCGAGGAAATTATTTTTTATAGTGTCTGATTTCTGCAGAACATTCTGGCTTTTTACTGAAAACAGAGCACGAATCAAAACACTTCCCTTCTAAAAAGCTACTGTAGTTACTCATAATGATTATAATTTAAATGCACTGGTCTCCTTTCTGGACAAGTTTATCTGTCAGCATCTCAGTTTCCATAGTCAAGAAGGTGCCAATATAACACAAGCCATTTCTGAAAATGAGGATTAGGACTATAGCATGGAAACAAGCATAAGGATGGAGCACATAAGTGAGGAGGAATGGAGAGGATTGGATCAAAGAGTTTTCAGGATAAACATGGTCTTCTTTCCCACTCACTGTCCATGTCTCTATAAAATCACTGTCCTTCTCTGAGTTCAGTGGTTGGTTTTTCCCTGGCTTTAGGGTTCTCTACTGGATGAACTGAGAACCCAAATCTTGTTGTAACCTAATCACCAGTCCCATCCCTTGCTCCATCACCTTCTGCTCATAACTGAAACCCTTTCAGGGACCCTGGCTCAGGTTCATCATTTGCCACGTCTTGGACTGCCAACAGACCCTGTTACCAGCATCCAACTCTGTCCACCGTGACAAGACCCTGTGGCACTCTGTCCTATTAGAGATGGCATTGTCTGCATAAGGATGACTCCCAGTTCCTTCAACAGAAAATATTCAATCTGAAAGCCAGGAACATCATATCAGAAGGAAGAAAATGATTTAGCACCTGTGGGCCAGTATATCTTTATAACTACTCAGTGCTGGTATGTGCTATTCTGCTGTTTGCATGACATGAAGGGAGAAAAAACTTTTCCATAGCAAAACAGCATGTCAAGGTTAACCTAAGTATTCCAATATTGGAAGAAAGAAAGGCTTCAGAATACTACCTGGCAGGAGGGGACATGGAAAGTTGAGCTGTTATTAACATACACGGCTGTGGGGAGTCATCATGAGTTTTCTTGACATACATGAGCTGAGATTTCCAAAATCATGAAACCACTGCCCACAGGAAAAGAAAATAAATAACATGCTTTGTTCTAGCATTTGTTAAATCTTAAAATTTAACATTGTTTTAATTAAATTAATTAAATTTAATTAAATTAATTAAATTTAATTAAATTAATTTTTAAATTAATTTAACATTAATTTAAAATTGTTAAATTAGACAATAAAAGTATGAGAAAATTGGCATAATAATTTCCACATATGTCGGGAGTCTGAGAGAATACGAAGTACAGCACTAGTGGTTAACAGGGGCTGTATGGTACTAAGCCTTTGATAGACTTCCTACCATCCTCAGGGACGTACAAGTTTTAAATTATATGGAAAACAGAAAAGGCATCTGAGCCTGAACACCCTCAATGGCTAGTAAAACTTTACATTTTGGAAATGCACATTGCCTCAGTTACGGGAGTTCATGGAGTTGTCCTGAAGAAGTGACCTGTCCTGGTCTATTACTTCTGGACCTCTTGTGACCTGATTTAATCAGAAACACAAAAATATACCCACAACAATGTAACAAAAATGTAATAAATCTTTGATAAAGTACTTCCTTAAATTATTGATTTCTTCTCTTTCTAGATGCTACCAATGTGCTTGAGAGGCAACCTAGAGTTCATAACATTATAGATTCTAATCAGACATATTCAGCTTTCATCCGTATCCTTGGCAATTATATTAGAGGTATAGTTATCCACAAAAATCTCTGTTTGGGAGACAAGAGAATTACAAATTTAATGTCCCTACATAAGCTTTTCTTTTCCCAAGCTTGAAACTCCTTCCACCTGCTCTGCTGCATATTGAGGAGACTGTCAGGGGCCAAATCTATCCTGTGTATTCCAATGCTCAAGAGATTTGCTATTTAACAAAGTTTTAAGATCTTGAAGAATATGTGGGGCTCAAAGCCAGGGAATATCCCTACCGAAATAAGATAAAGAAACAAAACCATAGGGGATTGTACTGTATAAAACAAATAAACAACAAAACTGAAGAGGTTGTGTATCAGTTGATCAAAGATTGGTAAATACACATAAGACAAGAGTATATGTTATTTTGTTCTGGAAATGGAAGAAAAAGAGCTATTTTACAGCAGAGGAAGAGATAGAAGGTATAGACTGACACAGAGCAAAAATACCTGTAGATTGGCCTCTAAGAAACAGTCTCATGGTAATGTCTGTTAGCTGGAGAGAAACATGTCCATGGTAGGTAGCACTTCATTTTAGACATTAAAAACTGGACAAAACAGAACAAGTCAATTAGGTGTAAGCACAGATATGGAGGAGGTTACTGAATAACAAAACTTTCCCTTCAGTCTTACCTCTGACTTGAAAATCTGACAGTCAGGAATGAAGCTGTAGAACAATACATGCTAGGTTTCATTGTCTTCAGGAGGATGCATGTGGGATTGATTTTGTTCTGGAAGCAGAAACTCTTTTATTTAAAGAGAGGAAATAAAGAGCACGGATGATTTTTTGATTGCAGCTGAGTCAGAAACGTCTCTAGATCTCAGTCAAAATAGACCTGTTAAAGGCACTGCAAAAGCTCATGCCAGAATTGGTAAAAGTCTGAAAACATATTCAGCCCATCTCTCTGCCAGTTTGAGGTTCACTCAGATATTCTTGTAGGACTGTATTTCCCAGTTTAGTCATGGAGGCTGATAACAGGGCTTATCCCTGTGAGCTCAGGCTGCACATCGTTATTGACTAAAGGAGAGAAACTTTCAACAAGCAGCTGCAGAGAAATATTTGGATAATCTGGGCTGAGATAGTGTTTCTGCCACTTACAATTCAATCATCATGGCATCCTTAATCCTATACAGTAGTAACCTTTGTGGTTACTGAACCGCTCATGGTTTTGTTTGAGTTCCTCTGTCCCTGCCCACAAGATGGTTTGATAGGGGTAGAGGACAGAGATCATAGAATCATAGAGTATCCTGAGTTGGAAGGTACCTACAGGGATCATAGATTCCAATTCCTTGGATTGCTCCAGCCTTGCAAAGAGAGTTGGAAGCTTTGTGTGGGGAGTCCCTGATGATGTTTCCACCATGGTGGAGGACACGCCAGCATGTCACCACACACAAGCTGCCGTCAGCAAGACACGTAGAAAGAGGCAGAGACAAGTAAAGGATATTTCTGACCAAATAGCTTCTTCCCAGACACAGGTCTAAGAAACTCTACCAGATCCCAGGAGAGAGAAGAACAGGAAAGCATTCCTTGGAAAAAATTTCTCCCAGCTATATGTCCCAGAGTATTCAACTAAGACATCCTATTGCTCCTGCCTTCTTTGTATAGCACTTCTTCACCCAGACACCTCACTCCTTCTTCTGTGCTCCCAAGCCTTTATAAGACCAGACAACCTTCCTCCTCTAATGGTTCCTCTTAACACAAAGGGGTCTCTTACCTCGTTGGTAGTCTCATTTCTCTGAATAGAAAAACATCACCCTTTTCTTCCTTAAAAGTATGAGGCAGAAATGCAAGAAACTCACTCCATTCTCCCTGGACACTCAGTTAATCGTTACAGCCCACTTACCAGTACTTAAGTGCAGCTTTCACCTGCAACTCCTCAAGCTGTGGAGGAACTATGTAGGTTCAGGTTTCGTTTAGCCAAAGGGTCTCTTGAGTGTGTCCTCTGCCTTGGCAGTTCAGATCCTAAGAAATATCCCTACTCAAATAAATGGGACAATTTAGCAGTGACATAGATAATTACATTTTTTTTTTCTAATCTACTGACTAGAATCTCTGCCTCTGGTGTTTTTAGGATTCCACAGCTCTGCTGAATCCACCTATTTTCAGCCTAGACCCTTCTACATATTTACTGCTCAGCCAACTAAAGTTATTATTATTATGCATTAGAATTTTACATTTGCATTTCACCCTTGTCATTGCAGTGGAATCAAAGGCCTAGTACAGTACAGATCCAGCCTTTCTATTTTTGGGGGGACAGTAAACACCTCTGATGTCAAAGCTATATTTTAGTAAACACATTGCTGGCATATATAATACCTGTTGTTTTTACCAAGTTTAATGGCATGAACCATATAAATTCTTCTATCTCCAGCCCATCCAGCATTCCTCGGACTGCACTGTACTTTTAGGGGGAAAAAACATAAAGGTCATTCTGTTTTTCTGAGGCAGCTACTCTAATACAAATGGAAAATTTGTGAGGGTGCCCAGCAGGTTTTCCCACATCCAAAGGACTCAGAAAGGAAAGTGGTTTCCAATAAGACATTACTATAATAATCTTGGTAATCCTGACTATTGGTATGATGTGAATCAAGAGCATAGGTGAATAAAGCCTCCATTCCAAGGGACAGAGTGAATGACTGAGATATTCACCTACAACTCCTGATGTTTAATACTTCAATGTGAGGCACAGTCACAGGTAGCTGGGAAAGAGTAGAGTCACCCTGGGTGGGTCTTTTTCAGGCTCCTTTTTTAGCAGATATTTTGTATAAATGGTTTTAATAAATGGTTCCACATTCAGTGGGTCAGACAAAGATTGTCCCAGCACCTGTGTGATGAGGGGCCCACAGCACATCTGAAGGTGTAGCTTCAGATATCTGCATCAGATAAAATAGGATTTAGGAGATTAATTTCCTTTATTTCAGTTGAGTAACTGAACCACTAGACCCTTGCTAGGAATGTCTTTGAAAGGCTTTCTCGTTCTGACAAGAAATTCCAACAAAGCTTTTCTTGGTGGGAAAAAAAAAATCTTTGGTCAAACATGCCTGACTGCTGTGACTGGCACTGAGCGAACCACCGGCACGGTTCTTTGGTGCTATCTCCAGTTCCTGTTATGGGCCATGCCTGTCATATGTTTCCCTGATATTTCCTCGTTTATGATCTACTTCTTTCAGTGGTTTAAATCACATCTTCTTCAAATTCCTCTCCTAGAAAAAGGACAGTAAAGTCTAGAGTTTTTCCTTTGGGTTTCTTTCTTCATTTAATATGGGACAAGTGCATATGCTGACCTCCTTCTCTTGAGAAACTCTTAACACTGACTCCTCCAAAGAGGCAAAGATCTTCCCAATCCAGCAGTGCCTCCATCTTCCCAGGTCCTGTCACTGCTATTCTCTTTCTCTCCTTTTCTGGACTCACACTGAAATCATTAAATGACTCAGGAGGCCCTTGGAGTAAGAATTCCCCTGTGTGTTTTGGTCCCACCACAGCATCAGCTTCTGAAATGCCTTGACAAAAGAAAGTAACATTCACCATGTGATCCTGGGGTGAAATAGAAGTTTACTGGGAATGCAACTCCTTGGATACTTTTTCTGTGGGAAATGTCATTCTACATTAAGAAGAAGGAGGTAAAATAGAAGTTCTATTCTTAATTATTATTCTTAATCCTAGATTAAGATTTACCCTAATAGCTCATTCCCTGGGTGTCCTCAGCTAGTGTGTAGCGAGGAACCAGGGTGAAACACAGATGCACAAGTCACAGGTATTTGCTGATTTTGCACTTTAGAATACGTGGGAAAATTGACTCTGTTTCTTATTTTGAGAAAAGGCAGCAAAAGCTCTTCTGTCTTTGAAGTGTCCTTTCGTTTGGTTATGGGCATTGCCTGCATGGGAGACCCATTCCATAGTGTCCAAGTAAATGAGTTTCAGAGCATAAAGTGTCAGTAATGGCAGTAACCACTCGGTATAAGTGTCAGAACTTCATAGTTTCAGGCACCTGCAGTTCAGCATAACAATGACACCCCATGGCTATACAAATATAAATTGGGAGACAAGCTGGCAAGGTGGAATAGATTGACTCTTGGGGTGAAAACAGTGCTTCTCAGGAGAGTACAGCAAAGTAAGACTCTTGGAAACCTTTCCATGCTGAGAAGACCAGAACTGGTGTCAGTGGAGCTAACTTGGGAACAAATGAGTTCACAACAGCTGCCATCCAGCAGCCTTTGTTCTGCTGCTCCTGAGGAACCACTACAGCAAATGAGAGGCAGCAAAGAGAGGTCCAGCTGAATGGTCCATTCATTCTACTAGATGGCAAGAAATAAAATACATCGAGAGACACAGTGCACCCTGAAGGTTGAATCCTGCCTGCTGGGTTTTAGACTCCTTCCGGACAGGAATGGGTGACTATGTTTGGTCTGCCAAACAGAACTGGAGAAAAGTGGTTGCACTTCTGCCAGCCTCTCTGCTGAGTCAAGAGAGTCTCAATAAGATGAGAACATGGCCTTGTATGTTCAGTTCATACAAAATACTGAGGTCTGCAAAAATACGAAGCATTATGAGAGCAAATGTACAAGCATCTAGGACTCTGAGCTATTGAAATAAAGAAAGATGAATAGCTACATTTCAACAGTGAAGAGCCCATCAAGGATAAAAAAATAATTCCTCCCTGTGCTGCAGAAATTGTTAAAATTGAGCTGCTAGAAGCTGATGTTTCTTTAAAAAGAAATTCTTAACTTGTCCTCCTCCCATAGTGCTATATGTACAATTTAAATTAACACGGAGTAAATGAAGTTTTGAAATGCAAATGTGAATATGAGTCAAGAATACATTTTAAATAAAGTTTACATATGGTGATGACAAGTGTCATCACATCTAAGTAATATCCACCACGCTCTTCAGAAAATCACTAACTCAGTTTGAATGCCTTCTTTGTGTAGTGAAATAAGTATTGGTCAGAGAGAAATACCTAAATAGCAATATCCTGTACAGTTATAAAACATTAATACTTGTTTTGTGTGCTTTATTTCCTTTACTATTCTTATAATACTGCTCCTTAAGGTTTTTAGGAGATGACATTTGAAGGCAGCACCTGAACACAACCAAATTAAGTGCTCCTTTCAAACTTTCCTGATGGCTACATCCCCTGCATCTCAGACCATGCTTTTTTAACTGTTTCTGGAAGGTCCAGTATTTCTTGATATGCACTTCTCAAAATTGGTGCCCAGCCATTGAGGGCATCAACAGCTCTTTACTGGTCCTGATGCACTTCTCCCAGGGCCCCCCCAACCCCTGCCCATGGCCCAGGATTCCATCTCAGCCCACCCCAGGGCCATCAGTCCCTTCCCCAGCAATGCTGTAGGATGACAGTCCCCAGCTCCACAGGCTGATGTCCCAGCATCAGCCCTATCTCTGTCCCCACAGAACTGTCTGATGACCTGGGATGGGGCTGCACAGCCCCACCAGGGGAGTGTGGCCTGTACCCATTCCCTGGAGAGTCTCTGACACTCACTTGTACTCAGCTGTGACCTTACCAGTATTGAACAGAGTGGAAAAAGCTGTTCCACAAGCCTTAAAGGACTACCTTTCTGCTTATGCACCACAATGTTTGTTTTTCCTGCAACAACATGACATTGTTGGCTCAATTTCAATAGCCCCCAGATCATTTCTTGCAGAACTGCTATTCAAGCAGCTGTTCCCCATCATGTGCTAGTATAACTGATTATTTCTGCTCATATACAGTACTTTGCACTCGCCCCTAGTGAATTGCATCTTCTGTTCTTTTCTTTGTTTTTCTTGACAATATCTTGAATTAGACAATATTGTTTTTAAATCCAGTTGTACCCTTCAACTATGGGTTGCTACTATTTGTCCTGGTACTTAATAAGTACAGCACTTGTTCTGTCATACAAGCTTTTAGCTCTGGTAGGTATTTTAAAGTGTAAATAATGCAGTGCTACTGCAGTTAAAAAAAGTCAATGATCTAAAAACACACAGTTAAAATGGTCCACCAGGTTGTTTGCGAGGACTTTCTGAATTTAGATGGCCAAAATATAGAAGCTGAATAATCACAAGTACATTTACTGGTTTTGGACAACTCTCAGTTCAAATCCTGAGAAGACCTTTTTTTTCTATTCTGAATTTGTGACACTAAAGCTTTATCACTTTTCCAGGCTCCTGCTAAGATTCTGTCAGCTTCTGTAAAAATGATGAAAACTACTGTATTTCCCCCTAAATATTTAAATATTTCCCTGCCGTAATTTCTTCAGGAGTCTCAGAAGAAACCAACTGTTATGTAAAGGCCATTGTTCACCACAGTGGTCATGACTGATCCCACATGTGCTTCTCTTGTTATCTCTAATTCCGGATGATTCTTCACTATATGTAAGTGCTACATTCCATCCTGGGCTGCAAATCCATTGGAACCAGAGATATTTTTTTACTATACATTTGTAGAGAGAGTTATGTAATGGGGTTATAATCACAACTTGAATTCAAAGAAAATATCATATGCAAAATCTTAGAGAAATCAAAAACACTGGGCTTTCATTTCAGAGGCATCTCTCATGTTTTGTGATGTGAGCTGTATTGGAGTAACACTTGGGATCAACAGGCGGAAGTATCAACCACAGCATTCTTTTACTGCTAAAACAAAATGTCTGAGCTGCTGTATGCTGAAAACATCCACTGGAAATTCTTGATTAAAGAGTTGCCAAAAAACTTAGAGCAGAGTGTAGTGCAGTGTAAGTTTCCTTCTTACATAGTGCTGGAATTTAAGATATTTTATCTCCCATTATGATTCCAGAAAAAAAATGTTGTGTTCTTCCCCATACAACTGAGATTAGATGCAACTGTCTCTTGTGAAATTATTGTAAATAATATTAATCACAATAACATTACCTGTAGCTGATTCTCATACAGAACTGTTTAACTTGGATTTAGAGGCCTATAGGTGTCGTAGCATTCTCTGTGTCTGCTTCATGGAAAATGCTTTTGGATCCTTTGTACTATGTGGCAATGAGATGATGTTCTCCTTGGCTCCAAGTAACCTCACAACATTGAAAACAGAGTAGATGCAAGCTTTAGGACTGCCGTTGCCTTTTCTATTCATGTAAGAGAAGATCAAAGTAATCTCATATGTAGGGTAGACCACCTACAGACCAGTCTTAAATCTTCATCTGCAGCACCAAAAATCTGCCATTGCTATCAAAAGGAAACCAGATTTAATCTTCCACAGCAAATCTTGCAACACTAGAAAATGACAGGTTTTGGTGATTTAAAGAAATGCAATATCAAATAAACTGCTCAAACATGAATCTATTATCCTCCCCCTATGCCAAGGAAGATGTTACTGAATGTAAAAACAAGATAATAGAATTGAGAAACAAGTGCTCTGCTGAGCCCATACACATTAATAGTATCATTTCAGAGAATGACTAAAGATTGCCATGAGTCAACGATTCCTCCTAAACATTTTGTCTAAGAACACCTACCATCCCAGCTTGACTGGCAATGAACAGATTAGAGTGCTTCAGTTATGATGGGAGCTCAGTTTGAAATAAGTCACTGTTAATACCAGCACACCAGGCATCAGTGCTCTCTGTGTCACACAGCAAGTCACTTAAAGGGTTATTTTGCATACTCTCCGTATTCTAATGCAAGAAACCTTCATAAAGAAGATAAGGGAGTGAAGGGCAAGAGTTTTGTTGGTGGGGAAAAGCAATGTCTAGGAATCCAGCTGGGTTAAACCCTGTTCTTATCTGCAGGCCAGCAAAATGAAGTCCTACACATTCATATACAAAAGGTATCTGATGAAGCAACGTTTCAAAAGCATAAGACAGGTGCTCTCCAAAACCTGCCTGCCACCCTGTCAGATCATTAAAGAGCTGCTTGAGAACTCAGATTAGGGCCTCTGAATCTAAGATGATGTGGTGAAAGTCTTTCTTGGCCCAGTACTTTTGTAGCTTTAGCATCCTTGAACCCCAACAGGCCTGGAAGCCCAGGCCACAGTCTCAGGGCTTCCAGCTTCCCTGGTTCAGGAAAGGGGCATGCAAAGAAAGGAGTTCTCAAGAGCCAAATGGTTGGATTCATATTTTATTTGAAAATTGAACAGAATTCTTCCTTCCTAGGCAGAAAATGGAGAAGAAAAACAAAAAGGAATTTCCTTTCCCTTGGAAATATGAGGGTTTCTAGGTTTTGTTCCTGCTCCAAAGTTTAATACACACACATTAGCACATGCATACACAATCTTAACAAACTTTCCCCCCCTTTGATCTGGCAGACAGGGAGATTTCCTCTTAGGTTATGTCTTATACTGAAGTAACTGCAGGATGCTGATCTGAATGGATTTAAAATCTCATACAATGTAACATTTCCCTATTTATGGCCTAATTAATTTATTGTATACATCCACAGGAAACATCTCCATCCTGTAAAAAGAGAAACACTTTGAAATCCGCTTGTCAAAACCTCTACAATGAGCTAAGAATTATTATTCCAAGTGAAAAAGTTATACAAATAGCCTTATGTGTGTTTTTTTATGTTTTAAGTTGCTTTTGAACATCTCAAATTCAAGTCTCCTTTCTAGTGTTAATTGCAGTTTTAGCTTCACCTATCACTCCCACTACTTGCTGCTTCAGATAACAAATCAAGAATAAAATGTTTGTAAATGGTTTGTCTGATGTGGATTATAAAGATTTCATGTTAGAAGTGAATTTAATATTCATTTCCTTTTAACTTCTGTTGCAATTAGCATGTAAGTCAAAGGTCTTTTGTATTAAACAAAAATATATTTCCTTCAGTGGAATCCCATAAAGTATCCAAAAGCATCTACTGCTTTGTAAAAATATGATTCATTCAACAGTGCAGGTGCTCCAGGGATTACCAGCATTACAGGAGAGTGATGGTGTGCATAGAGGAGAGAGATGAGCAAAGAAACAGCTGATCTCTTAAATCTGGTTGGGAAAGGGTAAACAGGTGGAGGGAAACTTCTGGGAGGTCCAGAGAGCAATGTGAAGAACAGCAGTTCTGTTTTGGGAAGTTTTTTTTCAAATTATTGAAAATGCATTTGATTCTGAATTCAGATAAAGGCCCTCCTTTCCAAATGAAAAAGAACAGTCTTTCATAATCAATCTTGTTTACTTTAAGGACTCTACCATGTTTCATGTTTGATTCTGAAAAAAGCCCCCAAAAAACAAAACAAAAACCAAATCTTAAATTCACTGTCATAAAAATGTAGGTTTTTTCTAAGACCTGAAAATTTCCATCATGTTAATGCCTTCTGAAGGTTAGTTTTCAGGAAAACAGAAACAATTGCTTGTATAGACAGATTATTTTTTTTTCAGTACTAAACAGCCATTCCTGTTCAGCACCAATGCCCACAGAGTCACAAATAAAAGACTTGCAGTGGTCACAGATGCTAATCCGGTTTCAAAACTAGAGCAACAGCTGGGTGAGTGAGGAAGGAGTGGACCTGGAAGAGAGAGGAGAAAAACACAGCTCCAACCATGTTTATTTAAAAGGTGCATATTCTTCTCCAACCCCTTATTTTCCTCTGTTAAATCCACATGCTTACACCATCTTCTGACCTATTTATGTGGATATGTGTGTCTGTGAAGGGAGGGAGAGATATCTCATTTATTTTCATGTGAGGGAACTTTAACTTCATAACATGGAGAAGCAATAGCATCCATACTAAAAAAAAAACCAAAACAAACTCTTAAAAAAAAAGAATAAAAAACAAAGTAAAAATCTTCTTTTAAAGTATGGACATTAAAATTGACATTTCTTACTACCGTTTTATACTATAACTGACTTGATTTCTTAAAATTCTTTATTTTTTTTGTTCTTTTTTTTATTTCCCCAGACCTTGTAGTATTGCTGTGGAATGTAATAATTTAGCTTCATTGCCTGCAAACTTAAAAACATTTCACTATTGTTTTTACTGTACTGAAAGAAATCATCTGCAAACCCCAAGAAAAGTTGATTGTTTCCATCATCTCTTAAGCTATGTGTCCTCATCTTCTTTCTCTCTGGTCTTTCAGTCCATAAAACCTGGCTTTTCTTCTACCATGGCTTTCCCTAATCAGTCTGAATGCTTTTACTATCCAGTGTTACAATTTTCAATTCATTCCCTTATGCTCTGTGTTTTCTTCAACATTGTATTGAGACAGATACTGTATTGAGATACGCATTCATTTAAGTAAAGCAATAGACAGATTTTTTTAAAAGAAGACTTAATCAATAGTAGAAGTTATTTGGGGATTTTTGTGGTTTGTTTTTTTTTTTTTGGTTTTTTGGTTGGTTGGTTGGTTTGTTTTTTTGGTTGGTTTTTTGTTTGTTTTTTTGTTGTTGTTGTTGTTGTTGTTGTTGTTTTTTACATATTAGAATGTCTAAATTGTTGCCAAACATAAGAGGAAAAAAAAAAAAAAGAGGGAGTTATTGGGAAAAAAAATCCCATAAACCACCAAACAGGTAAGGAGACAATATAGGCCAATTTGCTCATGTTCTGTCATTTCCATCATTACTGAAGTTTCATGCTTCATGTGTACATGAAGAGATACAGAGGCTATATGTCAGTTGTTCACTTTTCCTTTCTCAAATTGTTTTTTTGAGTCTATACTTAAATAAATAGGATGTATAATAACACAAGTGTTCCTTAATAGTGTGTTGGATATTGAAGCCATGTTTATTGGAGAACCCTGGAGTGCTTTGCAGAGCACGGTGCCAGGTTCACAATCCTGAGGACATAAATAGTCCTACTAAATTGAATGAGATCATTATTTGCATGATTAAATATCATAACATTAAACTGTACAGAAATGCTACTGCTGTGGGTAGAGAGGGGGAAGAAGGAGAGGAGGGTGACATAAACTTTCAGGTGACAGGAGAGGAATGAATTCTGCCTGATTTCATCCTTCAAAAGCCTTCTAGTGACAGTATTATTTTTAAATGGCTTTTAGTGATTTTGTGGCACTGCCAAGTCATTTAGTTCTTTTAAAAAAAGAAAAAAAATCAAATAGCAACAAAGACTGAATTATGCTCAGTTCTAATCTAGTGCCAGCTGAACCCTATTGGGACTTAGAGGACTTAGGAGGTGTGTGTGAAATTACCTTGTTGGACCCCCAGCTCATCCACCCTTCAGTGGCAGCCAGGGCTGTGGCAGGCTCACCCCTTTCCTACTCCCCAGAATGGTCAGGCATCCTCCTTACTCTGCAGAGCCAAGAGCATTGCAGTAGTGGGTCCCTGTGCTCAGAAAGACCTTGTCCCCTCTTGGTAACCCTCCACAAAGATGCCCAGTACTTCTGAGGCCGATTCAGAAATACAGGCAAAAAATGAGCACATCGACTGTTACCTAAAGGCACTGCACTGCTTTGCCATCACCACTGAAGAGAGAGTAGGCTCACCAAACACACAGATGGCACAGAGCTGGGGAGGGCTGCTGGCATGGAGGAGGACAGGTTTAGTACTCAACATGTTCTATTTCAAATTGGGCATAC
Source organism: Corapipo altera (assembly GCF_003945725.1). Classification (NCBI taxonomy): domain Eukaryota; kingdom Metazoa; phylum Chordata; class Aves; order Passeriformes; family Pipridae; genus Corapipo; species Corapipo altera. The sequence continues at coordinate 5,264,871 of NW_020884892.1, forward strand.
AGGGTGGAAAAAGTACAATACATTCCAGTGAGGGCAAATGCAAGATACTTCATGTAGGCTGTCATGCACATATGGAACAAGTGACACCTGCCCAAGCCTTGAGGACAGCAAAGTTTCATTAGGTCATCAGTTCTAGATAAGTGTGAGGATGACAGATATCTCACAGTATGTATAAATAGGAGTCCAGATCATAAAGTATAGTCTTAGACATAAGATAACTTTCCACTGTAGAACGAAGCCAAGCTGTATGCATCTCACAGAGGGAAAAGAAAGAAAATAAAATCACAAAAAAAGTGTACATAATCCAGAACAAACAGAAAAGAGACCTAGAAAATGCGACCCATAGGGAGGAAAATGACAGAAATTAGGTTATTTAGGTTATTTAGTCTAAGAAATGAGAATAGGAAGAGCGAATGGATGGAAGAGACATTCATTAAATATGTATAGAATACTGCCAGGACAATCTGGCCTCCCTGTTTTGTGGTGGACAGGACAAGAAGTGATGTGCTTGGTAAATGTGATTTGCTTAGTGAATGCTGCAAGGAAAGTTCAGGTTAGATATGAAAATGATAAGGATGGAGAAGCATAAAAATAGACTGCTTGGAGATGTACAGAGCCTCTATTCCAGGAAAAATGGTGAGGGTAGATCTTATTCTGCCATAAGACCAAGGACTCTTCCAGTCCTGTGATTCAGTGATTACAGCAACATTAGAGAACTGAGAGCTCCCTATCTTGGTTTCATCTTATCTCTTTTGAACCAATGTCTCCTTAAGCTGCATTGTAAATTTGTTTCCTTTTCCTTTGATTTAGCATGATTTGTGTTGAGTAATCTGATTTCTTTCAGTGCTCTGGGATAATGTCACTAACAATTACAATTCCTTTTATAAAAGAAATATATAAGTCATTATATAAGACTTTCCCACTTACATTTCCCAGTAACATTTTCATCTTGAAGTAATGTTGCAATTTCCATGGAATTTATCTAGGAGTAAGGATATGTGTCTCTATTATTATGGTGAAACTAGTCTTAACCCTTTCCAGGTTAGCAGGGTCATGCTGAAACACAGGAAAGACCCATCCCTGTTCACAAAAACATCACTCTTTCCTTATCTGGACTCTTGTGAACAAGAATTTCCTCTGCTTATATCTGTACAAAACTTGCCTCACACATGGGACACAGACTTGGCTGGAATTCTCAAATCTATTGTAGTGCAAATACAGAAACAAAGAATGAAATCCTTCCTAAAGCTCCATGTCTTCCTTACAATAATAATAATAAAAGGTGAACTAAGTAATGACTGCCGGAAGGGTGTTCATGGAGGTTCAGGCCCACTGGAAGTCAAGCATCACATGCCTTGTTCAAGCTCCCCAACTCCCAACAGAAGCCAGAGCTCCTTATAGAGTAGCACAGCTCCTTTCCAGGCAGTGGCTCTGTCCACACACATCCTCAGTGCTGACAGAAGGAAGCTGTACATTTGTCTCAAGGAATACAGCAGGCATCACTCTTGTCTTTTGAAACACAAAGAAAACACCTCTCCCTTAATTTGCCATAGTCTAACTGCCTTTCCTCCAGGACAGGGTTCAGACCCTTTAACAAGGTTTACTATGGACAGACGAGGGATAGGAAGGGTAAAGACCTGCTCTTCTCCAGGCTGTGCACAACACTCCAGGTTTGCTGGTACAAAGAGAATCCATAAGGAGAGGAGCAGGGACAATTTCATCTGCCAAAGTGGAAAGTGAGGAGTGGTTTTAACTCCAGGCTCTGTGCATGGGACAGTTTCTATTATTTCTCCAGTGTCTTTAATGTAAGTGCTGTCAGGATAGGAGCCATCAAACACACTCACTGTGACCAGAGTCACAATCCTGGTAGTGACAGCACCTTTCTGAGAGGGCCTGAACTGTCACAGGCAGAGATGGAGGGGTTCCCAGGGCTCCCCCACCCCGGGGCAGGAGCGCTCCCTCCAAGCAAGGCCTGAGGTTCTCCCTTGTGCCGGATCAGAGGGCTGCAGCATCAACTCCCACTGAGCGTTCTGGGTGGATGCACCTGTCAGGCACTGCGGGACAGTCCGGGACACCCAGAGAAGTGCAGCTTGGAGAAACCCGAGTGACGCTCGGAGGAGTCTCCTGGGACTAGAGGACCTGCTGTGTGGCAGCCCCCGCCCGCTGATCCCCCTCCCGGTGCCACGGCTGCGGCTGCTTTAACCGGGCCGGGGCGGGGGGGATGAGTGTCGGGCATCAGCTGACCGCGCCGGGCTCTGCCTCCTCCCGGGCCGCCCGCCCGCAGCTCCACTCCGGCGGCGGCGGCGGCTCCGCCGCGCTGGTCCCGGCAGCTCCCGGGGCATCACCGCCGCCGGCTCCCCGCAGGCACCGCGCTCCCCACGCCTTGCCCTCGTCCCTTCCTCCTGCTCCTCCTCCTCCTCTTCCCTGCCCCCGGGGAAGCCCCAGAGCCAGAGCACTCCCTGCCCCGACCCGCAGAGAAGTTGAGATGCTCCCATCGGGCTTCCCAGAGCTCTGAGTTTAGGGCGGGATTTTCGTTCCCCTCTATGTCGTTTTTTTTTTGGGTGTTTTTTTTTTTTTTTTTTAGGTTTGGTTTTTGATGTGATTTTTTATTTACTCCTTTTTTTTCCCCCTTCCTTTTTTCTCGTTACCAAGCAAGCCGAGCGCCTGCGATGGATGGCAGAAGCTCCCCGTGATCCCGGGCGGCGCTCCCTGAGGGACATGCCCCGCTGTCGAGGGAATGCGGGCGGGCAGCCCCCGGCCGGCGTTTCCGGAGCTGTGACCGAGGATGCCCGCGACCTGGCCGCTTCTCCCTTCCTGCCCGAGCTCGCAGCGCTGCCGCTGACCGCAGCCGCAGGAATTACAGCAGCTCCCGGGCACCAGACCTCGGAGCGGAGCCCCGGGATCCCCGGAGAGAGGCGCTGCCCGCAGTGAACGGCTCCGCAAGGCGGCTGCCCCCACCCCTCCGCGCCTCCGGCCTCCGGATGGGGCCAAGGATCTCCCACCGGGCAGCGGGACTGCGCCCGTAGATGCTCCGCTCCTCCCTCCTCCTCCTCCTCCTCTCCGGACCCGCGGCTCGGCTCCCTCCCAGCGCACCGCCCCGAGAAGGGCTCGCTCCCAGCCCACCGGGGCTCCGGGGCTGCTCTGCCGCCGGGCTCCGCGGGATGCGGCTCCGCGGGGCTCCGGGGGAGCGGGAGCGGGGCTCGGGCTGCCTGCGCTGAGCCGGCGCAGCCGCCCCGCGGACCCCGGCGGCCAACCAGCCCCGCCGCCAGCCGCGCCGCCAGACACGGGGACCTGCCTATAAATGTGATCCCCGCACCGCCACCCCGCCGTCGCCGCCACCCGCCCTCCGCCATCCCCTCCCTCCTCTCCCGTGGTTCCATCCCTCCCCCTGTTCCCCTCCCCAAAGACGGTGTGTGCCCCCCGCCCCCCCGTCCCGCGCGCCGGTGCTCTGCCCCCCGCCAGTCACCAACATGGAGCTCTCGGAGGTGCGGTGCCTGAGCGACAGCGATGAACTTTACACCATCAACAGGACCCCCCCCGGCAGCGGCAGACCCCAGCGCCTGCTGTGGCAGACGGCCGTGCGCCACATTACCGAGCAGCGCTTCATCCAGGAGCACAGCAGCAGCAGTGGCGGCAGCAGCAGCGGGGGGGGCAAGGGCTTCAGCTCCGAGGAGACCTGCTGCCCCAACCACCACCCCCACCCGCCGCACCACCACCACCACCTCCGGCGGCAGTCGGCCGGACGGAGTTTAGGCAGCGACCGCCACAACAACGGAGGCACCAAAGTCTTCCCGGAGCGCACGAGCAGCAGTGGGGACCTGGGCTTTCTGCCCCTGGACTGTGCCCCCAGCAACTCCGACTTCTTCCTCAACTGGGGCTATACATATCGCGGAGTGATCTTCCCCACTCTCCGCAACTCCTTCAAGTCCCGGGACTTGGAGCGCCTTTACCAGCGCTACTTCTTGGGCCAGCGGCGCAAATCTGAGGTGGTCATGAACATCCTGGACGTGCTGACCAAGCTGACCCTACTGTTCCTCCACTTGACCCTGGCCTCTGCTCCCATGGACCCTATTAAGGGCATCCTATTGGGCTTCTTCACTGGCATCGAGGTGGTGATCTGTGCCTTAGTGGTGGTCAGGAAGGACACGACCTCGTACACCTACCTGCAGTACAGTGGTGTTGTCACTTGGGTGGCCATGGCCACACAGATCCTGGCTGCAGGCCTGGGCTGTGGCCTCCTTGGGGACGGCATTGGCTATGTGCTTTTCACGCTTTTTGCGACCTACAGCATGCTCCCGCTACCACTCACCTGGGCCATCCTGGCTGGGCTGGTCACCTCTGTCCTGCAGCTCGTCATGCAGCTGGTAATCCCCAGGTTCGCCGTGACTTCCCTCAACCAGGTACTGTGGTGAGGAGAGGGTGGGAACTGTCCTCTTTCTCCGTCACCCTGAGTGAGAGGAGGTGTAAGTGTCCCAAAAGATCCTCTCCCTTGCAATCAGGTGCTCAGAAGTTCATTACCCAGGGGGGGGGATCATAGGCAAAATGAAAGCTTTCTGTCTCCCTCTCCTCCGCCACCCTTTTCTCATCCCAGTGTTTTACCTCAAGCTGGGAGTAGGGACAATTCCTAACCACTCTGTCCCCTCTCCTTGTACATTCACTACACTGCTGTCCCTTGAAATAACTTTTGAAAGGAGAAGCTCCTTGGGCAAGTGGGGAGGATGGGACATTTATCATTCCCCTCCCTGACTTCTAGCAGTGGTTTGGGGCTTGAGATGACTCTGTCTTAGCCAAACTTTCACACTGTGCCCGTTTTTCTTGCTCGTGCTTTTAAACTCTGAATCAGCTGGAGGAATTGGTACAATTATATGTGAAGGGCAGCTTGATCTGAGTAATGGGAAAACAGGAGCAAAGCTCCTTTGCAAGGAGAAACCAGTGAAACCTCAGTGAAACCAGGGCAAAGCTCCCCTGGGGATATTTGATGTGAGATCCTAGGCTGTCTTTGGAGGACACTGAGAAACCTTTTCTGCTGGTAGTCATGGGGCAAACATTGTTGTGCTGCATCCTTAGAAGTGATGTCTAGGACAGAGTACTGGTTACATGGTGGAGTGGTGCGTGGTGCAAACCGCTGAGAGGTACTGGGCAAGACAGGGTCTGCAGGGTTAAAACCAGGTCTAACCTGACTTAACACTCAGATGGCTTCTTCCACAGAAAAATGAGAATGCACCAAATTCCCAATATCCCTGCAAGGCAAGAAAACACTGGCTAACTAGGACAACTTAATCCTGGAGATTCTAGCTGCTCCCTTTCCCCCTCCTTTCCCAGACTGTCACAGCTCTGTGCTACCAATATTTCACAGCAGATTATCATCTCCATTTGGCTCTGGAGAGAAGGGGGTGGAGGTACTGGCAGATAATCCCAAAAGGAGGGAGAGTATAGAGGAATGTGTTGTTGGTGGGATATTGTTTACACGAGTGCTGGGATGTGCAGCTGGAAAGTGACTGATCTTGCATCTGGAAGTTTTGATGATTGTGGTTCTTAGGACACATCTGCATTCCTTAGACCCTGGCACTCCCAAAACCCCTGCACACCCTGCCCATTCCCTTACTCCATGCATTTGTTACATGTGGGCTGTCTGACTCACTTCCCAGTGATTGGGCTCACCCTGTTTCAGGAGAAGCTGCCCTGGTGTGTTGTGCCTGGCTAAACCCTGTGGATGTAAGACAATTAGGCTGTGCAGAGTTGTTCCCCAGCTCTTGGTAACATGCCGATGAATGAACTGCAGCCGCGCACCGTGTCCTACTCCCATGCATTGCTGGTGCTATTACTGATGGGTCAATAGCTGTGTGAGTTATGCTGATTTCTTAATTTACTTCCATGTCCTCTCCTGGAGCAATGAGTAATGTGCTGCTATCTCATTACCCGCCAGTATCACAGCTGTTTAGCTGGTCCACGCACACATGCATTTGCCACAGACATTTCCCAGGAGAGATACTAATATCTTCATTTTGCAGACAGTTGTGTGAATGAACTGCCTTTGAGCGGTGCACAATGAGAGATTGTCAGCCAGATGATTGCCTTCATGAACTACATATATAAATCCCTTAACAGGATCCGTGCAGCTTGTCACACGGCGGTGCTTATTTACAGTGGCTCTCGCCTGCCCAGGGACCGCTTAATGTCGCCCGATTATGCGCTGCTTCGGCCGTTTTGCCTCCAGTCCCTACGGGAGAGGCCGGATCCTTCCCCGCGGCTCTCTCCAGCCGGATGCCGCGGGGAGCGCGGTGGGATGCGCGGGTTGCGGAGCTCGGCTCCACGGGCGCTGTCCCCCCGCGCGGTGCTGAAGCCGCCGCGGCGCGGCCCGGGGGCTCCCTCCAGCGGCCCCGGAGGGACGGACCCTGTCCGCGACCCCCAACCCGCCTCCCGCGACTCCCCATCCCCTTCGCGGAGTGGTCCAGGGCTCATCCCGGGGGCTCCGGGAAGCCGCAGCTGGTGCCCGGGGGGAGGCGCAGCCTTACTTTGTCACTTTTTGGTGTTGCACCATTTTTTTTTTACTTTTTGCAGAGAATTACCTAGCCCTTTCAAATGTTAGTGAATGAGGGCTTTTAAGGCTGATGAAGGATATATAACTGTTACTTGTCAAGCGAACAGAGAGAATTTAAATGGCTCTGTCATCGAGTTTATGTAGGAAATTTTTTTGGCCAATGCAGATTTCTTCACCCTGCAGGCAAAACACTCTCTTTTCTAATGGGGCTTATTTTCCCAGGTAAAATGCTGCATCTGTCCTTCAAAGAAACCTTACAAGGCTAAATGAACTATTTGATCAGTAGTAATATCTGTGAGCATCTTACTGTGCCTCAGGATGCAGGCAGATGCTTACGCTGGACCAAAACCAAAATTTAAGTATGCAATGAAAGAAAAAAACAGAAAGTAAAACTCTGATCATGGTATGTATAATGGGTTTTCCACTGATTTTTCTAAGATAAAGATTTCATGCAGGGAAAATACTGAATTCAATTCTGGACAGAAAGAATTGTCTACCCTGGAGTCAGTTTAGTACTGTACCCAGTAGCATCCATGGGCAAAATGGTTCTGATTCTCTTCTCAGTCACACAGTTATAAGTCAACTATAAGTCTAAGCTCCTAAAGTTGCAACAGTTTACACAGGAGGAAAATCAATTGCTTTGACCTGTTTTCCCTTAACCTCTTAATTAATTAATATTAGTTTTCATTGATAAGTATGTTCACCAGGAGTTCAAACCATTAGTAATGCTGAACAGATGTGTGCAGTACTAGTGCCTGATTTTGCTGTTTCTTGTAGTTAACAAAGCATTCATTATCATGAATACAAATAATGCTCACTGTTCACCTTTTTTTTCTTGCAATAAAATTTAACACATCACCTGATTTTTCTTTCCTTGCATCTCAAAATAAATTTGAACCAACTTTCTAGGTAAAGGTGAAGGAGAAAGACTGCCTTGAAATTGGATTTTCTTAAAGTAACCAAAACAAATGTAGACTCACTAGTTTCAATCCCGTCAAGTGCTGAGTGCTTTTGGGGAGATACAACCACCCTTAAACCCAGCTGATCCCAGCCTGAAATGCTGAGGAATGTGCTGTTGCTCAGGTGTGTGTGTGGGGGGAAACATGAAAAAGGAGCTGATATCATGACTTAGGTAAAGGCAGCACTGGTGCTGACTTGACTAAAGATTGTGTCAGGAAGCAAATGATAAATGCAAGATCTTACTGGTAAACAAGTGCAGTACATTGATATGTGTGCCTTGTCAGACACCATCCTAGGGGTGGTGCTTGCCTCTGATATGACCCAAAATGAAAGTTTTATTTGTATTTCATTCATTCTTACTTTTTCCTTGGTAATAATTGTTACAATCCAAAATTTCTGAGACTATACATGTGTTTCAGGCATATGGGGAAGAACAAACAACTCAGAGCTCCTTCCTGTTATGTAACATGGGCAGATGATAATATACATATGAATTTTGACAGACTTGAAATTATGTAAGCTACATACACACTCTGGATTTTAATCCTCTGCCTTTACAATCTTCACTCACATGAGAAAATTCCACCAGAGTCAGCAAACGTACTCTTGTGAGTAAATCACCTGCATAAGGGATATCTTGAAGGACCAAGTGGGTAGTATTATGACTGGATAAATTCATTCTTTTCTCTCTGTTTCCATCTGTCTTTCCAAGCCTAGGCAGTTTTGTGAATTAATATGGAGATATTTTTCTTGCTTATTTTTTCCCCAACCCCTCTCTCAATGTTATTAATAGAGGAAAGACAGAATTCATGAAGTCACAAGGAGCCCTACAGAGATAAATCTCTATGATATTACAATGGCAACTGACAGCTTTTGCATTCATATTCCAGCTACATGTTTTCAAATTCTGATCATAGATATCAGTATATGTGTATATACAAAACACACTCATCTCTTCAAAATTTCTGCCAAATGCTTGTGGAAAATCTATTAAATCTGTGAAATATAAGGACATTTCAAAGCTAGCTACCCATTGAGAATTAGAATCAAAACATTCCACCTTTATTCTCATAGTTACTTTTGTAGCATTATTTGTTATTCATTTTTCTGCTATAGTCTGTCGTGACCAACCTGACTGTATCATTTTAGACTAGATTACAAACTGCTTTCCTTTTATATCCCGTAATATCACCTGACCAGTATCAGTAGGTCACAGCATAATTACATTAGAATTGAATACACTTTTCTCTGAAGCCACTGCATCATTGTTGTGCTAAGTAGGACAAATGCATTAAGCATATTTACAGTGTGATGATTAATTGCCTCCAAAATGGAGGAACTCAGGTAGAACCATGAATGAAACCCGCTTTTATCAGCTGATTTCAGCCTACAACAGTTAGTGTGGTTCTTCTCAGTGCAAGTCATTTTGCTAGATTTGATGTGACATTTTTTTCTGCTGTCAGAACACTTCTGGATTGCTTTTAAGGTTTTGTTTATTACTTGTTTGTTGTTTCTTATGGCCTAGAAAGAGGCATACGCTCCAAAACAGCAACATCTAATGCAAAATAATCACACACCAGAGCAGCACTCTTAGAGCTGACAATTAACAGCAGATCTTATTTGAATGATCCTTATGAGTCTGTACAGAAGACTGAAGGGGATAAACATCTCCAGTGCAGCCTCTTACTGCACTTCTCAACACTTTCAGTGATGTCATTGGAACAGGAAAGAGAAGAAGGGAAAATTAGAACTATTCAAGGGATTCATCTCTTTCCAGAGGGCAGAGAAGGTGGCAAGTAGAAGGACTCTTCCTTACATTTTCCTTATTTCTGGAGTATCTGACTATGCATGAGATAAACTAGAGTGTTTCATGTAAAAGGTAAAATTTAGTAAACAGAAAGGAATAATGCTTTTAAATTAATGTTTGGGTTGATGGAAACTCCAAACCTGGAAATCCTTACTCAGCTCCTGCCTGGCACTTCATCTCCGGAGGCCCCTGGTTAACATCTCATCAACAAGATGTGTTCAGGTCCAGACAAGTGCTCAGTGCACTGGGTGGGGAACAGGCTGAAAGTGAAACCCAGCAGGTGGTGGCAAATGGCTCCTTTTCCAAGTGACCACCACAAGTGGGGCCCCCAAGGGATTGATAGTGAGCCCAGTGCTGCTTAATATCTTAACAAGTGATCTGGAATATGGGATCAAAATTTGTCCATGGTCACCAACTGAGGAGGGAAGTCAACACCTTGGAGGGGAAAACCACTCTGTGGGAAGACCTGTATTGGCTGGAAGAGTGGGCTAACAAGATCCTTATGAGTTTCAACAAGGACAAGTGTAAAATCTTTCATCTGGGAAAACATAATCCAGTATTGCTGCACAGGCTGGGAACTGCCTGGCTGGGGAGCAAATCTGTGGAAAGGGACCCAGGGGTCCTGCTAGACAAGCAGCTCTGTATGGGTGAGCAGTGTGCAGCTGGAGCAGAGAAAGCCAAAAGGATGCTGGGCTGCACTGACCAGGACATTCCCAGTAGAGACCAAGTCACTATCCCAGTCTACTCAGCTCTTGCCAGGCCACATCTGGAATACTGTGTTCAGGTTTGGTCCCCAATAAAGATGTAAACTGGCTAGACAGCGTCTGAAGAGGGGTCACAAAGATGACCAAAGGAAGGTGAAGCCTGACATATGGGGAAAGGCTGACAGAACTGGGCTTGTTCAGCCTTGAGAAAAGAAGGCTTAGGATAGACATTCTCACCATGCTCCAGTGTTTAAAGGATTGCAACAAAGAAGATCAGAATCTCTTTTTAGGAGTCACATGAAAACAACAAGGGGTAATGGGTACAAGTAAATCCTGGGGAGATTCTGATTGGACACTACACGAAAAAATTTTGCAATGAGAATAATCTCCCCAGGGAAGTGCTGGATTCACCCACACTGGATATTTTTAAGATTCATCTGGACAAGGTGGTGGACCATCTTGTTTAGACTGCTTTTGTCAAGAAAGTCTGGACCAGCTGATGCTTGAGGTCTCTTCCAACCTGGTATTCTACAAGTCTGTGAATATATGGTCACATTTCTCTAAATATAATCTTCTTGCACTTAGCTGTGCTTCTGTTTCTGTGCATCTCATGAAGTGCCTCAATGACTCCATGTTAAAGTTACCAGGCAGCCTACCCAGAATCCAAATACTGTTTTACTTGGAACACATTTTGCAGTGGTACTACAGACACAGCCCAGTGTCAGTCAGTAGAGATGGTTATTGTGCTCTTCCTCTGTGTAACAAATGTGGTGGTGCAGATGTTCCTGAGATGTGGCAGACCAAGGTTTAAATCCTTTTTTCCCCAGGCAGGATTGAAATTTGCCTCTTTTACCTCCCCAAAGAGTTTCCAAAGCAAACTTTCCCTGATTTTTAGCACAACTGTTCTTCTGGGAATATAAAAGGTTAAGATTCAGTGTGGGAAAGAAAAAAACAATAATCCTGACTCTGTAACCAAGTGATTATGGAATTCATGTCTGGAGGTGTCCTTGCTGAACATTTTATAATGTTACTTAATCATTCCCTTGAGCACATGTCCGAACCATCATACTGTACAGTCTAGTCCCCACTCTTTGACATGATGACTCTTGAACCCAAATATTTATGGGAAAACATCACTGTGATTCTCTAAATCGTAGCGAAAAATGAGGTTTAAGACATAGTCCCTGTCTTTCATAGTTCCATTATAGTTGTCTCTCCTCTCATTCATCACACTGTTTATTTTATATTCATCTGAGACATTAGAGTCTTTTTGCATATTGTGTAAGGATCTGTAAGAGCATAGTGGCAACATAGGCTTCTGGATTACATTCTAGTAGTCATGTGTCTGCACATGAGGTACACAAGGACCTTGCTTCATGGCTCCTGAGCCTTTTTTTTGTTCATCTTGTCCTTCCTTCAGAGACAAACTCTGTTTCACTTGCTTTGTTCTTGGTGCAGTGCAGCTTGTACCTATCTCCAGTGCAGAAAGGACTGGAGAGTTTCAATCTGGTCCAAGGAAGGAAGTGAATGCAAATCACTGGTTTAGTGCTGCAGTGAATCTTGAGCATTTTGTTACAGCCTCACTCATTTAAACCAGGGATAAAAGAGACCTGTCTGGTCAAAAGAGATCAAGCATAAGAAGTCCTGAGTACTTGACATTTCTTGGAACTAAAAATTTTGCTAAAGGGTATTATTAAGGCCTGCCTAACTCACAGATTCCCAACAGCTTGATTTAGGGACCTGGTTTAAAACCCAGAGAGTGTAATATAGAGAATCCCATAGATATGAGGATTTTTAGGGGAACCGAGAAGATGACTTCTCTGGACTCTCTTTAGGGAAAGTATTGTTCTGAATCCACATTTCTTCTGAAAGAGAACACAAAAGTGGACATTCAGTTCCTCCAGGAATCTTTTGGAATGAGCTCTGTCATGTTTATCTCTCTAAACACCCAGGTCTGCTGACAGAGATACTAGTGTGGTGCTGCCTAATCTAGAACAAAAAATATCAGGAATTGTGCACAGGCGAACCACAAAGCCAGGCAGCCATTGGCTGATGGAGTAATATCTCATCATGCGAGTTGTATTTATTAGCAACTATTTTAAGAAGTGCTGCTATTTCATTTGCCAGCTTCTGCTGCAAGGCTTCACACAGTTAGCCCTAGAGGAGAGAGGAAGGCTGCTGAGTTCATTAATTAACCATTGCTGCAGCCTGAGAAGCAGCTGAAGCATATCAGTGTAACGACCTCAACAAATAATTGTACTTTTCCCAAACAGGCTACTGTTGGTGTTATGATTTTATATGATGTATATATTTTTAATCTAGAAAACAGAATGTATAAATGAAATAATATTTGAGTGATTTCACTTAATTCTTTTACATCAATTTTTTTTCAAATTTGATTTAATCACCACTTTACAGTTTTGTATTTTCTTGTATCTTTAATTTCCTTTGTCTTAACAGTACATTCCCTTAAAAATAAAATGCAGAAATCCTTTACTGAAATCAATGGAAGCATTCAACAGTGTCAGCATCTTAATTAGGAAAATCAGTTTATTTCTTTGGAAGGATCCGATCTCCAGGCGCTTTATTATTTCTCCTTTGTTCAAACTCACCTGCTTCATTTACCTCAGAGCTACTCAGGAATGCAGCTAAATATTCTGTGCTCCTTATTTTGGGTCTAGTACAGCAGAAGACTCATCCATCAATCCACAACTATCAACAAAATGCAAAGAAGAATTAGTAATAACAACAAGGAAAAAATGAATAAGCACAGAAGATCTAAATTATATTACGCTGTATACCGGGTGGTTTATAATTCTGGAGCAAGGTAAAGAAATTACTTAGATCTCAAGGCAGTTATTCAAATAGCTGTACAAGACCTAGGTATTCACATTCTTTTATCTTATGACTCTGTCATACGTGAAAGTAACTCTAATACTTATTAGTATTAATAATCTTCATAAGCATACTAGATAGAGTTATAATTGACACAGAAATCATCCCACATGTGCTCAGTATGAGTCTAATTTAATGTACAGATATGCATGTTCACTTAGAGGAGGGAATGATACCACAGATTTCAGTTCGGGATTGGGAATCAGTACCATGTCCATTCCATCACTAAATTTATCATTGGTTTGTGCTGACCCACACATATCATTTTACCGTTCTGAGCTTCATTTAATTAGAAAATTTGCCTTTTTCAATTACTGCAATATGTGGCTAATATTGCTTTGAGATTTTTCTTTTAAAATATGTCAGATGTCTTCTATGATACATCAAAAGAGGAGTAGGGCATTGGCTTCTGTCAGCCATATAGATTTTTGTTAAAAATGAATACATTAAATGCAGTGGAAATGTGTGCATATAACTTAATTCTTTTTTAAAAGACCCAGTTTGACATAATTCTTTTTAGACTTGGCAGGTATGTCCTACAAGGAGCAGTTAAGGACTCTAGTTTTGTCTAGTTTGGAGAAGAGGAGGTTGAGGGGTAACCTCACTGCTCTCTACAGCTTTCTGAGGAGGGCAAGAGGAAAGGGAGATGCTGAGCTCTTCTCCCTCGTATCCAGTGATAGCACATGTTGGAGTGGTTAAAAGCTGCATTGGGAGAGGCTCAAAATGGACATTAGGAAGCATTTCTTTACTGAAAAGGGTGTTCAAACACTAGAGCAGGCTTCCTAGAGAACTGGTCAGCACTCCAAGACTGTTGGTGTTTAAGAGGCATTTGAACAATGTCCTTAATAACAGGCTTTAACTTTTGATGGCCCCTGAAGTGGTTCGGCAGTTGGACAAGATGGCTGTTGTAGGTCCCATTCAAGTAAAATATTCTATTCTATTCTATTCTATTCTATTCTATTCTATTCTATTCTATTCTATTCTATTCTATTCTTTTGCTTCAGCCTGATCGTCAGTGACTCTTATCTGCGCTGACAAGATGTTAAAGTAGATGCCACATAAGTGGAAAAGGACTTGTGGATGCTGCTTGACAGCCACCTGAACATGAGCCAGTGTGTGCCCAGGTGGCCAAAAAAGCCAATGACATCCTGGGTGTATCAACTATAGCGTGACCAGTGAGACCAGAGGGCAGTGACTGCCCCCATGTACTCAGCACTGGTGAGGCTGCACCTTGAATCCTGCATTTAGTTTTGGGCCCCTCAGTACAAGAAAGACATTTAGGGGCTGGAGGAGCTCCAGAGAAGGGCAACAGAGCTGAGGAAGGGTCTGAAGCACAAGTGTCATGAGGAGCAGCTGAGGGAGCTGGGGGTGTTTAGCCTGGAGAAAAGGAGGCTCAGGGGAGACATTGCTCTCTACAACTCCCTGACAGGAGGTTGTAGCCGGGTGGGGTTCACCCTCTTCTCTCGGATAACAAGAGACAAGACAAGAGGAAATGGCCTTAAGTTTCCCCAGGGGAGGTTTAGATTGGATATTAGGTAAAATTTCTTCATCAAAAGAACTGTGAAGCAGTGGAACAGGCTTCCCAGTGAAGTGGTTGAGTCACCATCTGTGGAGGGATTTAAAAGACATGTAGATGTGTCACTTAGTGACCGGTTTAGTGGTGGACTTGGCTGTGCTGAGTTAGAGGTTGGACTTGATGATCTTAGAGATGTTTTCCAATCTAAGCTATTCTATTATTCTATATAGTAACTTATTCTTGAAACATTAAGGGAGCAGTATACCCCAAAATGGTTGGAGAGATTTATAGCAGATTCCTCCAAGATCTGAATGTCCTTGAGAGTAGCCATTGAAAATTCCTCTTTGAGACTTAGGTAGATCTTGAGTCATATGAATGTTGCCCAAGGACATTACTGTAAAAATTTGTTGACATTTCCAAAATGTAACCAAATGCCACTCTGACTGATGCTATGACAGTTTCCATGTTCTCCCCAATCCTGAGAGTAATAGCAGCTTGTTGACAATAATAGGAAGAGAAGAATTTATTATATGTATTTCATTTGTGCTAATGTAATTGCTTTTGTCTGCTGCGTTCCATTAGTCACCTGAGAGGCTGTAAGAAATTACAGAAGTACACATGAAGTGTTCTCATTTTCTATGTGATAGTACAGGATGATAGGGCCTCCAATAATCTTCTTGTAATCTTAATAGCTCTTCATCCTTAGAAATCACTTTTCCAATGACTTACTACTTTTTTTTCCTGCAAAAATTTACTCGTGTCTTTAGAATAACTAGACACAAATGTACATAATAGTTATGTACATTTTCTGACGACAGCCACTCTTCTTTGCTATTACCACATAGTAAAATATCTAGCATAAGTATTCAGTTCCAATCCCATCAACGATCAAAACAATAAAATCCAAAAGCTTTAAGGATAGAAGTCTCAAGATAATGTTACTTTGGGGAGGGAGTGTAAAAGAATGCATCTCTTAATATTATGCCAATTATTTCAAACTCAAGAAAAACTCTCATATGCATAAAGATGAGTATAAGTTTAAGTTGTTTGATGACCTGGGACTTATAAACTTAGTACAAAGATTTCTAAGGTGGCTGTTCCTTTCCTCTTCAAGCAGTTAACAGAACTTTTGATGCCCAGTTTGCTACCAGAACCTGCTACCTTCCTTATTAAGTTTACAAATGGTCTATCCAAATGGATTTATTAAAGAACCCTTCTGATTACGTATAAGAAGGAAGACTATTTGAGGTCATTTGTGGTTTTCTTCTGCAACACAAAGCTTCTGTAATTTAACTTGACCTAGTTGATTTTTTTTTAAATATGAAAACAACAAATGTAGGTAACAAAATCAAATAATATCCCATATATAAATTTCTAAAGTTTCAAACCAATTAACAGATTTACATATATTTGTATTATATTGATACAAACACCCTGCAAAAGCAATGCTGTGAAATTTCATGATTTATTCCTTTTTTTGTAACTTGCTTTCAGATTCAGTAATTACATTTGCAAGTCAAAATAATATTTACTATGTTCCTAAAGTTTGTGTATATCTAAAGAGGGTTTAGAGGTGTAATTTAAAAATGGAAAATACACACACCATTAAGAGATGTTTTTTTCTAATTACTATCATTAAAAACTTAAAGTATAATCTGGAAATCAAACTGTCATATACTGGCTAACAGTAATATGGATTCAGCCATTGCAGATTTTAAGAGAACTTTGAAAGGTGTTTAGTCAAAGCTTAGTGTCCTTTATCATATAATGGCAATTTAAGGAGTCTCAGACAAGAAAAGAGAAAATCTAGAGCACCCTACAAATAAGGAAATAATTAAAAATCCAAATCATAAACACATAAACACACAGAGAAACCCTGTAAATTTTCTCACAGACTTTGTATGAAACCTATGGTCTCCAAAACATGGAAGGATAGGTAGTCATAGAAATTATTCCCAGGATAGTCATCTGGCTTAAAGCCCATTTTTCAAAGTCATCTAGGAACTTAAAAGTTCAGCAAGGTAGCAAGAGAGATTTTCAACACTCCACAAGCTAAGGGACTCCTTAAATCACTGTAGTGGTTTTAAGAGTATTTTATGGGACTCACTGTCTCCCAGCAAACTCAATAATCTTATGTGCATACAACACAAAACTGGGAGGAGTGACTGGTGCACTACCATTCAGAGGGGCCTTGGTGGGCTGGGGAAATGGGCTGACAGGAACACCATGGAACCATAGAATCATAGTGTTGTTAAGGTTGGAAAAGACTTCTAAGATCATCTGTCCAACTCTGAACCCAGCACCACTGTTTTCACCACTGAACCATGACCCCAAATGCCACATCCACATGCCTTTTCAATAGTTTCAGGGATGGTGACTCCACCACTTCCCTGTTTCAATGCCTGATCACCCTTTCAGTAAAGAAATCTTTCCCTATATATAATCGAAATCTCCTCTGGCAGAACTTTAGGTCATTTCCTCTTGTCCTGTCACTTCCTACATAGGAGAAAAGACCAACACCCACCTGGCTATAGCCTCCTTTCAAGTAGTTGCAGAGAGTTATAAGGCCTACCCTGAGCCGCCTTCTTCTCTAGGTTAAACACCCCCACCCCCTCAGCCTATCCTCATAAGACTTGTGCTCCAGACCCTTCCCCAGCTCTGTTCAGCAAAAGGGGAATGTAACATTCTGTACCTTGAAGGGAATAACCCCCTGCACCAGTACAGACTGGCAGATGACCATCTGGAAAGCAGCTCTGCAGAGGAGGCCCTGGGGGACCTGGTAGACACCAAATTGACCATGAACCAGCAGTGGGAAGGCCAACAGCCTCAGGCAGAACATTCTCATCGGACTGAGGAAGTCAATATTTCCTTCCTGTTTAGTCCTAGTGAAACACATCTGGAGTGCCATGCCCAGTGCTGGACTACTCAGTACAGGAGAGACATGGACATACTGGAGTTAGTCCAGAGAAGGGCTATGAAGGGCTGCCAAATAAGGAAAGGCTGAGAGAGCTGGGACTGTTCAGGCTGGAGATGAGAAGTTACGGGGGAATGTGTGGGGTTGTAATCTGATAATTATATATAAATACATTGCTGGGAGTAGTAAAGAAGACAGAGGCAAACTCTTCTCAGCAGTGCCCAGGGACAGGATGAGAGTCAATGGGCATGAACTGAAACACAGTAAGTTCCACTTAAACATAAAAATACCTTTTTTACTGTAAGGGTGAAGGAGCACTACAACAGGTTGCCTAGAGATGCTGTAAAGTCTTTGTCTGGGAAAAATCTGACTGGACAAGACCTAAGCAACTTACTTTGGGTGATCCTACTTTGAGGAAGTACATTTGAATATATGATCTCCAGAAGTCCTTTCCAAACTTTATTCTGTGATTCTGCAATGGCAGTACATGTATTGTTTCAAGTATGCAAATATGAAGATGCTGAGGATCTGGAGGGCAGAACTAACATTTCCAAATCCAGCCTGAGGATGATCACATGGTCATGTGCAAGAAGCAGCTCCTGTGATCACAATGTGAGACTTGGTTTCATATACACATCATACCTATGCACACACTTCAGTCCATTCTGGCCTCAGGTCCTGGGAGGGACTTAGCTGCAGGCCTGTATCATAGAATCATACAACCATTTAGATTAGCAAAGACACTTTACGTCATCAAGTACAACCATAAACCCAACCAAGTCCACTACAAGTCCACCTGACCTGGCACATCACTTCTTCATGAGAGTTGTTCTATGGGCTCATCACCATTATAGGGTCCAAAATTCAAAGCAGCAACCTTGCTTTTCCCATTCCCATCTGGTGACATCAGGCACTCCCAGAGCACAAGCTTATGGCAAACGTCAGGCACATGCACACTCTATGTTTCCTTTGGCAAACAATTCTCCCTCCACCTCCTAGATCTCTGTGATCTGTGCAATATTACAGGTGGGAGAGACTGAAGAATATCAGTAATACGTGTCCTTTCTTTCCACCAGCAAAAAGATCTCCTCTACTAGTACCAACCATTCAGTTTCAGATGGTCAGATTGCTCCGTAAGTGTTTGGAGATATCTGATATACCTGTGTGGGTACTGTGGTCTCTCTCTGGGTTTCTCAGCAGTCTTACCTGCCAAAGAAAGCTGGTGATGGGTTTACTCTTAGGCAGTTTGCCTATGAATGCTAGAACAACATCTTGAGCAACTGACACTATCCTTCTTCAAAAAAACCCCACGCACTAACCTTCTCCCAACAAAGCACTGATGATCTTTAAACATATTGTTTTCAGTCTCAGTGGATCCTGCTCATTTTCACTACTTCTGTAAGATAGAGGGTTGTTCTAGATAAAAGGAAGCTGAAGAAACAGCAGTGACAGCCTTCAAATAAGGAAGGAGTTGCTACAGAGAGAAAGAAATCAATTGTTCTCTTGTTTCATCTATAACTACCATGAGATAATGTGTTAAATTATTATAAGGAGTAGTTACATCAGATAGCAGGAGAAATCTCAAAAAAACAACCTACTAACTATAATTTCAATAACCTCATTTTTCTTTGGAAGGCTTTACCCTAAGGTATGATTAGGCAGTTTGGAGAGGCATTTTTTAGGAGTGATTTAGGCAATATCCATGACCTACAATATGAGTTAAGTGACATAACAAGGTCCTCTCATGCCCTATTTTCTACAATAAAATTATACTGGCTCCTCATTCTGGCTACGATGCCAAGTGTTCTGAGCCCCAGTTTCCAAAGAAGAAAATAATTTTATATTTATAATGATTGTTGCACTGAAGCTGATGGATTAATGTGAACTAGTTTCATGTATATAGTCTGAAATGCTACAGCTTCAGGTGTTTATAGTTGTGGTTTGTTAAGGATATGTTGTATAAACCATTAACCAATAATATTAGTGATAGTGGAAGAAAATGACAGAATCTTATTGTCTCTTCCAACAACTGGTGAAAGGACTGTGTTGTCAATAGAGTCCTTTTGGAGATGAAGAAGCAGAAAAGAGTGATCTATTGAATAAGTTGGGGCCACTTTTGCCCAGTGAAAAGTATTTTTCAGGTCATCATCTGCTCATTTTATTTGACCTCCAATCTTCCTCCTCTTATGTCATAAACATGGTCTGATTTGTTTTATTTTCATATATGTATAATATAAATTTATTCAGAGGAGCATTGTTATTGTAGATTTTGTTCGTTATATTAATTTGTAGTGCATATGACACCTAATTACAAAGAATAAGGGTTTTCTTGGTTTCTGCTCTAAGAAAATATGTAAATACCTGTGCACATTAAAAGATGTGTCTGAAATCTTTGGGACTGCAGCTGACTTTAGAACTATTCTTAGAGATATAGTGCACATGAAAATAATAGAAACAATACAGAAATACGTAAGTAAATGTAGTGATTTGTTCATGCTTGCTGAGTAGCTGGATCATCATTAAGAGAAGAAAGAGTCCTGGTTCTAACTTTGCATCTGCATCCACCCTAAATGTGAAGGCTCATGGGATAGCTCCTCTGTTGCAAAGTTTCTCCTTGTGTAACACCCATAGTGGGTCCAATGGGTGTTTTCTGTTACTGGAGTAACAGCTTCCCTAGGGTTGAGCATCCCACTCTGATGGAAAGCAGGGAATTGGCTTTTACCTTAGAACAGACACAAAATATTTCCTTCTTTCTTCAATAAAGAAAAAGCCCTTAACAGAGCACAATTGTGATTGAGGGAACCTGGTGGTTAATGTTCTCTTCAAGGGCAATAAGCTCTGACCTTACCAGGATATTTTAATCACGTTTCTCATGTTTGGAAGGGCAGTTCAGTCTTTCAGCAAAATGCTTTCATTTACAGACTAGAAAATCAGTAGTAGCCATTCAGGAAAACTATACAGATGACTTTAATGACATATTTTTAGACAACTACTTCTACTCCTGCCAGATACAAAATTCATGATGGATTTTTTTTCAAAGTAAAGGATGGTATAAAACACACAGGTGAAATACAAGTACTCTTGTTCTTCTTAGTGCAAATTAGGTTGTAGATAGATGTAGACCATCCCGGTTTTTTTGTCATTATAATAATTTTGAAGATGTGCATATTGACAGTTTATGGATTAGGATGAAATTTTTTCCAGGAATGTCTGGATCATCCCATCCAAATCCAGTAGTATTGCTGTGTTCCTGCAAGCCCTGGACTGGACTGGCTCCTGAGCTACCACCTCTCACAATTTCAAGTCCTGCGGATCAGTGATGTCTTGTGCTCCAGAAAGAGTTTTTATTGAATACTGAAGTCAGCAGGAGCTGTAATCTCCCAGGGGAGGGATTTTGCCACTCTGAGTGGCCACGACTCTTCCATTTCGGTTGAACTCATTGGAAACTGGAAGGTGAGGGCTACCATGTGCTGCCCACATGCTGTAGATGTATTCTGAATCTGAAATATCTCTAAGTAGCCACATTTTCCCTTCTTGGTGCCACCAGTGAGGTACCAATCTAAGAAAGGTATTTGCTCTCCTAAAAGTCTGAGCTTCTCAGAAACGCGGTAGTTGCACTTCTTCACTGTTTACTAGAGAAATAGAAAAAATGTGAGGGTTGTGGTGTATTTTATATAAACCACCAAGAACTGAAAATTTTAACACACAGACACACACACACATTGTTCTTTTTAAAGCTAGCACTCCATAAAACTGTACTAGTTCTCCAGATTTGTGGTGCTTGTCTCTATACATTGTTCCCCAGTATTTTTTTTTTCTAGTATCATCCTGTGAGGTATTTAAGTTTCCCTGTTCTACTTTTTTTAGTAGTATTTTTCTCCTTAAAAATAATTACAATGATTTAGAGACTTTCTCTTTTTTATAAACTCTTTGTGTAAATACTACATAGGAATATGTCAGAAGGTAAGAAAGAAGGCCAGAATGAATGTTAAAGGTTATTTATGATACTGATACACTGTGAATTTACGGCACAAAAATGTTAGGTTTGTGCTCACATAATGAGTAATTGTGCTGACTTTAATAAACAGATGTGGATGTTCATGAGGATGGTAACATTAAGAAGTAATTTGAACTTATTCTTAGTTTCACCCAGAATTTAATATAGGTTACACACATGGTTACTGTACGGTGTCGATCATGAGATGTCAGCTTAATATCAACAACTACTGTGTTCATAGTGCTGTTTACAGACATAGTTTTAATCACTTTCAGCACCACACTATCAAAGCAAAACAAAAAAAACCTTGAAAAATAGCGCTTGGCTGGGGCCTTATTTTTCTTTAAGAAAAGAAAATATAATTTATTTTCAGTTTGAAACATTTGCATGTACCTTGGGAAGGGTGTATCTGATCAATGCTGACTGGCTGAGTGACAGAACTTACACTGTAGGAACTGATTTCATCCTTGTAGAGTAAAAAAGTTTTAAAATTGGTATCAAGGAGACATAAGTGATTCTCTAGGATATCTGAAATGCTTTGTTTCACTCGTGTTCTGATATCTAACAAATCAAAATTGTTGGAGGCAACTGCTTAAAAAGCCATCAAAGCCAGGAGGCATATCTCCATCAAACAGAGTGGGCTCTGGATTGAATGTTAAACACTAGGAAGTGTCTCAGCCTGTCATTAAATGTGACCTTTGTCCTTACACTTCTCCACAGATTTAACTATTAGAGCTGTTTGGCTTTCAAAAAATGTTAACTAATTGAAGGATCAATTTATAAAAAACTGATTGTCTTTTGCTTTCTTTTTTTAAGCTCAGAGGTAATATTCTCTCCACTGACTGAAATTCCAGTAAGAAATCCACTTTGTCAGCTAATTCTTGGCTGAAATTCTGGAATGGTTTTTGTGCCACAAAACACCTTGTCATCAGCCTTGGTATTCATATGCCAGCATGTCCAAGGCCACACACAATTTCTTTTCAAACACTGGTCTGCTGAGTGCTCCTAAGAAAGCAATGTTTACATATCCTGACGGCAGCTATATTGATTTAAATATTGGATCAATGCTCAGGAAAACCAAACACTGCTTTGTCCAAGAAAATTTTCTTTTGAAGACAATAACCCTCTGTGTGAGTAGGTTAAAACTGACCTTGCTCCAGAGTGACTGTCTTTACACAAAACTGCAAAAATGTGGACATCATTATGGCTGTACATTGGATCAAACCCTCAATGAACGGCACAGAGCTGTTGTGACGTAAACCATCTGGGGGGCTTCTCTTGTTAGTTTATGTCCATCAAGATTTAATAGCCTCCTGCAGCTCTCCCTGGTATCAGCAGGATTCATTATTCAACATCAGAGACAGCAGTTTTGTCTTGTGTCATTTATTTAATATTCCATGAACAGAACAGTTTCTGTTTCTCATGCTTACACAAGCAGGGAAAACAAAGGCATGGTTTGTATTGTCAGGCAAGGAGAATTTGGCCAGTGGTAAATATCAGGGTTTGATATTAATCCTATCCTTGTTTTAAACCAGAGTAAGCCACCACCTTCAAAGGAATTAGTCCTAGGTCACACCACCGTTGTTGCAGAATGAATCCTGACCTATATGTCTCTTCTGCTAGCAAAGTGTCAGGAGAAACCTAATCCTTCATTATTTATCTGGGGTGTATTCTGCAAGCCAAAGGACTGAATCAAATCTTTCCCACAGTACTCTGTACTTTTGATGTCAGTTTGACTTCTTCTAGCTCACCACACTGAGGCATTCACTGTGACTAATAGCAAAACAACACCCACAGGTTTCACAAAGGAAAATGTTTGTCCTTGCCTAAGTCTCTGAGATAAAGTTTTAATCCAGCTGGTCTGGAATGTTGTAACTTCTCGTGGCTTTTGTCTGGTACATTTCCATCTGCTCCCATGTCCCTTCCCTATTTTCTGTCCAGGATGTCTCCTGATAGTTTAAAAAAAAATAAGATAAAGCAGAGTTAAAGAAAATATAAATAACGTTTAGATATTAATAAAATTCCTGTTTAATCCTGAGTGATTAATGTCTTCTGCTGTGCCTAAGCTGTGTTCGGCTCACCTTCTGGAGGACAAAGGCTCCTGGGCCCTATTACCCAAACCCCAACCATTCTAAAGTTTTCCTTGCAAGTTCATCCGTATCTTCATGGGCTCTCCATTTCCTGCGGTCCCTCAAAATCATATCAGCACTGTTTCTCAGTGTGGTTAAGGATACATGAAATTCTGTGTACACTGAAATCAGACTATAACCTACTGCCTTTATTGTCCCCAAGATTTTTCCAAAGTAAGGACAGGTTTCATGTTTACAGCCCAACATTAGCATCAGGGATAGCTGAGAAAATGAGAATTTGGGTATTTTTCAAGGGATATTTGAAGGTTTTACTAGGAAAGGAATCTAAAATTGGAATTGTTGAGTTCTACCTTTTCGTGGTTTTCAGGAGATCACCACAATCAGCAACAAATCAAGATACCAAAGGAGAAAATAAACACAGAGAATATAAATTTTTACTGGAGTTTTCAGGTCACTTTTCAAAAGATAATTTTAAATGGAAACAGAACAGCCATAATGAGAGAGAAGATATTTTCTGTATTTTTTTCTGGGCTAGCAAACCTTAAGCCACTTCTAGGAACTTTAAACTTATTCTTGTCTCAGGTGTCAATCAGCTGTAGATTCAGTGGGCAAACTCTGTTACCAGTTACACCTGTGCAAAATGGCATCCACTTATAGGTGCAACCGTGGGGAAAAGCTAGTCTTGTCATTGGTCTGCTGTTAAAAATGCTGATAATAAAATGTAAAGAGCTTCTGTTTCCAGCATTGTTTTGGCTTTTTTTTCTGGGGGGGGGGGGGGGGGGGGGGGGTGAATAGTTTAAGAAAAGAACAGCTGTGGGGGGTGGTTTGTTTGTCAGTAGGTATCACTGATTAACACACAGAGCTGATTAGTAGAGTTTCCCATCAGAGTAGAAACAGACTTTGAAGGACAAGGGTTGTTTGGAAAAGGACATTCAACACTTTGATATCCCTCAAGCATTTTTTTTATTACCAGTATTTTCAGTATTATTTCAGTTAAACCTATTAACTTTTTAATAGGTATTATTGTCACTCTCACACAGACTGGAGTGCCTTTTGTAAGGTTGTCTATTTCTTGTTAAGTGTCCAAGAGTAAAGGAGGGCAATGAAGGTGGTGAAGGGCCTTGAGGGGAAGCCGTATGAGGAGCCGCTGAAAGCACTTGGTCTGTTCAACCTGGAGAAGAGTAGACTGAGGGGAGACCTCATTGCAGTTACAACTTCCTGGTGAGGGGCAGAGGAGGGGCAAGCACTGATCTCTCCTCTCTTGGTGACCAGTGACAGGACCCAAGAGAATGGCTTGAATTTGTGTCGGGGAGGTTTAAGTTGGATATTATAGGAAAAGGTTCTTCCCCCAGAGGGTGGTTGGGCACTGGTACAGCCTCCCCAGGACGGTGGTCACAGCACCAAGCCTGACAGAGTTCAAGGAGCCTTTGGACAATACTCTCACACACATGGTGTGACTCTTGGGTCCTGTGCAGGGTCAGGAGTTGGACTTGATGATCCTTGTGAGTCCCTTCCAAGTCAGCATATTCTGTGATTCTCTGATTCTGTAAAGATCATTATGTTCTGCTGTTACTTTCTTTTTCCATTGCAATACCAAAAGGGAAAAATGTTTGCAGAATCTTGCTTCTCTCTTGCTCCTATGACCACAGCTTGGTAATTCAGAGTAAAACACACAAGATCTGGACTCACATAGCTAGGAAGAAAAATGAAAAACTTCTCTTGTGCAGTCTGTTGTTAGAGCTTTGTAAAATGCACTGAAGCAGGGTCACCTGCACACAAATCATGACAATTGCCAGTTCCATTGGGAACAGACAGGGAATATGGCCTGCAGCTAATTTCTGGGATATGGATACATTTGAGCAGATGAAAACAGCATTAAGGTATGTCAGAAAAGATGAACAGCTGTCAGCCCTACAAACATAATTATTGCTCACTCAATTTTGACATCTTTGGATAAGGGCCATTATTCAAAGGAATAAAAACAGCTGTGCAGAACACCATCCCAAACCCACTTAGCAGAAATGCACGCTACATAATTTTGTTTTCCTTAAAATGTGGTTAAACTCTTTCCAGTGCTGCAAAACAACTATGATGAAGGTTCTTTTTTTCTTTTTCTATCATTACTCCTAATCAGCTACATAATCTATTAAGGGAACTACTGGGTGTTCTTCTGCTTTGGCTATCTTGTATTAACTTAGGTAGAACTATTGGTAATCAGCCATTGGAATGGGTTGCCCAGGGAAGCGGTGGATTCTCCGTCCCTGGAGGATTTTAAGATGAGGCTGGATGTGGCACTTAGTGCCATGGTCTAGCAACTGTGGTGGTAGTGGATCAAGGGTTGGACTTGATGATCTCAGAGGTCCTTTCCAACCTGTCTGATTCTATGATTCTATGATTGTGATAATTTGAGGAAAATTTCCAGAAGTTACTTTCACGTTAGACATTCTATTTTTGGTTGACCAGGCTCATCCTAAAACTCAGTGATGCTCTCAGACTTTTCTAGATCATGTGTCAGCTGGAATTTTTTGTCACTGAGATGATTTCTAATGCCTGATCCCCAAATACCGGTATATCTCTATTGGGAGACAGTTATTTACAATTAAGATATCCATGCATGTAATGCAAGGGCAAAAATTAACATTGGGTAAGGATAGCTTAAAAAAAACCCGCAAGCACTACTTTTGATTCTTAATATTCAAGGATATTGTGGGTGTACTTCCCCATTTCAGATTAATTTCTTTTAAATCTTTGGTTAGATGTTGTAACTTTTATTCTAAATAATTAATTTCTATAGTGGCTTTAAATGGAATGTGGGCTTCTATTGAACATAATTACTTTGGTATTTGTTTTGAACAATAAATATTAATCTTGTAAAGGAGGTCAACTTCTGCACAGAACCATTGAATCATAGACTATTCTGAGTTGGAAGGGACCCACAAGGATTATCGAGGCCCAACTCCTGGCCCTTCACAGGATGATCCCCAAGAGTCACACCATGTGCCTGAGTGTATTATCCAAATGCTCTTTGAACTCTCTTGGGCTTGGTGCTGTGACCACTGCCCTGGGGAGGCTGTTCCAGTGCCCAACCACCCTCTGGGGGAAGAACCTTTTCCTATAATATCCAACTTAAACCTCCCCTGACACAGCTCCAGACCATTCTCTCGGTTCTCTCTCTGGTCACCAAGAGAGAAGAGATCAGTGCCTTCCTCTCCTCTTCCCCTCATGAGGAAACTGTAGACTATGATGAGGTCTCCCCTGTCTCCTCGAGTGCCCTCAGCCACTATGGGTTCCTCTCTAGGCCCTTTACCATCTTTGTAGCCCTCCTTTGGACCTTTTTTAATAGAGTTATATCTTTCTTATATTTTGGCTCCCGAAACAGCAAACGGGTCTCAAGGAGAGGCTGCACTAGTGTAGAACAGAGCAGGACAATCCCCTCCCTCGCATGGCTGGCGATGCTTTGCCAGATGCCCCCTAGGACACAGTTGGCCCTACTGGCTTCCAGGGTATTGCTTACTCATATTCAACTTGCCATCAGCCAGGACCCCCAGCTCCCTTTCTACAGCCCTCTCCCAGGTGCAGAATCTGGCACTTGTCTTTGTTGAACTTCATACGGTTGGTGATTGCCCAGGTTTCTCTGCAACTTGTCTGGGTTTCTCTGCAGGGTCCCTCTGTCTTCGAGAGAGTCAACAGCTCCTCCCAGTTTAGTATCATCAGTAACAGAAAAGCGAAGGGAAAATTTTAAAGTCGGACAGAGCTTCATGAGTCTGAAATATGAAAGTGCAGAAAGGGAAACCACAGCTGCTTTACGTTTCCTTTTGAGCAGCGAGCTAGGAAATACTATCACTTCATTTCCTGACTTTTCCTGACTGCCACAGGCTGCTTCTAGTGTGTTCTCTGCTGTGAAGACATTTGTGCTGTGCCTTGTTTTTTGCTGGTTTTTGTGTGTTGTTACAGGATCTACTCCTGGTTAAACAGCACAGGTAATTTAAAATATTTCTGTAGAACATGTGCTGTGGTTTCGAAGTTATATATATTTGGAGAAAACAGATTCCTGTCTGAGCCTTTTATGCTTATTTATAAACACACTAAATGAGGTGATGTTTTTGGACAATAAAATGATGACATCTGGAAGGTTTGGCTTTAGATTTCTTGTTGTAATTATCCTGCACTACAGCTCTCTCTGAGTAGAGGGAGAAGGTACCTAACTAGCACACAGAAAACACTGAATGAAGAGGGTTATTCGTGTCAAAAAGATAAGATTGTTCTTTGTAAATGGTAACATTTCAGGTATCTGCAGGTAATAGCACCCTGTGTGTAAAATGATAACAAAGGAGGGATGTGCTGCTCAGTGAACAGGGAACATGATCACCAGATTTCATTGCATAGTTCAGGATCATTTCCTAGATGAGGGTCAGATAGTTCAGCAAAGTACCCTTAGCCATGGAGAACAGTTACTAAAAAGTGAAGATCATTTACCCATCCCTGTCCATTCTCCTAAATGCATGGGCTATGACCCTGCCACTGACATTGTCCCTGTCCTGTCTATTCACTTTAACATCTATAAAAAAAACCAAAAAAACACCTAAAAAAGGTTATCCAAAGTTCCAGAATAACTTTTTTTTAATTAAAATTATTCCTGAACTCTAAGTTATAGACAAACTTGAAGGGAGTTAGAGGACATGGGCTGAAAATTTGGGGCTGCTCAATGGCACTAGCAGGGTTATGTATTTCCTTGACTGCCTCTGTGCATCACTCCAGCTCTGTCAACCCCATGTGTCGGATATGATATGATTGATATATTATATGATATGATGATATGATTTCCTTGAAAGATCTCTTGTACCACACCATCTTACAAAAGTCTTGCCATAGTTGGTAGCTGACTTACCAAATTTGTATGATTTGAGCTACCTATAAGCAACTTAATCAGAAATTTGATTGCCTGTATTTCTAATAGATTCAGTGAGAAGAAGAAAGAAATAGCTCTTTTTCTAATAGAAAATTGGACTCCTGTTCTGAATATTAAAGATACATATTTTCAAACTATGTCTTGAACTGGAACAATTGATTTTATGAAAACATGTCATTATTCAGAATGAAAATGGTGTTTGTTTTCTAAATAATAAGCAGCACAGGAGCAGTAGGCATGTTAGGATATTCTGCAATAGGATGGAGAAAATTGTGTGTGAAACCACTCGCTCTCACTGAAAGTAATTTAATAATTTCTTTTGGTACATCTTCTGTTTTGATAGGGCAACCTGGCTTGCAGTATGCAGGTTTCATGCACCTTAAAGGCCAGACTGTGTCCCTAAGTACATAGTAAAGACCTCTCTAAAAGCAGCAAGATCAGTCTTCTCAAAAGGTCTCAGCTCTCCTAGAGGCATAAATAACATCTGAGTTTTTGAAGAACCAGCCAATGTTCCCGTGGGAGCTGTGCACAGCTGAACCACAAAACTCAGTTCTAAACACAAAATCAGATGGTGACACTGGTACAAATGGCTCCTTTCACATTTAGCAAATCAAGGGTGGGTGGGGTAAAGCACTGCTCTTAACCATCATAGTGTGGGCTTGACTAAATTTACTATGAATAAACATTATGCTATTCTCCATCTCTGTCTTCTCAGGGGTATGGTGTATTTCTGTCTTTCAGTGAAGTGTGTATATGTAGATCAGACAAAAAAGTAGCACTCACTCCAGCTGTAAGTAGGAGTTAAACAGCTGTTTTACTTATGCACTGGAAAATATAGAGGATCAGGGACAGAGGAGCTTTCTGGAAAGCCACGGAATCAGTTTGGCACCTTTGCAGGCCAGATTGGTTTCCAATAAAAGCTGATGGAGAAGCACCCACAAACTAAAACAAACCAAATACCCTCCTACCGTGGCCACTGGCATTTAGCAGTCAGACACAGGAGAAGTCAGAAGGAGTGAACCTGGAGAATAAAAACATGATTTACAAGGTGATTTAACAATAAGGCAGCAATGATTTCAGTTTAATGAGTTGGCAGCAGTGCCAGCTATGAATGTTCACGTGCTTCCTCTTCCCGTGGAGGCTGTGCTGTGAACTTAATCAGACAACTGTTCTAGATACGAAAATCACTGCCAGCGCCAAATGTTTGTTTTTCAAGTTGGCCAAGTTCCCTGATATAATTCACAGTATGGTCCCACAAATAATTGATCTGGCACAACAAAGGGGAAGCTGTACTGAGGGATCAAGGTGGGCAAGAGGCAGTGCAGAGAAACAGGTACTTACCAGTTTCTCTGCCAAGAGCTTTGATTCATAAAACCATGCTCTCAGTGGGAAATGGAGGCTTGCTGCAGCCCAGCAGTGAGAGAATGGTAAAGTCTGTGCTGCCAGATGTTCCTGTTCTAGACAAAGTAGAGCATTTTGGTCTTCTCATGCAACCCTCAGTTCATTCCTGATGATCAGTTCTTATACCAGCATGTTATTTTCCCTTGATTAAACACAAGGAAGAGGGTGATGGAGGAGGGAGAGAAGACAATGGGTTTTCTGAGACATTTTAATTATAAAAAACACAACCTTTTGGTGAGCTTCTATTTTTAGTTAAACAAGTAATGATGAATCAAGACGCTTCTTCGGTCTTAATTATCCAATAATAATTACTATAGCAACCAGTTGTTTTATGTGGCACATGCTGAAAACCTTCTTAAAGAAGCACAACACTTTTTACTTTTCCAGCTTTCCCAAAGCAGACAAGACCGACTCTACTCTGTTCTGAAGCCAATCCAAAATTAGAAAGCAAAATAGGGAAATAATTAAATAATTTCCCACCAGCTCATTTTAGGAACTAATGAAATTCATACACTTTAGGATTGACAGACCCAAAGACTGTCCAGCTAGACAATACATTGAAAACCATTTTTTTGCTTCTCACATGTGTTTTGGTGACATCAGCCCCAGTACTACTCTGTTTCTGTGCAGCAGAACAAAATTACCTGTTGAAGAGGTTAATAATAAGTTTATTTCTGCAGAGCTCACTAAGGTGTCTTTCTGCACTTGAGGTAGTAACACACAAGTTCAGTGTCCTTCTGGATTTCAGAATTGTTTCTAAACTTTATCAGCCTTTTCTCCGCTGCCTCCACTGTGCTTTCCATGTGGATGTATGCTGCTGTTGGCTCAACTTCATGATGAAGACTGCCTGTGGCAATTGCTGTCTTTTAGGGCCAGCTATCAATCAACACATTTCCAACCCATTGGGTTTGTTGAATGTTCATAATATTCACTTTTCCTTAGGTTAGGGGCTCTTTGGAAGTGCTGAACTCAGTCAATCTCTACACACTCCATAAATGTCTATTAGTGGCTGGCACATTTCAAAACAAAAACTCATGGCAAAACTAAAACAGAGTTCAGTTATGAATTTTGAAGCTTTGAAAATTCTGGCATTTGCAAACACTTCTTTAACTTGTCCCCAGTCATTCATAAACTCACAAGATTCTGTGTAAATTCCAAATGAAAGCCAACTCAATTAGGTGCTCTGATAGCAGAAATGCCCACAAATTACTGTTATGTCTAGTCCGGTAACTCACCTGTGCTCTTCTGAACTTCTTGTTTCCTGAACTACATCCAATTTTGTCTTTAAAAACTGTCTGTGACTGATTACCTACCACTTCACAACAGGCTTGGGAGCTACCTTACCATATTTTCAATGAGTTTTCCTTTTCCTGTTCTCTTGCATTACTATACTGTACCTACTTTGATTATAACTTCTTCCTGACCGGCTGTGTCCAGTAACTTTTAATTGTTCCTTTGAAATCTGCTGGTTCCCAAATCAGCTCAAAATGTTGACTTGGTTTCAGTTGTCTTGGCAAAGCCCTTCTAATACAATGAGTAGCAGATACATATGAAATTATTTGAATCAACATGTGTTGTCAAATTTAAACTAAGCTTATTTGTCTGATTTGCATCCTCTCCTTTCATAATATTCCCATAACATGGAAACATAGCTAGTTTCCATACTGATTTTGCAAAGGGCTCTGAGGTACCTGTATGGAGGGCACTTTATAAATGTAAATTTATTTAATAAGTGAACTAAGTTCTTATTCTCCTCTTATGAGAAATTAAAAGCAGAGTTTTGGAGTAAGAATTTCAATGTTTGCTTCTTCTTGGGCCCCTCACTTCATAAAGGATGCTGAGGTACTGGAGTGTTTCCAAAGGAGGGCAACAAAGCTGGTAAAAGGTCTAGAAAACTTGTTCTATGAGGAGCAGCTGTGGGAATTAGGGTTGTTTAGTCTGGAGAAGAGAAGGCTCAGGAGGGACCTCATTGCTTTCCACAACTACCTGAAAGAAGGTTGTAGAGAGGTGGGAGTCAGTCTCTTCTGCCATGTCTCAAGTGAAAGGACAAGAGGACATGGCCTTAACTTGCACCAGGGAAGGTTTAGATTAGATATCAGGAAAAAAAATTTCCCTGAGAGAGCAGTTAGGCATTGGAATAAGTTGTTCAAGGCAGTGGTGGAGTCACTGTCTCTGGAAGTGGCCAAGAGACATCTGGATGTGGCACTTGGGGATGTTTTAGGGGTGATTATGGGGCTGAGATTCTTGAAGGGCTCTTCCAACCTTGATAATTTTGTGATTTTATGATTCTAAGTATTTCAATGATCTTGTCAAGTAACTTTCTTTAGCTCTGTTCATCCTATTATGTGATTATGTGCAACTGCACGTTCAGCAGAAATAGTGGCGATTGTGTTACACAGATATTCCAAGGCAGTTGGTGATGGGTGTCTTCTTAGCATTTAATAAATATTCAAGAAGCAGACCTCCTCAGAGCCCCATTTAACATCAAAATATATCATTCACGGCTTTTTAGGTCACTTGATGTGTCTACTACTATTGGTTACAGGAGTGCTGTGCAAGGTACAAATAGACTTACAAACGTTGTGAAAATATTTTCTTCTTTTCGCATTGTACCCTCTACCATACTATGTGAGCATTGATTATTTTCAGGTGAGTCAAAAAGATACGTACATCCTCTAAAATCAGTCTACCCTGGCTTGTAGGTTGTAGAAAATAACCTAAGAATTCTGGAATTGGCCCTAGTAAGCCCTAGGAAAAAGGAGTGGCAATGAAGGATTCAAGTCTCATATGTCTTTTTTATTCTTTTATTAAAATGAGCTACTAATTAAAAATTAGTATGCCTTGCAACTTATAGTGCTTTACTCTTTGGATTGCTTTCAATCGGACTAGTAGGTGTAAGAAAAGCAGATTCTGCCTCTGCATAAGCTGTTGTTTTACCTGTAACATGTTTTCCATTATTCCCTTTGTCCAAATCAAATTATGTGCTCATGAAATCTAATTGAAGGCCAAATTCTAATGCATTTGCTCTAAGGAGATCTGCTGAAGTGAGTGGCAGTAGTCCTGAGTGTTAGCAGAGACGGGTGACTGAACTCGGCTCACGAGGAAATTGCAACTGAATTTGTGAGCAAAGGAGAGCACCTCGACAATTTCACTGTGGAAATGCACATTTTAAATATTCTGAAGGGATTTTCTTTTTTTTTTTTCATCCTCTAATCTAGCTTTCCTAGTGTGTGTGAACACCAATTATCAGTTCATGTCGAAGTTAAAAGTCAGTTAAAAAGGCGTGAAAGGCTGACTCCTCCAGCCACCTACAGCTGATTTCAGTTGTCCTGCTGAACAATGCAATTCTGAACTAGTACTAATCTCATGTCAGCTCATCATACGCCTCCCAGTAGCCTGCACCAGAAAGGAGTTATGTCATAGCTGAATTAATTCATTCTCTGATTTATTTTGGAGCAAATGCAGAGAATGCCTGGGGGAAGCTGGCCAGTCCAGGGCAACCTGTCTCCAGTAAAACAGGGTAAGGCAGATAACAGGGGAAAAGCAGTAAGCACGGAGGTGGAATAGTGATAAACACAGAGTGACTAAAGAGTCTCAAATTCCTCCCTTTCAAATAGTAAAAGTAAGGGGTTATATTTTAAGACAGTAAAATCAAGAATGGTGAGAGGCAAATGAATTGGAAATGATTAGTCACTGTTTATAACCATAATGCAGCACTCAAAGCTGTGAATTAAAGCAAAAAAAAAAAAAAGGAAACATTTTTATCATAAAGTGCCTAAATAAATTGTAAAAATCTTTGTTACTGAGTGTCATAGGGACCAAAAGTACAATCAACTTGAGAAAGGCATCAGAAAATTGTGCAGCACTGGGTATACCACATCTAGCTGTAAACTGCAGGATCCTGGAGGCCAGGAAGGTGCAAGGATCATGCTAATCATTCCCTACTTCTCACAAGCCTAGCCTAGACATCTATTACTGGATAAAGTTTAACAAAACTTCATCTGAAGTTAGGATATGCATTATTATTTGATCATAGCTTATCAACTGCAAATTAATTCCCTGTACTATAGTAGAACAATACTCCATTTCAGAAATATGGCAATATATAAAGTTGAAGTTTCTTCTAGATGCATTTGGTTTCATATCAGACCTCACTTTCAAACCCACGTGACTGTGGGGATTGCAGGTCTGAGTCAAAGCATCGCAATGAGATTAGAGAGTCTTCTATTAGGACAAACAACACTTGGATTTTGGGAAGACTGATTATTAGATAATGTTAAGAAAATACGACATCTAGCCCAAAATGTTCTGCAATCACAGATTACTGGAGCATTCAAGACTTTTAACAAAACATCACTTAAAGCTTGCTGTACTCTTGTACATATTATCTGCTGTTTTATCCTTGTACTCTTACCTGAACACTCTGTGTTTTCACTCTGTGTTTACCTGAGCACTCTGTGTTTACCAGAGGCAGTATTCTGAATGATGAACACCTGATCTGTCTTGGTGTGGTAGTTCTGGTGTTGTTATGATCCTGTAGGTATCAACCAAAGCTATCAGAGCCTGGGTGCCTTTGAAATCTCAACCAATAACAAGGATGAGATATTGGATAAAGTGCTGAGATTCCATGTCTGTCCTGTCTCTAGTGCAGTCAAATATTGCCAGTTTCTTACTCACTTTCCCAAACAATCCTCCCTTCAATGGTGTTGATGTGCCCTCCCTCAAAAACATGCAGAGCACAGAGAGATATCTGTGAAAGACAAATAAGCCACTGAAATTTGCACCATCCAAGGATCCACTCCCATTTGGCTCTTTTGAGTTCACATGGAAAAGGAAGAAGCTGTGACGCACAAGGAAATATTTTCTACAAGGAAAATGAGTTCAGCTCTTATGTAGACTTCAGCAAAGAAAAAGTGTGTGTACACAGGCAATGGCTAGGCAAGAATTTAGTTATCCTTTCAGCTTCCCCTGTTGAATGGTTCAGAATTCACATTGTGGAAATTCATGCTTTGGCATCAGCTGAAAATGAATTTACATAATTTGGTCAATAATAACACAATAACTAGTATCACTGATACTAATTCTTAGTTAACTGACATTCTTTGTTTTCCTTAATATGGTTTGCTTCCCAAACTAAGCCATGGAACAAATCACAAAGTTGCTCTTGCAGGACAGGCAG
Source organism: Corapipo altera (assembly GCF_003945725.1). NCBI lineage: Eukaryota > Metazoa > Chordata > Aves > Passeriformes > Pipridae > Corapipo > Corapipo altera. The sequence continues at coordinate 5,299,784 of NW_020884892.1, forward strand.
TGCAAAAACAAATTGTTAATTATGTTTGTAATCAGTCCTGGTGAGAGCTCTGTGAGTCAGTTTTTGGAAATATCATTTGTGGTTCAACTAGAGTTTAATCCCCCAAATGCTCCATATCTCATCCTCAAGGCAGATACAATTTTGCAAGTTTGATACCTCTACTTAAGATCTAAGAGATTCTTTTACGTAAACTTTCCTAACTGCTATTTTTGCAGCCTACAGAGCAGTCATTCTCTCTGTCTCTTTCTTTTTTTTAAACAGATATTTTTGCTTCTCCTGTCTAATCAAATCTTATTTGTTGTTCATTGCAGATAGCAGCTCAGGCAGTGTTATTTATGTGTATGAACACTGCAGGAATCTTCATTAGCTACTTGTCAGACAGAGCACAACGTCAAGCCTTCCTGGAGACCAGAAGATGCGTAGAGGCCAGACTGAGACTAGAGACAGAAAACCAGCGACAGGTATTGGAGAAACAATCCTATTTTTGTATTAACTGGTATTGATAATTGTACAAGACCGGGCTTTTGTCTGGACCTTGCTGACTCCAATGTGATGCCACTTGATCTATGCAGGTTAAATTAGTTTTATGCTGTTATTTTGCTGGTGTGTTTTGCTTGCGAGTTGATATGACATCCTAAAGATTTTCACTGGGAATCAGGATGAATAGAGAGTGGCTCTTCATTGTCCTTTCCCATAGAAGAGACCATCAAATGAAACAGCAACTGGCAGGTGTTAAAAAAACCAGTTCTTTACACAAGAGGGACTAAGCTAGGGAACTTTGTGTTTCAGAGTGTTGAGGATAGTAAAACTTGTATTAGTCAAGTGAAGGATATTCAAGAACCATCTGGACGCAATCCTCTGCCACGTGCTCTGGGATGACCCTGCTTGGGCAGGGAGGTTGGACCAGATGACCCACTGTGGTCCCTTCCAGCCTTACCTGTTCTGTGATTCTGTGAGTCTGTGAAAACCAAGTTCCTGGAAGTGAACCCAGTCAAGGCAGAGAAAATACTGAAGCGTCACCTCTGGCTCACAGAGGGATTTTTGAAGCTGGAGCATCACTATATGCTTTCTTTGTTCTCAAACTCCCTCTGAAAAGATATGATCAACTTTTGGTCACTGTGTGCAATAGCGTACTGGGTCAAGCGAACTTCTGATCTGAATAGGTATTGTTGTTCTTAGATACATCATCTTTTCTAATCCAAAATAAGAGGTATTGGATAAAAAGAAGTTTACTGCTTATTATTTTCTACCAAGGAAGCAGCAATGACATGTAGCATGTTCTATGTATTTTGCATTCCCACTGAAATATCAGAAGGTTCGCCTGTTGTTTAAAATCTTGCATTAAGATCAAAATACAACCTGTATATATAAATATATATATGTTATGCTGCTAATTCATTCTCAAATGAATGTAGCTATTCATTTTGCCTTTTTTGTATAAATATGTATATTGATTCCCAAATTTATTTAGTTTGCCCCTTGAAAGTCATACTCTTATACAGAGTTCTAGGAAGATGTCCTATTCTTGACTTTATTGACTAATGACTCAGTATGAATATATAACTGTGCTGAGTAATGCCAAGTACTTCTGCCAATAAATCTCTGTAACCATTGCTGACTGAAGAGGCTTAGAGGGATGTTATCTAGGATGCACTGTTCTCATTTTAACTGTAGAATCACATTTTTATGCCTTTTGGATTCTTTCAGGGCGAGGTTTTTTTCTTTTTTATTCTTGTCTAATCTTGCATAAACTATTATTTTTTAATCTTTATTTTTACCATAGTTTTCTAGAGTTCATCATAAAAAAATTTATAAAACACTAACAAAAGATTACCTTGTTTCCTTGTTCCACATTATACTGAGGATTTTCCATTAGATTTATCTTATCCTCTCATGGGAAATGAAGTTTGTACACAGACAAAGATTTTTGGAAATTTAATTTTGCTGAACTTGTACTTTCTATTAGGAAAACGAAGACAGATTGTTTCCATTTGGTAGGAAGATTTTTTTTTCGAGAGGGGGAAAGTAGTGGTTGGATCTGAAATATTTGGTTTTAATCAGTCAATGTTGAACTGTGCATTTTGTCTTGGCCCAGTGCCTTGCAAGGCTTTGGGGTTGTAATGTTCCCTGAGGGCAGAACTTCCTGGAGACTTATCTCACCAAAGCTGAAACTCACCTATAACCAAACAAAGTAGTGTGTCACAAGCATCATATGACTGGAAATGTATAAGGAAAATTGCACTTAGGCCAAGGAAAATGCCCACAGGAGAAAAATATGGACAACAGGACGCCAAATGAAAGATCTCTTCTAAAACTCAATTTAATAGTAAACGAAACCAAAAATTTAGGTACAAAACATTTTGAAATATTTCTCATTAATTTTTTTTGGAACTTTGAAACTGTGTTATTATGCACACCTGTGTATATATTATTAACAATAAATTATAACAATATTAACAAAATATTCCAATACTGGAACATGTTGGGAAATGGAGAACCTGCTTCCCTCAGTCTTATATTTTTTCCCTTTGCTTCTGCAGTAACATCTCACTGAAGCGATTTTTAAACATATTTGCCTTAAGAAGACTGGCAAGGTCACATTTTAGGTGACCACTTTTTTTAGCAGCTTGCTTATGCTCACTTGATCAGTACACAGGCAGTAATTCAGTGACTGCTAGCATTTTTCTCTCTTGAAGACATATATTTCATAATACATGGAATTGGTGGTCCACATGAATGTAAAAACCCTATTACCTGTTAATGCTTATCACCTCTTAAAAAGCAAGGATTAAATCCTGATCAAATAGACTAAATTAATTCTACGCCTTTCTAGAAAATATCTCTAATATATGAAGGGGTGAAAAAAGGTGGAAAAAGAGTGTGCAGGACAATAGTTGTGGCTTCTGAAAATTTCTAAAAATATGGTTGAGGAGCTAAAAATATGCAGAGAAAATAGAATAATCATTATTTCTGTAATTCTTCCAGACAATAATTCCAGAAATTCCAAATTCTGTTCCACTTCAGTTGCTTTCCCCTTCACTTCCCATAAACTGTCTAAAGTAAAGATTTCTTACAGGATGGTGAAGTATTTTGTGGCTTTTGGTGGTGGTACTGCTACATTTTGTAGTAATGGATTACTTAATTTAAATCTCTAGAGGCTTCTTTCATCCCCGCACAGCTTCTGCTTCTAAAACTGAAAATAATAGATAATTACAATGGGTAATTGTATTAATATGTCATATATATGGCACCTCATATGAACTATGACAGCTTGACAGATAGGTCCCTTTAAAGTTCAGTTTTGTCTTTACCTTGTTTAAATCAAAAGACAAGTAAAATTAAAGTAAGAAAAAACCAACGTGAGCTTAAAACTACAACAAGGAATGGTATGCTCATCCCCAAGCAATTGCTGAATAAGGCTCCAATTTTATATAATCATAGAAGTTATATAAATGCTTCAGACATATTTCTATTCATTACTGTGCATTATTAAAACTAAGAAATCTAGTTTCTGCCCTCTCAAAATAACCTTCCAATTTCTCAATAACCCTTAGATTTATAATCTCTAATCATCTGTCATTCGAATAACTATAAATGCTTCTGCTATCGTGCAGTATTGTACAATGCCTAAAAGAGTCAGTCATAGAAAGTCACCCGACTGTAAGCCAAACATTTTATACTCTATGTTTTAGAGACAAGCAAGAGGTACCATCAGAAAGACAGAACTGTAAAAGGAAACAATAATACTGATAAGTAAAGATTTCTGTATTTTTTGAGAACCCTCTAATGAGCACTTGTAGATTTTCTGGAATACAAATATGTTTTCTACTATATCAGCATCTGTTTTGTGGTGAAAACCAAGAGATTGTTTTGTATTTCCAGATATATTTCATACAGATGAGCTAAGGCTTTTTTCAGTTAAAGCAGTTTCATTCATTCACTTGCCATCATTGCATAAAATGCAATGAAAATAGAAGGTGAAACAATGAAAATTCCACTAGGGATGAAAAAACTTTTTTGTTGTTCTTCATGCTGCTCTGAGCTGAAACTTGGACAGTTAGATGTGATAGTGTATTTTCCGGGTGTCATTATTTTCCAGCAGTCTCTCCCTTTTATGGGGTTTTCAGGGTTCAAGAATTCCTTGCTCTATTTCGTTATTGCTGTAAAGTTTCCCAGTTTGACAGTAAAAGCCATTTTGTTGTTCAGAAATGTCTGGGCCTATGGTCTCTGTAAAAATGAATTAGCTCCATTGGCTCACTGTCCACAGAAAATATCTTCAAGTGCAAGTTCAGCTTTTATGCCAACTTCAATTTATTCACTTTTTGCACGAGAAGGAAGAGGATGAAGTACCGACCTGGATGATGGAAAAGACTTTACATTGCCTGGCTGGTCCTTCCCTGGCTACTGGGAAACGTGTCTCCAGTTTTTAGGTGACTCAGTTTCCAGTGTTCATGTTTCCAGAAGTCTGTACAATAAAATTCCTACATATTTTTACCTCCTTCCTGCCCCATCACCATTTGCCTTCAACAAGACTTTAAAATAAAATTTTCACAAGTATTTCAGGAAGTCAGGACTTTCAGTCGTATTTTCAGATTATCAAGGATCTGATTTTTTTATTGTTATTCTTTTGTTTTTAAGCACCTGGGGTTGCTAAAAGTACATATTAGCATTTTCAATTACAATGAAATTTCTAACTCTAATTACTCTATTATTAAAGTGAACTGTAGTGTGGCTACAAAGGAGAATTACTCCAGCAGTCATTGTTAATGATGTTTATGCACTTAACTGTATGGTATTATCTGTGTGACACCATGTGGAAATTCCAGCACTCTGTGAAATTGAGGGAACATCTGTGTCTACTTATTTCCCAATTTTCATTACACAATTAGAATTTTGGTGAAGATCTAAAACATTTCAGAGCTTGACATACTAAAAGGAGACCCAGCTGCTGATGAGTACCAGAAAGACTGTATAATAAAAAGATAGAAATATCAGAGAAGCAAGCTGCAGAAGATAGCACAAACGTGTTGTAAAAGCAGTCTCAGTTTAGCAGTTATTGGTAAAATAATGACTTTAAATATTTTCTGATTATTGTAGTTAGCTGCTTGTGCTTGGGTTGTATTTGTATCAACCAACCAAATACAGCAGCCATAAAATGTCTTCCAATTTTGTATTCTACACATTGCAATTATAAATAAAAAACAAACATGAGGTTATCAGTTTTCATAAGTCCAATTTATTCCAATAATATCATAACTCCACTACCTGTTTGAAATTTTGGGTCAATATTTTCATTTGATATCTATGTACTTCAAAAATGTTAACAACCAGTGCTATACTTTGTTAATAACCACTTCAAAGACAATGTCTTTCTTTTTACCTTGATTTTACTCAAGGACACAGCAGGTGATTCTGCTTTCATCATATCTGGGCAACAAAAATAGAAACTAACTCACTTTTGTAATTAGCTACTGAAAACTTTTAAAAAACAATGCACATATAAGTTCCCTCATTGTGAGAATACCGTGAAATTGCTTTAATGAAGAGCAGGAACCTGCACTAAATTTCTTTTTCATTTCTATTTCTCCTGATACAAAATCCCTAAGTTTTAAATGTTAAATCCATGACATGTTAAATCCAGACACATATTGAATGTTGATGACTTTATGAAGAATTACATTTATAATATATGCCTGATGTCCTAACCTGCTCTTTCTCCAATCTCTACTTGAAATTTGTTTAACATTTTAAACCCTGAAATACTACCATTTAATTATAAAGAGTCTCTCAGATAACCGTGAGACTGCTTTTTCCTCCCCCACGTATACATATGCCAGGCTATACATATCTGAAAACTATTATTGTGCAAGGAGGTTAATATTTGACTAACTGAAGCCTAGACAGGGAAAATCACAGAAATTAAATGGCTAAATTTATTAAAGCTGGAAGGCTATAAAAATCAGTCCAGCCCTTACACCTTTTCTTGTAATAAGATTGCAACATTGCAGGACAGTTATTCAAAGAAAATACATTTTACTCATAATTAAGAAACTTCTATGTCATGGCCACACTTCTACTCTCATTCCAAGACCTCCAAGACTAATAAAGTCTGGATAAAGCAATATGGATGGGAGATTGCTTTCAAGCTAAACAAAGTTGTTCAACTGTATAGTAGTAGTATGAATAACCTCTGCTCTGAAGTAATGTTCAGAAAAACTCAACATATAGCCTCTCTGGAACATTTTATTTACATTATTTCTGGTAAATATAGAGTACCTAATAGCATCTTATGAAAGAAGGATCTTTGCAGTTGTTTTAGATGAGAGGAGAAATCAGTCCATATGTGTTTGATGTTTGTATTCATCCTCTGGAGAGGTGTTCATTCTTGTTCTCAGTGTAGCAGGTTATGCATCTTTCATGAAAAGAAAACCCTACCTGGTGTACAGAGCACACCGGCAAAGCTGCACTGCCCTGCTGTGCTAAGGTATTGGGAGGGAGTAAACTCAAACCAGAAAGAAATTCTTTGGTTTTCAAGTCCTGAAAAAACAAATAAAGAAAATTATTCTATTTTAAGAGTAATTTTGTGCAATTTCAGTGGAGTTACCTAGTGCTAAAAGGTACTATCACCACGATGCATTAGTATTTTTAGCTGTACTGTTTAAATTCCTCTCCAACAGTCTTTAGCAAGCAGACTCCTTTGTCTGCAGACATAATCTCAAGTTTTACCAAGAAAAGCTCTCTTATATGGAAATAAAGCTCCTTCTTAATGGTTTCCTTAAGCCTTATGAAAATATTCCTACACATCTAACACACTGGCAGCAGAAATGGAGCTGAAGGCTAGAGGAAGGAGGAAGGAGCAAAGAAAGATGGTGGAGGACAAGCACTGTCTGTCTCCAGTCTTGCAAGGAGTACTCAGGTGAGAAGGTCCAGGCTGGTATCATACCCGACCCACTGGGCTTCTGGGGATGCTCCCTATCAAGGTGGGATGAAGATGGGTGTCTGCAAGTATTAATTATGGGTTTGGTCAGGTCAGTGTGGAGCAAGAAGAAAAAACTTTTCTACATTAAATGGTCTAAGACAATACCCTAGCAGACAATTCCTCCCTGCAAGTCCTGCCACTGCTTTACTAATTTCTTTCTCCTGGGAGATTCCAAAAATCCAGTTAAAACTCATTTTGAAAGTTGAAACAGTTTGGATATTGTTTCATTCGATTTCCATAAAGGATTAGAGCTCAACACTTGAAAAAACCATTTGTCTGAGTGAGAAGGGGGTTGTTTTGTTTTCTAGGTATGAACACACATTCTATTTTTCTAGTGAGTATGAGAGCTGGAAAATGAGAAGACAGTCCTTAGTCTTCAGAACAATCTGCTGTTGGCATATTTAATCTCTCTCCTGTATGTTATCTTTGGAAAAACTGTAATCCTGTCTTAATCTCTTTTTCCATTAGAAAGCTGTTCTGTTTGACCATTTGTTTCCTTCTACCTCTACTTCCAGAGGACTTTTTTTTCACACTTTCCCCTGCAACAATCTCTATTATTCTAAAGGCTTTAAGAAGATCTCTGCAGATTGATGAACTCTGGTTTGTTTTTGGCTTTTTGTTGGGCTTTTGGGGGGTTTTTTTTTGGTAAAGCAGCTTACATGTTATGTAGGGTTTATCAAGCTCTTACAAATCTAGAATTTAATCAACCACCAGTACTTTGCAACCTCTAAAATAAGAGCAGATTGGACTGGGATTGGAAGAGACAGTTTAAGAGGGCTAAACACCATAAAGTCTTTTAAATATATATATAAATATATAAATATATATAAAAATATATATATTACTGGTGGTAAGAATATCCCTCTAAATTGGTATGAGGATAAAGTTCAGGTTTAGCTTAAAAAATAAAAAAAATAATATGAATTTTAGAGAGTACATGTTCGTTCTTTGTAAAAGTAATTTAAAATGCTTCATATTTAAAAATTATTATCAGAATAACTGAGCATCTATTTTTAAAGGGTAAAAAATAAACTCACCAAAAAAAATTGTGTAAGCCTATGGTTAGATATTGCATTTTATTCAGCTTTTTTTTCTTTATAGGAATGAATCTGTTGAATGTGAGATTGTCTGAAATTTTGCAGTTATCCAGACTTTCTTTCATCTTAGTGCCTGTTGCTAAAGAACCATGATCCCCATAGAAATTTTTTCTTGATGTTGCTCCTTCAGAACTTAAGAGGATCAAAGTACAACACACTGCTCAATACAAGTGAAGGAATGTGCAAAGTTTATGTTGTTCTTCACAATCCATATCCATATTATTGTCTAAGTCCATTAACAGACTTCTCCTCTTTATTGGTGAGGGGAAGCAATATATACATGTACTTATGCTTTTGTAGGTGCCAGTACGTACAATTGCTACATCTCCTTTTCTCCAAACAGCCCATTTCTTAACCCCTTTGAAGTAAAAACCAAAATATTTTAAATGTCAGATTTTAGATGTTGCTCCTTTACATTTGCGGCTGATCTTTCTTGTCTCAGAACATAACCCTCATATTTTGTTTTCAAGTAGAAATCTAAGGTAAAATCAAGATAAAAATTATCCACTGCCTTCTCTCCCACTCCTTGCAAATCTGGAGAAGTCACATGGATTGAATCAGAATAATGAGATTTACAGCCGATGCTGGAGATGGGAATCAGACCCTGAACTGCAATTTATGAAGGGAAAAATAATCCCAGAGTGTCAGATCTTCAGGCAGGGGAGCTTTCCCTGGAAGAAATTGGTGAGAAGGAAACCTTTGTTTCCCCTTCCTAGTAGATGGATTTTGGATTTACTAAGGATAAAACTCCTTTCTGAAAACGTGTGTGGTACTTTGATTTCTAAATCAGTCTGTTCAAACGCCATACTGGTTGATAGTGAATGGGATTGACTGGGTTTCGGTGGCCTGTGCCTCCTGTGTTTTCAGCTCCTTGCTGCAGAGGGGGGTCTCTAATAAAAAAAAAGCCATTATCACAGATGTCACCAACTACTGACCCTTGCTGATGTGTCAGGGAAATGGACAAAGATAAAATGAGTAAGGGGACTGAAATAGTTTCAGCCCCAACAGTGATAAGACACTTCTGCCAGCTGGGCTGCCCTACAGTTATCTCTTCTTAATAAAGAACTGCAGGCTCCAAATTCATCAGGTTAGTGATATCCTGAGTTCTGAATATACTTACTCATTTTAAGATCATCTTTTTTTCTAGTTCAGGATCATAACTCTTAGGGTGCTAAGGAACTTTCCTTAGTGCCCTGAAAGGACCATAGGAGGACTCTCAAATTAATATCCCTACAAGATGTGTAATTAATAGAGAGACTCTGTGATCCAGATAATGGTTTTAAATCATCTGATCATAAACAGTAGCAATTCCAAGGTAGATAGAGTCAAGTTACTGATGCCATTTATGAGATAATTTAAAGTAAGATAAAATAATTGTCTTAACATTTATAAACAGGCTGATGGTCTTTCACATAATCAGTATTCAAGTGCACATCTACAAGCCTATTAAAGGGGGTTTGATTTTCAGAAACGAAGATTTAACAGTAGAAAAGTCAAAGCAGTTCTAGAGAAGCAAAAGTGTACACAAACACAGCATAACAGGTCAGATGGGGCCATTCTGATATTTTAGACGAAATTTGAATTGTAGGAGCTGTTTTGTGCTCATTTTCTATTCTAGTAAAACAAGGAAAAACTTAAGATTATGCCATTATTGAATCAGTCCCCAGCAGTTTTTTCTATCTTTCTCCTGTTCCTTAGCTATGACCCTGACCTTCCCGTGCAAACTAACTGAAATTTATGAAAGCCAATACTCTAGAAGACAGTACAAAGCTTTTCATCAAGATATATGTCTTATTTCCATATAAATTCTTTTCTTCCAGATATTTGTCTCCTCTAAAATTGTTTAATAAAGGATAAATAACAAAAAACTCATCATGATATTTGGAAGAAACAAAATTAAAAAACTATAAAATTTTCCTTTTCGTGTATTAGATATTTCTAATTGATTACTGTGGGGCTGGGGAGTATCACTTGTAAGCATTCAACTCAGGAGTCCTCAGCATAAGCAGGACATGGACCTCTTCAAGCAAGTCTAGAGGAGAATCATGAAGATGATCAGAGGGATGGGTCACCTCTGCTATGAAGACAGGCTGACACTTGAGATTGTTCAACCTGGGGAAGAAAACACTCCAGGGAGACCTTACAGCACCTTCCAGTACTTAAAAGGGCTACAACAGAGATGGAGAGGGACTTTTGACAAGGGCATGTAGTGATAGGACAAGAAGAATGGCTTCAAACTGACAGAGAGTAGGCTGAGATTAGGTATTAGGAATAAATTCATTGCTGTGGGGTTGATGAAGCACTGGAATAGGCTGGCCAGAGAAGTTGTGGATGCCCCATCTCTGAAAGTGTTCAAAGCCAGGTTGGATGGAACTTTGAACAACCTGGTCTAGTGGAAGGTGTTCATTCCACTTAAAGATCATCCATCTTTAAGATGATCTTTAAGATCCCTTTCAACTCAAACCATTACAGGATTCTATGATAAATGGTCACGTCTACAAGACAGGGTGGTAATACAAATTGTTTTGTAATTTCTGCTTTTTACCACAGGTCTTTGTGGGATAGTTGGGTTTCACAATGAAAAGTAAGTCTAACATGCTCTTCATTCAAGAGGTAAAAATCGTGTTAGGATCCAGAGGATGTGGAATTATTAACAATTTCATGTACTCAATACAGAAACTTAATTTCAGAGTACTTAAGACATGTAGTTCTTATTGCCTAAGTTAAAGACAGCTCAAATAACAAAGTACTGTCAGGAGATTGTCTTATGATGTAGCCTAGCAGAGCAAACACCTGGACACTGCTGTCAAGGAGCACAAGCATCTTGCAGCTCTTATCTCCAGGCATATCCTAACACCCACTCGTGCTGCCATCCCAGTGCTGCTCATGTGGCCTTATGATGAGCTAATTCATTGCACCTGTTCCATATAGCATAATCACTGGCTACAGTTACCATCATGATCAACTGAGCTACTTTTTAGATTATTTTTGTAAATATTTTTTTGTAAATATTTTGTAGAGGAATGAATTTTTTTAAGTTTAAATATACACACAGCAGCAGTAACCAGTATCATGCCAAAAAAAAAAAAAGGACAGGGAGGGTTGTTCCACCACTTCCCAGTATGCTACAGGATCAGCTAAGCATTTATGAAGTCAAAATGATACTGGGAAAAAAGCCAAACTAGTAGCCCTGCAATCAGCCTTCTACTTCTCAGGGGTTTCAGGGCAAGCGGGCACTAAGACTGTGATATCTCTACAGAGCCAACTGGCTTATAAAATAGGTACCTCCTTTTACACCTGGAAATAGACTGTTAGTCATCAAGCCATGTCAGGATTTTGTAAAGTGCCTTCAGGTACTTGAATTTTCAAACCATTCACCATCCAACCAAAGCAAAAGACCAGCAGTACCTTGCAGTCCTTCCCTTCAGCATCTGCTGTTCTGGACAGTAGTATTGAGGAAATATTGGATAACATGTCCTTCCTAGAAGTGTGTGGAAAAGGTTTTTCCTTCTTGCATTACCATGAACTCTGCAACACTTTCCAGTTAATAATTGATTATAAAAAGTCCTGACTCTCATAAACACTGGGTTATCAGTTTGGATGAGGCTCTAGCTATGTTTCATAGCCAATGGCTAAACAAAAGGAGAGTCCAAGAACTCCTCTGTGATCTGGCCCTGTTTCTCCTTGGAAACAGCAGATGCCTAAATGGAACATGCAGCCAAGGATGGGATGACTTGGAATGGTAATTGCCTGAATTAAAATAAAACAAAGTTGATACGGCTCATATCGCACATTGCAGCAGTAAAAGCTAATAGGCAGCCTCATAACCCCACAAGTCTGAATGTATTATATATTGCAGTTAGGCTCCATATTTTTTAATTAATTCCCATTGTCTTGGTAACAGACAAAAAAGAACAGATGCAAATAGGCTGTCCATTGTGCACTAAGTAAGAACAAAGGAATTTCTCTTTAAAGCTGTTCATCATAATGAGAAGTGCTAATTCCCATTTTCTTGAGTGGCATTTACAATAATTACATCTATCCCAAACATTGCCATGTTTTCAGTAGAAAACAATACCATTTTTATCTACTTCCTTTAAATGTAATAAAATCTCATGTGCTCCAGAAAGGCTAAAAACCACTGCTCTCAATGGTCCCCTTCATATGCTATTAAGTTCAGTGTTTAGGACAACAAAATCTCCGTGGTATTAATTGTAAATGTTGTTAAAGACAAGCTTGATGGTTCTGGAACAATGATTCTTAAAAATCAAGATGAAAACGTGGAATAGTTTCTCTAGAGCCTCTGTCAAGTTAAATATTTCTGGGGTGTGCCCACTCCAATTTTAGACTAGTGTCTGAGGAATAGCCATTAGCTACTTGTTTCCCAACCCAAAGATATCCTCCCACAAACATATATGTGGGTTCACCCATTTGATGGTATGTGTAGAAGAGGAAGAACAGACCCTAAACTGACCTGTCAATCAGGAGGGGCTTTTCATCCCTTGGCAAAGCCAACCCCAGTAAAGATGTTTTAAAACAAAGGAAAATCTATACCATCTCAGGGGAGCTGGTGCAGGGAGCTTATGCTGACAGCAGACCCTGTAGGCAAACCTTGGGGAGTTTGACCTTCCTCTTAGCAATCCCCTGCAGATCCCAAATTGCTTGTTTATATTTTGTGCTTGTTGGTGTTTTGTTCTCTCTGATCAGCCCCAGTGGAAAGGTTTCCAGTTTTTATTCACAAGATGGAGACCTGGCACACTGGCTAATTGCCTCTTCTTAAAAACTGTTGCAAGGGTCAGTATTTATTCATCAGGGACATGTCCCACTTCTCCATGAATGTGCCTTCCTATGTTTGTGGGTCATGAGCACTGTTGATACCCCCTGATTTCAGTGCAAGTGACACAAGGGATTGGTGCCTGCACACCACAGCGAAGATGTTCGACAAAGAATGACTATTGCAGATGCATAAAACAAAAAATGAGCCTTAGAGACAGTATCAATATTATATTACAGTTGTGGGACTTTAAATAGATGTATGTGACTCATGAAGTTCATTTACTTTGTCACTTCAGGATTTATCTCACTGTTCCTAAATTTTCCTGGAGGGGTAGATTGGGTAGGAGTCAGCTCCATATTTAGATGCCTCCTAAACTAGGTGACTACACATTCTTTACACCTATGAGGTCCTACTACCATCAGCTGAGATCTAGTCAATACAGACAACAGAACCCAGAGAGACCTGTAGTGACACCAAAAGAGTCATCTACATATGATCTGTTGAGTATCTCTCCAGATTCATTGAATAAAATGGAACTTTGGGCATACCTACATTATAGTAACCAAAAATCAGGTGTCTGAATTCAGACCTGAATCCTACCATCAGTTTGTTACATATAGCAATTTCTACCGGTCTTTATTCTTTACCTTGGTTATTCTTCAGGTTAAAGGCTCTTTTTTCTTTTGTTTACTCTAAACTCTGACTGTTCCATCTTAAAGACTAGGGCTGATTCATGTCATGAATGGTTATTAGGATAATAGTTCACCAGCTCTTTTCTGGCATCCCTTTGTTGCTATCGTCCTTCTTCTCTGTCTTTTCTCTTGAACAAATATATCTCCATTTCTTTTGAAACTACTTACTGCTACTGCTGTTCACCCTTGAACCACTTAGCCCATTGCTCAACTAGCAAGCTTTCAATAGAACTGGGTAACGTAGTTTCTCTCACCCTGGAGTTCATGACACTGCTTTATTCTTCTCTGAAATAGAGAAGATATTTTTTCTCATGCCTTCCCCTCCAGCTCTGACAGTGCCTTCCAGGAGAGATTGACTAGAAATGTGAGGACTCTTTGATTGTGCAAATAGTAAGATACAGAAAACTATAAAAAAAAATTGCAGGTGTTTTTTCTCTGGGATTTGCTACTACTCTTTTACACATGACCCCCACTCATTTGCGCTGTTCTTTCATGCCACAGTATCTAAATCTGTGAAATGGGAACAATAATATTTAATGAGTTTAAAGGGGAGTTGTGTGGCAAGGATCGTTATATAAAGGGAACAGTGACCTGACTCTCATTCTTTAGTAACCAAAAATATTTTTTAACTGCTGGATTGAAGCAAAGTAATGTGAAAGGCCTGTGAAGAGGGACATATCTTGGTCCACAAAACACTAGCATCAGCTGCAGGAAAAGAAAGGATGGAAGTGATCCACACTAGAGTCCATCTCTCAGCTTCCAATTTGAGGAAGGGCTCTGGTTCAGCATCCCCATCACCTTGTCAGTGTGATGTGGTGTAAGAGCAGCTTGGGACAGCAAGAGACTGCTGATGCCCACAGAGGGAAAAATTTTCTGTCCTTTGAATGTTTCAGAACCAAAGAATTGATTGGTGGCTGAAGTACCATATGAAATATATATAGACACACTCACACATACACAATTAAATGTTATTTTTCTTGTAGTGCTCCTCCACAGCATGACACAGATAATGCAGAATAGTGACATGAGCTGTGTATGCACCTTTACTTGTGATCCAATGAAGGCTCATCACATGTTGCAGAGCTAATGGAGGAGGGCTGCTGCAGGGGCATACTAATTAACCTCAGTTTTATGGGTCATTGCCAGATCTTATGTGCAGACAAGAACGTTTAACTTACCTTAATGAGTAGCATGAAGGTTAGGCTATCAAATGTGCTGGGCACATTTTTCTTGGCTTAGTGAACATGTGTCAAGTCAACTATGTTTTATTTTAAATAAACGTTCTAGAGGCATTGCTTAATACCTTCTTAAGTGAATGCAAATAAGGAACAGAAGATTTTCCTACTAGAAAAAAAAGAACATTCTCCATTTAAACCATATATCTATGAAGAAATTATCTTTTTATGTTCTCTTATCACAGATTTCAAAAACAGTTCAGTAATAACCACGATTTCTGTTTGCTTTCTTTTATCTCCTTTTCATTTTGAATTTGTTTTCCTATTTGTCTTCTTACATGGATAAGGTAGGAAATAACATATTGCTTTTTACAGTGAAAAAAATTTATATTATTCTGTATATATCTTCGCAAGAAGTCATCAAACACTTTAATCATACAACTCCCTGAAAGACTGATCTGATTTGTTCAGAGGGTGGATTTATTATGTGGTCATATTGAGCTATGTATCTTAATAGTGAAGGAATAAGAGAATATATAGCCTAAGTGCCTTCTCTTATAGGAGGCTTAAGGACAAAAAATATAAAAAATATTTCTGGTTCATAGAATATCAATCAGCAGCTCTTCCCAAACATGTCATCTTCGGATGCCATGGGACAATTGCTTATGAGTGAAGCTACCTCAGGGCAAGATATTTCTGTGAAAACTTGCTTTTGCAGGAGTATAAAGGACCTCCTGAGGGACTGGTTTTCTTCTTGCTATCACAAGCATCACATCCAGTGTTTACACATCAGAAGAGTATAGGATAGAGGAATTCCCAGGTGGAAAGGGCGGAAGAAATTCAAGACAATGCAGATATGCTAAAATTAACACCACCTTGTATGACAAAAAGGAAAGTCTGAGCTGGGCTTTTTAGCAGAGTAAGGGATGAGCTCCCTGTGTTATAGCTCACCACCTGCTCTGCGTCAGCCATTGCTGCCTCACATTACTTTTTGTCTCTCCCTCCCAAAGACAACACTTGATTTAGTAAAGGTTTCTAGAACAAGTGTATTAAAGATCAGTAGATTCTCAGATTTCTCATCTTCTGTGTTAACCTGTTATGCAGGCAGGAGCACAGGAGAAAGCCACCATCTCAGAATGAAGCTTAATACACCTCTGCTCCAGTTAAGCAATTAGCAGCATGTGTTTTCTCTTCTTAAGCAAATGCACAGTTCACCTCAGCTGGGTCTGCCATCTAGACAAATGGAGGTGTTTATCCACAATGTGTTTCCATTGTAGCTGAGGATTGTTTACTAACTACTGACTAAGACCACTCAGAGTGAAAATTCTTCATGTAAACTGTAAAAATTGTGAGTTAGGAATGATATCACCTCCTATGAATCCTAGGGAGACATTCCTTCATTTTTTTCAGATGTTTCATGTATGGCTACATTTCATCCATGACATTGAATCCTGATGGCATAAAAATCATTATTTTCATGACTGTTTTGCATATTTCTCTCATTCCACCCATCATCCCTCTTTGATCTGTCTTGTTCTCTCTGACCAGCTTTTTACCCTCAAGAAGGGACATAACCCACAGCCTGGATAAGATGAGGTTTTTTTATATCCTCTTACTATCAAGTTGCCCCACAAAAAACTCAACATCAGTTTCTCTGACAGCAAGGAGAAGAGAGAAGGGTAGGGGAGAGAAGAGGAGGGTAGGGTAGAGTGTTGTCCAAACACATCTTGAACTCTGTCAGTCTTGGAACTTTGACCATTTCCTTGGGGAGCCTATTGCAGTGTCCAACTACCCTCTGGCTGAAAAAAGTTATCCTAATATCCAGCCTAAACCTCCTCTGACACAGCTTCATGCCCTTCCCTATAAATGCATTCTCCACAGTAGTGTTACTAAACTGCTTTGAAAACACAGGAAGATATTCACACTGCACTGTATTTCCTCTGTTGGCATTACCTGGGAGAACTTTACTCATCTGTGTCATCTGCAGTTTCCGTATGTGTCTGATTTGGAGGTTCATGTCTGGCTTTCCCTAGACATATCCTACTCCCTGAAATGTCGCCTGAAATTTGGTGATAAGTAGCTTACAGAACTTATGTTCTCTTCTTTAGTTCACTAAGATTTCACTATTTGCAATTCTGTAAAGCAAAAGAACCAGTCTGGTAAAAAACTGTTGGCTTTGCCTCAGAGTAATCTGGGGTGATATGTTCCAATACTGGACAAATCTGACTAATTAAAAGCAAAAAAAAAAAACGAAACTGAGGATAAGGGGACATAATCACAATATTTTAGTACAAAAAGATTATTACAGAGAAGGCAGCAATCAATAATTATCCATAACCACTTTGAAAGGATTAAAAGAAAGCTTAATTTGCGGAGAAACAGATTTGGGTTGGATACTTGCAAAATCTGTCGATGCCGTAAACTGATGAGCTACTGAAACAGGGACATTCTAAAATCTCTCAGGCAGTGATCTAGGGTTTTCATGAAAGACTGATTATCTTCTGAGGGCTTTCCTGGCTCTGCTTACATATGGTTGGTTAGAGCATGGTACTAATAACACCAAGGTCATGGATTAAATCCCTATACAGGCCGTTCACCTAAGAGTTGGATGGTCTTTGTGGGTCCGTGTGTCCCTTCTAATTCAGAATATTCTTTGAAATTCTGTGGAAGTTCTGTGGTTAGCTATAATATGACAGGGGCTGGAAAACAGCACTTGTGTTTATATGTATGTATCTCCTTATACACTAATATTAGAAGTACAGGTACATTAATATGCACAGATGTACTGTGTTTGCACACTAATAATAAACTAATATACATGGATACTCTACTAATACACATTAAAGATATACATTATAAGTAAGCATGTGCATGTATATAATCACATATCACTTCAACTTGTCTCAAATGTTACTCTTCCTGAGTGTTCCTGAGACACAGACAAAACTCATCAGAAATGCTGAATATGTTCTCCAGTCTTCCCTTCAGAGAGGGCCAGTTTGAGTGGCTTCAGTTGAACTCATTTGCATTCTTCTTTATCTAAACCAGTCAGTCCAGAGACATACTAGACTCTGGACTAGGTTGGTTGGTTGGTAAGGTAACCTATCACAAGGTCTGAGACAGAAGTTTTAGAGAAGAGGGTAACACCCTAAATAACCAGCTATCCAGCTCTAAACAGGGCACTGTGAAGTACCAGTTCAGACTGATACTGACCCTTGGCTTTCCTCTTTGTTTTAGGAACGGCTGGTGCTCTCTGTCTTACCACGGTTTGTAGTCCTGGAAATGATAAATGATATGACCAATGTAGAGGATGAACATTTGCAACACCAGTTTCATAAGATCTACATTCATCGCTATGAGAATGTCAGGTGGGTGGAGTAGCCTGTCTTTAGTGTTTAAGGTCTCAGATGCTGCTAAATGACTTGTTTGAGAGTTTCCTTTCTGTTGCTTCATTAATTAATAAATTAGAAAACTAGTGTACCCTTGTTCAATCCCTGAGCAGAGAAGCATTTTGGGGCCTTATTTTACTCATCAGGATGGATGGATGTCATTGTCATAGAAAGATCTGTTTGAACTGAACTCTGAGTGTGGACCATTTGGGTCTTTTTTTTTTTCCTTCACTTCTTTACCCTTGCTGTTCAGGATTGCATAGAAAGGGAATCCCTGCTTACATGTGGACACATATTCTGCCACAACCTATTGGTTCACGTCACACACTGAAACATGAGATGGAGACTTGTAAGATGCTCTCAGAGATGATTCCTTGTTATATGGCTCCTCTGTTTAGTAGCCATTTTCATTTAATCAGTCTTATTATTATTTTCTTAATCCTATTTCTTTATTCCGTTCTCTAAATTTTGCCTTTCCCGGAGTTAGTTAGCAGGAAGGTGATAGTTATTCTACCTGTGAGCTGCTACTAAAGGTAATAAGCCCTAATTGTACATTTACACCAGAATAATTATGACAGTACAGAATCTTGTGTTTATTGTGGTTCCCGACCACTAGAATACTTTGCTAACATGTTTTATAGGTTTGTCCCAAACCACAGAGGCAAATGATAGAGTGAGTAACATTGAAATTATCATTGAAGGAAGTGAAAAATAACATTCTTGGATATGTTGGGAGATAATTTGCTAGGAAAGAATGTACTTTGCCTTTTGATGAAACCCAAATATAACTTTGCCTGGACAAGTTCAATAAATGTAATTTGCACTTCTGCAAAAGAGTAAATTGATTATCTACTTCTTCTGTGGCCAAGCAGTAGCTCAGATATATTATTTTATTCTATTAAATCTGCTTGAAAGTATCAAGGACCCTCAAAAAAGGTTTGAGTTGCACTAAATTAAAAAGTCTTCCATTAACCTTTTTCATTCCCAAGGTAAATATTGCTGTAGAAGAATAAAAATAGGGGGAAGATAGCCCTTTTTTTTGAATGGAAAAGGGTTATAGTGAGAGATAAAAAGTCAAAACATATTTTATACTTGAAAGAGATTTAAAATTAAGATTCTGCAGGCTTTACAGTACAGGCACTTGTTGGCTTCTATGCACACTGCCAGAAACTAGATCTTTTTAAAACTAGGTTTAACCTTATTTTTTTCCTAAATGTTAAACACTGAATACTACCTAAACCAACACTACATGATTCCTTAAAACTAGTATCCAGTTAGAAACTTTTGTTGTTTTGATAATTAAAAGTGTAGAAAATAGCATTTTAAAAATCTTATTTTTATAAATGCTGGCTATTATTACTATTCATTCCTTTTCTTGATACTTTACCTTTTAATTTTACTTTTCCTCACTGGTAAAAATCTTACCAAGTTTGTGAGACTCTTGTTTAATCATCACCCAAATCCTTACCAGCCCATACATTTGAAGATGATTTGTAATATCAGTATTCAACCTGATCATTACTGTATTTATTATTGTGTACATTAGTAATTCTCACACAAATTGTATCTTGTTCAACACAAGCCTTCAGCTAAAGTGAAACAAAATCTTCAGCTACTCAAATTGTAACACCAATTATTAGTTGACTTTCAAGTGTTAACAAGATTCGTTTGTGTTATTACCGGTTTGTACCAGAAAGATATGTGACTTTTTGAACATTACTACTTTTTAAAATAAACAACACTTTTTTCATCTAATAAGTACTGAGCTATTACATGCTTTGGCCTGGGTGACAACCTGCACATCACAGACTTTGTGTGTATGTGTGTGTTTCTCTATATTCATATGTGGTCATTGTAGGCACAGTGAACAGCTGAAAGACTAGAAAATTCACTGGATGTTAAAATATAGGATAAAACTCTGTTTGCAACTAGCTTGTTATCTTAGATTCCACCACAACTTCAGGCACACAATTTGATACACCCAATGTCAAAGTGTGATCTCACTGGACTCCCTGTAAAGTAAATAAAATGAAAAAGGAATTATCCAATTAAAGATTCATACCCTAAAAAGAGAACACTATACTTCTGACTCAGGAACTTCTGTCAAATGTCTAAAATTGATGCAATAAAACTGACCTGAGCCTGGTATATATCAAGACTGTCATTAATCTGTCTGTAGTCTAAGGATTTGAGTCTTATACAGCACACAGATTAAAAAAAGCCTGAAAATCACAGTAAAATGAAATTGCTGAAATCAAACCTGCTGTAAAAAACCATCTATACATAAACCCACCCTCAAAGAACACTGTCAGATACTAATAGACCTGTGAGTGTGAAATCTATCTGTTTTATACAGCCCTCTATATTAAGGGTACACCATGCCTCAGGCTTCTCATTAATAAAAGGGAACAGCTGTACTTATTAAAGCTTAAATATATTTTCCTGAATGTTTTGAAAATCTAGAATTTTATGAATTCCATTTTGGGCAAAACTCTTGTTTAGTATTTGTTTAATCCCTTCAATATTTATATTCAGTACTCCTGAATCTCCAGAAGTCTAGAGCAAAAGTAGCATGACTTCAAAACTATTAAAATGAGCCTTCCACAGTAAATTACTAGGAGGTAACTTAGGACATTCAGACATCAAAGGAAATAGACTGCAATATTAATATTTTTTTCTTTTTTATAGCATTCTTTTTGCAGATGTCAAAGGGTTCACCAACCTTTCCACAACTCTGTCAGCCCAGGAGCTGGTCCGAATGCTGAATGAACTCTTTGCCAGATTTGATCGACTAGCACACGTGAGTTAAAAACAGTGTATTTGGAAAAAGACAAAATTAGTTCTGTATTTGGGAAATACCCTCTGATCACTTTGAACAATAATCATCCAGATTTTCCCCATAGGGATTTTGTACAACCATTGAGGTTGGAAGACACTGAGAAATTTCATCAAAAGTGATGAGTTCTGATAGCAAGTGAAAACCGAGGTAGTCAGCAGAACTTTGTGCTTCTGTGGTGCTGGACCAAGAATGGTATAAAAGCAGATCACCTATCACAATATCTAAGAAAGCTTTATACTTGTGATCTGTGCTGGAAAATTTTTGTTGTCTTTTTTTTTTTTTTTTTTAGACCATAGTTTCATTTTGTCTTTTCATCTGAGGACTGAGGAAAGTTTAGGTCATGTAATCACTCCCTACAATCATTATAATGGTTAGTTACTAGCAGGGTTTACAATCTTTAGGTTGGATTCTGTCTAACTCAACAATGAAATTAATTAAACACAGCAGAGGAAATTATTACATCAGGCAAATTAGTCACTACTTAATTAGCACTGACCAGGAAAAAAAACAGAGCACAAAAATACAAGCAGATCACATGCTCAGTTTTGCTAGGCTAGCATCTTTTATTCTTTTTCAAGTTTCTTTGGTCAAAATTTCATTTAATGAGACTATCTTTAGGTTTCAACATCTGAGCTGACTAATAAGGCTATCAAGTGGAGGCAATGAGGTACATTCAATAGAGTTTACCCTATAATTTATCCAACCAAATGTTCCGACCTACTGTGGGAAAACATTAACTTAATTCTGAACATCATAGACCATGTTATCTATTTACTCTCAAGGTAGCCCACGGTGACTTTGTCTAATGTACAGATCTATACCCCTCGCTGATTTTTATATATTTCTAGTTCAGGGTTATGGGATATTTGTACATGAATTGCATGGGCATCAGTGAGAACCTTGGGGTTTTCTCTTAGCTGACAAATTAAAATCAAAGAAGGCAAGACTTCTGTAATTATTCACAGTTCTTTAGAGTTAACTATTTTTATATAAAAAAGCAAAGTATTTTCTTATGTACAGAGTGATGCCATAACCCATTGCCTGGGTACTGGCAAATTGGTAAATGCAACTTACTATATTTGCTTTGCAAACAAAAAACCTCTCATCAATTTTGATCTACACTGAAAACCAAACATGGTGAAAGAATTACCTCAGTCTTGTCTTTTAGAAACCTCATAGGGGTAATGTCTGCTTTTGTGTGGCTTGACAAAAATAGCTACTTTAACTGAAGAAATATATTGTACACCAAATTAAATGTATGTATGTCACAGAAGTATTTTAGGAAGAATGTGTACATAAAATGTTTCATCGCCTTGCTTCACAATTCAGTTTTGGCTGGTATTCATGATCATTAACCATATTTTGTAATCATTCCATAATCTATATTTAACCAATACAGATTATGTATAGAAAGACTAGATCCAATAAAGGATTTAAGACTAAGGAAGGCATTTACACCTAAAAGTCTAATCCAGAGAATCTACCCTCACTTGCCACTTGGTATTTTTAATTATATGGGAACGTCCCAGTCCCTAAATTCAAGAGTCTAGGCTCCTTCATGCATTTTCTTTCGTAGTTTGGGAATTTGTATTTTTCTTCTACACATCCTTGATTAGACTAATCCACTGGTCTAGAACAATCCTCTGAAAAAGTGGAAGACACAGGCAAGAATCACTGCAGAAATTGAACAGATTTGACAACAGAGATTAGAATGATCTGACCAGAACTAATTAAAATTTAGAAAAAAGAAAGGCATTTTGATTGTGTTCCTCTTATGTGACTTCTGAGACCTGGATGTCATGACAACTGTCTGATATCCTGACAAAAGTGATGCTCAACAGAGAGGAGCATCTCTTGGTTCCCTAGAGAGGTTTTTGGTGTTTCTGTCCAACCCAAGGAGATGAATTCTCCCTCTTCACTTTATAGGAAACCAAGACTCTTCACTGGACTCTTATGGAGGGGGCTAACTGCCTAAAATAAAAGTGTCTAAAACTTGTATTGAACTTAACCTTTGCCTTTTTTGGAAATGGACGCTGACTGGTTCTTGTCCCAGATTTTAAGGACTTATGAATTACACAGACATATCAACCTACACAACTGATATTGTATGAAGCTTTCACACCTGGTAAAGGTGTATCTTTTGGAAAAATTCCTAGTTTTCATCTGAAGGTACCAGAAAATGGAGAAATAATTCAGCGTGGTTTGTTTCCTATTTGATTTTTTTCTGACTATGAATTACATCCATTGATTCTTGCTATGACCCATTATTCCCAGACAAAAGAACAATCTCGTAGCTACTGACTTTCTCTGAGAATACATTTGCATGCTTTGATCAAGGTGCCTCTTACATTTCCTTTTGATAAAAGAAACAGACCAAGCTCATTGTGAGGTTTTTTTACTCCTTAAGATTTATTACTTCAAATAGTTTTGGGGACTGCTTTTCTGCAACACCTCCACTTTTCCTGAATCCCTTTTAAAGCACTGAAAACAGTGTTCTGGACTAACCTCCACTAGCATGATGGAGGCAGATCAACACCATCACTCCTATTCTCTTTTTCTTTGATCATTGTCCAAATATTATGCTTCTGAGCATACAATAATAACATTTTTGTACTGAAAAATATTATTTTTGGGGTTTATGTCTTTGCTACCATGTTGTGACCCTGATGTCTGCATTGTAATCGTTCATTTTATTTGTCTTATCCCTTTTGCAAATGTTACTAGCAAAGGTTTCTTACTTGCCTGTAAATTCTTGACAGGCCTTTTGGAAAGTGGTCCTTTCAAGAGCTCCCAAGAAGGATCTTCCTGTAAGGAGGATTACACATCTAGGTTTCAGATCTACCACTTAACTGCTTCTTAATCAGCTTAACTAGAGTTATCAAAACTCTTTCAAATAGACACTGTTACTCAGACTCTTGGGTTTTGCTAAGAATTACCATCAAAGCAAAGAGGTCAATTGCTGAAGGCTTGAGGGAGTTTCTTTAGATTTTAAGGAAAATCCTTATAAATCCCTATTTACTTCTAAATAAAAGTATTATTTTATAATACCATATAAAGAATTGTTGGATCTTCTCTAATGTCTTATATAAATCATATAATATTAAAGAAGACAATATTTCACAGCTTGGTGATGAATGTAATTTGGCTTAGTTTCTTGTTTCTCTTATTAAGCCTTATTAAGCAATGCAGAAGGAATGAGAGCTCTGAGATTTATTTTTTTTTTTAATCTTCTCTAGGTTACAAGAAGTATTATGGCATATGTCAATGCATATAATTAATAAAAATCTGTAATATCTGTATTATTACCACAGAACACTTTGAATAAAAGTTCAATATTTCATATAAGAAAAAAATGCAATAATATGTTATGTACATCTACTTCCCCTTTCTAATCACTTTATGATATTTGTAAAAGATTTATAGTTATTAAAGAGAAAAGTGACATTTAGATAGGAAGAGAAATAAGTTGGCATAAAACAGAACTGAAGAAAACATTTCCTTATATATTCATCTACTGAAAGGGCTAAACAGAAACTTAATTAATATTAATACTTTCCTTAGGCAGAAATTTTGAGGAGAGAAGGAAAACAAGATGACATTCAGTAAGACACTTAATCCTAAAAAAGGTCCTGCTTTGATGAAATAATAGGGTTTTTTATGTTTGTTTTTCCTCTGCCTTCTCTGCAGTGCTAGATGTCAGCCAATATTATGTTTTAAATTTTCATATTTCTAAATTCATTTATACTGTGTGTAGATTCAGTTTCCAATATGACAAAGAGGAAAGACTAAAAACCTAAATAAATGAATTTATTAAAGAAGTGATGATTTTGTTGTGTTTGATTTTTTTTCTAAGAGAGGTGTCCTTTTTCTGTAACCTTGATTATATTTTCTCCTGTGATGTTGCAGAGAAGCTGCCAAAAAATCCAACAGTGTATTACCAATTTTACTTGTGCCTAGTGTTTCTAGGGGTGAAAACCAACCTAACTACAACCAACCTAACTCCACAACAATGCATCAGCCTATAGCCCCAGTACAATACCTGCACCTGCTGGTATCAGGAAGGGACGACTGGTGGCTCTTTTATTTCCATGACAAAGATACTCCTCTTGAAGTGCTTTACTGTTCCAGGACACATTTCAGCTCTGAGCTGGCAGCGCTTTGTTCTTTGGTGATATTACCTTCAAGCATATAATCTGCAGGAGTCCAGAGACTCCCTAAAAAACACCCTGTCTGTTTAAACATATATACTAGTAAAAAAAGGCTGCGAATTTCTTCACATGTATATATTTGTGTTGCTGTATCAAGAAGCAGAGTTACACTGGAGTATGAGCGTGCATATGTGATATTTAGTTCCTTATATGGACATCATATATATAGAATTATGGTAAAGGGAGGGAGTGAATACTCTTTTCACAGTGCTTAATTATAGGATGTTTTTCCTCCTAACCAGTGTCAATAATTAATTGCCATTAGACAATTGGTATTAACCAATGAATAAGTAATCCCATTAAACAATGTTCTCACTGAAGTAGTAGTATTTCAGATGGCAAAGAGCCCATCAAAACACCTGAATAGTCAAATAAAACCCCAGACCACAAAACACTTTATAAGTGATCATATGTGGGCTTTTTATGAAAAAAAAGTCAGATGAAAATTTAAGTTTTGAAATTTCTCAGTAATTCAGAAACTAAGACTTATGCAAATCCAAACCTAAAAAAAAAAAAAAGAAAAAGCCAAAAAACCAAAAGCCTGACTTTGTGACTAAATTAGGATTTGAACAAAACTTAGGCTTCACAAGTATATTCTCAGAAATTGTCCTTTATCATAGAATCATAGGTTAGAAAAGACCTCCAAGATTACTGAGTTCAACCACTTACTTAACACTTCCAGGGCCACTACGAAACCATGTCCCTTAGCACCACACTCACATGTCTTTAAAATACCTCCAGGGTTGACTACTCAATCACTTCCCTGGGCAGCCTGTGCCAGTGCTTGACAACACTTTGATGAAGAAATTTTCTCTAATAGCCAATCTAAATCTCCCCTGGTGCAACTTGAGGCCATTTCCTCTTGTCCTCTTTGTTACTTGGGAGAAAAGACCAACCTCCACCTGGCTGCAACCTCCTTTCAGATTGTTATAGAGAACAGTAAGGTTTCCTCTCAACCTCCATTCCTCCAGGCTAAACACCCCCACCTCCCTCAGCTACTCCTCCTAAGACTTGTGCCCCAGACCCTTCTCCAGCTTTGTCATCCCTCTCTGGACACACTTCAGAACCTCAGTATCTTTCTTTTCATGAGGGGGCCAAAACTGAACACAGGATTTGAGGTGTGGCCTCACCAGTACTGAGTGCAGAGGGACAATCACTGCCCTGGTCCTACTGGCCACATTATTCCTGATACAGGCCAGGACACCATTGGCCTTCTTGGCCACCTAGGCACATGCTTGTTCAGATGTTATTGACCAGTGACCCACACACCCGAAGTAATTAAAGTTTTAGAAACTCCTAAGGGGCAAAATTTCCCTGAAGAATTGTTCTTGCCTTATCTAGAAAGAAACACCTCAAATCTTTCTAACAGGAATTTCCACATCTGAAATCATGGCATAATCTCCTAATTCACATTAGCTGGCAAGGCAAATTCCTCACCAGACACAACAGTCACAGCTGTTTTTCTTCTACAGTATGTCAAGGAACAGAAATTGTTGATATAATATATTATAAAACTCACACAGGAACATGCCTCAATTCCTTCTCCAGCATGAGAGACCCAAACCCCATATTTTCTGTCAGCCTGGAGGAGTCTTAACCACCTCACCATAGGTTATTCTAAAGAAAAAAAAACATTCCTTACATGATTTGTTAAAATATGTACAAAGTTTTTAATAGAGGGCCATACCATACTTAAGTATTTCGTGGTTCCGGCAGAGGATGAAAGATTGCCACATTTTTCCCTTTATGTGTATGAAAAATAGAAACAATCCTTGCAACTGGGTCCCAGACCTGGTCCTCATTTTTGCCTATATCACCAGGCTTGAGAACTCCCCTCCATCTGGCTCTCTCAGGGTCCCCCCTCTGTTTTCCAAAGTGACAGAGCTGAAATAGAAGGAATTTGGATGGACTTCTCTCTCCTACCCACCCTAAATGAGACTGCTGATTAAGAGCTTTGGCCTAGGCCCCATTCATGCTGAGAAAAACCCTTTATCCAGGTTTCCTCTACCTTAAGCAAATGTTACAGGAACTGAGATATTGTAGACAAAGCCAAGTCCCTGCCTCCTCCCATTCTGGTTGCCTTTTAAAAGAAGACTTATGTGTATCATCCCTTTGTTCTGTTGTTCAGCCTCAGCAATTTCTTATCTACAGTGTTCTAAATATTTAGCTTAAATATAAAAATTGAAAGAAAATTGGACTTTTCTGTGGGTTGTTCACTAGCCTATAGTGTTCCCTTCAAAAGTAGATGAAGTGATTAATTCACCACGGGCAGAATTTAAAAAGTGGTGCAACTTATAAAGCACAATAACTTTTTTCCCCTTGTCAGAAATTTAGCCCAAGGAAACAAGAAATATTAATGAAGTCTCTGACTGTGTCTTTCAGTAACTCGATATTTGAGCAACTCATTTCTGCAGCTCCACCTTATGCCAATTTACTTGGCTTCCTTTCCAGTCACTAGGGGTGTATTTAATAAGCTCAAACATAAATCATTCACCACATACGAGATAATTATTTATGAAAAATATGCATATTTTCTTTTGCTCTGGATTACGGTGAATTGGAAAAAGATTTCTTATCAATTGCCACTGAATTAATCTAGAAATATTATTAAAAATAGTCAAGCATTTGAGTCTGCTCAATATTCCCCAGGCAAAAATTCTGATTGGAATTAATCTTGGCAGAATCAGGCCCCTTAATCTTTCACTTGCAGCAAATGAAAAGCTGCAAGTAAGGGGGGAAAAGAGCCTCTATTTGTGACAAGCTGAGAATTTAATTGATACCTTCAGTAATTGCTATTAATGAATGAGTATGGGAAGGGGTGTGAGGTTGATGGATACTCATGTGAATGTCTATATAATATCAGCTGTCATTTACATGCCCAAGGACAGCGTCTGGAATTGCTTATGAAAAGGGAAACAGGAATAGAATAAATTAAAGAGAAGATGATGATAGACTCACAACAGTGTTTTAACACTGTACTGAAAAATATTACCTGTATCAATGTTCCTGTGGGCCCATTTTCTCTTATTTAAATAATTTACTCATTTTATAATTTCTTCATACGTTTGGATTTTTTATTAATTTCCTTTTAATTTCAACTTTACACTCTAAGACACCACTGCAGTGACATGATTTTAGGAAGTGGGCTTGAGCTTTACAGCATGACAAAAATCTTGATTTCTACTATTATCATTTTATACCCCTGAAAAGTGGGTAGGTCCTTACAAAACTCAGTCTCCTATTTAAAACTACAGTATGGTTACCCACATTAGCCATGAATCTAACCTTAATGCATTAGTACAATCACTCCAACTAAGCCTCCAGTCTAAACTGTAGATGTGATTAAACTACTGAGTTATTGGAGGGAATCTCAGGAGACTATGTCAAAGGCAGATGACATTATCTCCCTGTCCTTCCTGTCAGTTTTTGAATTATCTTTCTCTAGGTGAAATATTTGCAGTGATAAAAAGTCCAGAGTGTACTTCTGAAACAACTATAATGGGAATAATAAGGGAAGAATAAAAAGCATGAGAGCAATTTAGTCAGACCATAACACAGTTCACATTTAAGTGTCACAATAATTTGACTAAGAGGAAAAAAGAAGAAGACAAAGAATCATTTAAAAGCTCCTAGTGGCTTCTTGTGTTAATAGACACACCTTGCCTGACCCCTGCACTGGTCTAGTAGGATGTAAATCTTATGTCATGTTTGTTAGTCCTGTGTGGGTCTTTCACATACCCAAGTGTCTCACCGATACGCTGCAAGTTTAGGAACAGACAACTGAACTGAAGCCCAGTCAACTGCTTTAGCTGTGAGCTGAATCAGACCCCAGGCTCCCCTGACTGCACTGCCTGGCTCTCCTCTGACGGTAGTGGCAAGCTTGACTGCTGGCTGGCATATGGACACCTACATACAGTCATCTCCGTTTGGATATCTCACTCCATAGACAACTTCCCGAGCTCTGGCAAATGAGTGAGGTGACATATCATGACAAGAAAAAACAAACAGTCATGTGCAGCTGAACAGATCTCCTGTGTCACACACACGCACTTGCAGACCCTAATAAGCAGGTCTTGTCGTGCTTCAGATTCTTACTTCCTATTCTTGTAAAAAGCACATCTCTGGAACTGTCTGCTTTGTTCTGAATTTCAGACATGCAGTAAGGTGACAGAAGTTTCACGTGTTTTTACTGGGATCAACACTTCAGCCAGTTTAAGCAAGGCATTAAGAACCAAACAACTGAGGGGTTTTTTCTGTTGTAGACTATGTTTTTTAACTGTGCTGAATTAGATTCTCGCTTAACAGGTGCTTCCCACATCCTCAGATAAGCAGGTTCTAAAAGTGCATGATAAATGTTGCATGCAAAAATGTAATTAAAAAACTAAAATATGATAATACTCGAGATATATCGTTCTTCCTTCCTTTCTTCCATTCTTTCTTTCTTTCCTAGAAATTGACTGGTTTTCCCTTTTTTATCATCTATTCTACTACGAAGATATTATTTGTAATGTATATGCAGTGACTGAAGAGAGTGAAAGTGCTGGTTTTTACTTTATTCCACCTCAGTCAAAACAATATGATGTTATAAATGATCATTTTACTTTGTATATGTAAAAGTAAGAATCGCTTAGAATGTAAATCACTTCAGTGACACTATTAGAAAAGCCAAAGTACTTTAGAATCTGTGGTTTCTAATATCTTTATCTCTTTACATTTTGGCTAACCAGGAAACACAAACTGAAGCTTAAGGAAGCCCATTAACAGTTTGACATGCACTGATTTATGCCATTGAGACCTACCCACTTGTCAATTAAATTTTATGTTTCATAGTTTCAGTCTATAGCAAAAAAAAAAAAGGGTGAAACTCTTTATTTTATTTTTTTTTTCACTGAGGAGGAAATGTGCAAAAAACCCTATTGTTTTGTTGGATTTTAGGATGTACAATTTCAGTTGCAGCCATATGAAAAATGCCCAGTGTTCACTTGTGTGGGTCTGCAGCCGGGCTGAAGAGAAGGGGGCAAGGAAAAAGGAGAGCTACATATGAATTCAGTTTGGAATTTTGTGTGAAACTTGGATAGCACAGCATTGCACTCTGCAAGACAGCGTTGGTATTAGCTGGAGACTTAACCAAAGCTTCAAACACAGTCAGCTCCTACTGATGATTTAAGGAGATTTCAGGGTGAATCAGCTTACTTTGGCCCTGTGCCCAGAGCAGATTTTACTGTCACTGGAATGCTTAAGGCTTCAGTTGACTTTGGAAAAAGCTTTGGGTTGTAGGTTCCCTGTGCCACTCCAGGATTGCTAAAGACTTGTCTGAGGTTAACTACAAAGCTTCATTCTCCCTAGAATGGGAAAACTTTGAATGGGGCCTGTAGTCCCATTCATTTGGACAATACTCAATTCCTGGGGCAGAGCCAGCATTCACATATGCTCCTATATCCTACTTAAAATTGTTTTACCAGAATGCTTAATGTATCCCCACTCCTTTGATTACTGCAGTCTCCACCACAGATTGCCAGAGAGAAGAGAAAAGCTGAAACACATATCATAGGCCAAATTTTGCTGTTTTAGAAATTAAATTCACATTTTGCTCCTAGGGTAAAGGATGTCTCTAGTTGGATGCCAAAGAAACATCCTTTCTCCACAGCATGAGCCTAATGCAAGACACCTTTTTGAGATCCTTGACATGCAGATACTTGATAAGATCCTATAGCTGTTGGGAATCCTTGAGTGTGACAATGGAAACATTAGCTGGGCAAGGATTATCAGTGGGAGGAAAGAGGTTTTTCATTTATTTCTAGTGTAAACAGGGGGCAGAAAAGATGCCCTGGAGGAATATAGTCTAAAATGGGTTATTCATTATCTCAGCTGGTGTTTCTGAATCCTTGGCCTAGCTTCCACCTAGCTCTGATGAAACCTTTCTCCTTACCAGCAAGGGCAACTTGTATTAGCATAGAAGAAAAAGCACTATATCTTTTTGTGCTGAAAATGGAAAGATACTTTATTTCAAAAATTATATAAATCACACTTGTATTAGCGACAAACAGGAAACATACAGAAACAAGTTGGTTTCTTTTTGTTTGGTTGGTTTGGGGGTGTTTTTTGTCTTTTGTTGTTGTTGGTTTTTTGGAGGGGGTTGTTTGTTTGTTTTGGTTTGTTTTGGTTTGGTTTTATTTTAATACAGTAATTTTTCTACCACTTTTATATTCACATTAAAATTATAAAAAAAATCACTAATATTTTCTGTCTCTTTCATACATTTATGCTTAGGAACATCATTGTCTCAGAATAAAGATTCTGGGGGACTGTTACTACTGTGTGTCAGGGCTGCCAGAACCTCGCCAGGATCATGCACACTGCTGTGTTGAAATGGGGCTCAGCATGATCAAAACTATCAGGTAATGCTTTTTTTTTCCATTCTTCCCGATTCATTGTTTCTGCCTGAACTTCTTCCCTGAGAATGCTATTACTAGACAAGTAATTCTTATGTTGGATCAGAAACCTCAGGATTGTCACTGTGAAAAGGGCAAGACTTTTTTGATCTATGTAGTGCATGGGAACAGTTACTGAATTGTTTTATTAACCTGTTCTGCTTTAGAGATGTAACACAATAGCTGTGTGTGCATTGCAAGTGAGAGGTTTCACAGTTCTTGACAGTTCTCATTTTGTACTGTTGTCTTTATCAAGAGGAGTTTGAGGAGGAGGAATTGCTTCCTATAATCCCCTTAATAAAATTAAACAACAATATAAAAACAAAATAGACAGCTGTGACTATCCTTTAGCCTGGAAACTAACTCATAGACAAACTCATAAGCACTGAGATTTGCCAGATGAGCAAATTTTACCTGTTAAATTAGGTTGGTGCTTAAATCCACAAGCACTGGAAGTGTTTTAATTAAGGGATGTGTTCTCATCATGTAAATATAATTATGTTGCTGATAGATTATTGTATTTTGATGCAATTATACTTAATAATAACCATGTTTCAGTAGTCCATGTGTAGAGCTTGTCCAGTGAGTTACCATGACAGTGGCTGACATCTAATGCTCCGAGAAAGGTTTTCTCCATCTTTTTAATCCTTGTAATTTTTTATTGGTATAACATGTCAAAGTTCTTGAGTTTCTCATATCCAAATAATTTTTCATTCACTGTTTTTTTATAAAACATTGTAGCCTAACACAAGTATTCTCTTCTTTCTGTGGGTATATTGCTGTCCAATCTCTTTATCTGCTTCTTTTCCAGACTGCTTTGCCCCTTTAATCTGAGTCTGTCTTATGACATACATCAGACAGTTAATGCATACTGCAGCTACATTACTGAGCTCTTAATAGAGAAAGAATTTTACAAAAATTAATTAATGAAAAAATCTAACTGAATAATGGTTATGCAACAATGATATCTAAGAAGGCTGGATTCAATTATCGCAGACTAAATATTGCACAAAGTAATCAATATTTTGCTTCTGGAATCCCCACAGTGAAAGTGAAACGAATTAGAGAACACAGTGATGAGAAAAAATGTACCGGCATTGTTAAAATTTCTTGGAGACACATATCAAAACTTTTGTATTTGCTTGGTAATACCACCTGCAACCAACCCATTGTAAGTCCTTTTCCTTCTAAGACATTAAATTTCTCTGAATCTCCTTACCCATGTGCAATGAAGTCTATAACACCTTGTGCCCTTTCATGAATCGGGTTGTGAAGGCAGTAATCCAGTAGAAATGATGGTCTATTTTTAGTATCTTAAATGACAGCTATAGTCATTCGGAGCCATGAAACCAAAGTCCACTGGGGCTTGGGTCATCCATCCCAGACTAA
The DNA here is from genome assembly GCF_003945725.1 of Corapipo altera. NCBI lineage: Eukaryota > Metazoa > Chordata > Aves > Passeriformes > Pipridae > Corapipo > Corapipo altera. The sequence goes on from NW_020884892.1 coordinate 5,332,760, forward strand.
TTTAGTTCAGATCTCCTCCAATTTGTTTGATAATCCCAGTATGTGAATTTCTGTCTATTTAATGAGCATGATGTTACTGATCCTAATGTGTGCTTATATAGTTGACAGGGAGGACCATCCTGCCATGGAATATTAGAAATACTTAAGTCCACGTTTCTGAGAGAATTTAGAATTATCTACAGTCTATTATTTAGAATTAAGAAAGTAAATGTCTTTCTTAGTTAAGATGAAAAAAATCCTTTAAAGAAAACTGAGCTTTTATGATATTCGTCCCTATGGAATTTTATCATATTTAAAACCTGCTGGAAATGACATTTTGATGATTATAAAATTTTTTATCTTCATCTGAACTTTTTACAAAATAAATATTTTGTATGTCTAAAATAATAGGGAGACGATTCAAGATATGAGAAACCACCCTTCAGATTCAACAGGTACATTGAACTTATACAGACAAACATTTCTCTCCACTGACAACAGGTAGTTGATAACATTGTAGTGATCAGTACTAACACTTCTGGTGAGGCAGTGCCCAAAAAACCTATGACCTCAGGGTATCATTGCCAAATATTCCTTCCAGTCTCCTTGATGACTTCACGGTCAAAGGGATTAGAACAAGAATATCAAATCCATTCATTACACAACATGTAAAATAAATCTACAGGGACAGGTTGTCTCACAAGGGACTTCTGAGTGTTTTCATTCAGCTTGCACCCACCCATATATCTAAATTGTTAATTTATTGTTAATTGAGCGTCTACATCTTGATTTTATGCTCATATACTGAGGATCTAGACTTGAGTTTTGCAGCTCCACTTCTCTCTTTGAAAATGAACTGTTCAGAACTCAACAGAATAATCCAAGAAAGGTTATGATTTTCTCTGTAATGATTTTTTTTCATCACTATACCTTGTTACAAATCTTACAAAAGAAAAGCTATTATTGTTATTCTAATCTGTCTTCTTGTACTTTGCTCCATTAACGGTTGAGAACAATTGAAAGACAACTTTCAACCATGGGAAGGTTCCATGAAATCTGATATTTACTCCAAAGTAAGGCAGCTTTGCTCCATCACATTTGAGCATGAGCAAAAATCCTAACTCCATCTGTCTTGCAAAACCCAACATCCTCTAAATTCTCATTAGCTTCAACTGGAAATGCAAATTAAAATAAAAATAATAAGCTCTTCATGAGGGGTTCATTTGTTTAGCTGGTTCTAATACCTTTTCACATGCAGCACAACTCTCCTTGTGTTTAATTTTATTGTATTAATGCCTGTCTGTACTGACAGCTGATAGAAATGAGATACTAGTGGAATGTTTAGTCATCAGATGATAATGTTTCATTTGCACAGTTATCACACAAGCTAAGTGGGTGTCAGAGATAACACCACCTTCTCAAATGTCCTTATTCTTAACATCTCTGTGACTGGGAGGAGAAGAGGGAGGTATGTTCTGTGAGGCTCAACTCCTCAAGGACTCGCCTTCACAGTATAAAAAGGGAAATCGCACAATACCTACAACAGTGGAAATTCAAACAAACCTTTGTGCTGGTATATTTGATTGGTAAATCAAAGAGTCCTGAGTGGTTTCATTTGTTGGATTATTTCCCACTAAAATACCAGCTTAAAGAGTAATTATTATGACAGAATAAATAGTTCCAGTATGCAATATAAACTAAACTCCAGAAATTAGATAACAGCTTGTCTTCATTAAAAGTCTGTAATTAACTACTAATATTAAGATGTATTCATGAGAGAGGGAAATAAAGGAAAACTAGAAAAAAAATCAAACCAAAACCCACAACCAAAAATATCTCAAGACACCACAATTATTTCAGATGATCTCACTGTCTGACCTGCAGGTTTCCTGCCCCTTAGCATGAAAAAGATGCTTTTAACTTCATCTGTTGAGTATTAACAAAAATCATGAAGTAATCAATGATTGTTAAAAGAGTTACTCAGGCAGTAAAATAGCCAGAAATTGTTTTCATATTCCATTATTAGTAATTCATTATTTAATTATATAATTAAATAATGATACAATTGATCCAGTTCTGGATTCCTTCCACAGATTATTTCTTCTATAATGTACAAGACTCTGCCATGACTCAGCAAAGTTTGATTCCCAGAAGAGAGAATAAGTCTTCACAAAACCAAAACCTAATGCTTACCTTCATTTCTGTGTGGTGGTGGAAAGGGACATTGCAAGATATTCACAAGTTCAGCCTGCACTTTTCAGACAGTTCTCAGAGTGAATTGGTTTCACACCAGACTTGATCATATTGTCACCTCCACGTGTCTGTTTCAGCCACTGACTGAATGAAAAGAGCATGAGGACAGTTTGTCTTTCCCTGTTTTTTCTGTTGGATGTCTATGTGAACTGAACCAGGTAGAGATGAATAGGTTTATGTACTTCTGAGACCACTTTCCTTTGAATGTGCCACCAAATACCATCAAAGCTATATTTGTAAAATAGTATAGAAGTATATATATTTTTATAACATAGTTTTCAAATGAAAAAGAAGAATTCTAATAATACTGTGTGTGGTCTCTTGTAATATGCTACATTCCTGCCTCTCAGAGCAGACTGACATAAGAAACAGGAATGTAGCAGTACTTTAACTCTGCCCATGTTGCTATAGTATCTGTCTGAACTCAGAGCAAGTCAGTTATATTAGTGATAAATCTGATGATATGAAACTTCTCTAGATAGTAGTTTCTGCTGACAGTGGATTCCAGCTTTAATTCCAAGTTAAACTCACCCTGGAGCTATTTTAAACTGGCTTCTTGGGATAGTATCTCCCTTAAATTGTAAATTCAACCTGTCTAAAGTTCCCCTACAAAGTGTTGCATCCCATAAATCATATTACCTGAGCTGTATTCTTTAAAGTGTTCAGTAGTTTAGTGCATCCTGCTATGCAGTTTTTTAAAAATAATGGATATCTCCTTCACAAGCATGACAAAGTTCCCAGAGTCCTACTGAGAAGGTTATTTAACTCAGTTCACCTACTACCCTCTCATGTCAGCACCAAAAAGCATTTTAGTTCATTTAGGAAAATTCCACAATTCTGTTGAGTCAAACCAAAAAGTTCTCGATGTAACTGAACCTTATGATCATAAGACAGTTCGGTTTGGAGAGGGCATCAGAAGTTCACCCTTCTGCTTAAAGCAGGGTCAGCTAAGACCCTTATTTATTTCAAGCAGAATACATACACCTTCCTATTACATCTGCATGAGGATAATAGCAACTATGACTTGATGGGTGAATTAAACAGCTCCAGGGAGTGTTTGCTGTGACTAAGAAAAAGTGGAACAGACTGGCCAACTCCATTTTTCTGAAATCTTTTTGCTTCCAAAACCAGGCAGTTGCATCCAAACTATCTACTGGAAATGATCTTCATCACGTGCAAAGTGTTGAATCTGGAAACAGGTTGTGAGAGAGTTTGTTGACCAGGAAAGAAACATTCTGGGGGTGATTTAAGTATCTCAAAGCATAGACAGAACCTTGCACAGTTAGACTGGTCAGCACAAACATAGCCAGTGCATCATTTTCTGAACCTGTAGAGTGTGAATTCCAGGGCATTCAGATTTTTGACAGCTACAGAAAAGGTTGAAAATCAGATTTCTGGCTTTTGACTCACCTTTTACATTAGAAAAATCTCTGATTAACAGCACAAAAATCAAATACCTATCAAAGAATGATGACCAGAAGGAAATGCCAAGATCCAACTACAATCAATTACTTTTTTTTATCACTTTCTGGACTAAAATTAGATGAATGGCATGAATAGCATCAGTCATGGTTACCTCATCCTGGATAAGATGTCAAACCGCTTGTGAACTAAACAGGGCTGCTTTATAGATCATCAATAATGCATCTTCATGCATGCACTTTGTCAAAGTATTTGCAGAGATCTGTAAAGTAGTTGAAACAAATACATTTTTTTTAATTAGAAGTTTCATTGACAGTTGAATAAATTTAAGAGAGAGAACTAAAAGATGTGGAACACCTGAGCTTATGCAGAATGAACTCTGTTCATTTTTTCAGTATCTAGTACATGCTATTATTTATGAGAAGCTTTTTCTGAATGAATTAGAGCTACCACTATTGATGAAGGTGATCCAAGCTTTATTATCTCAAAGGTTTTAAGTGCTTTTTTCCTATAGTTATATATAAACAAGACCTCCTAAACTAAGTGGTAGTCTGGCTATTAGGGAGTTGGATCTGACCATGATGAAGTCCCCTTCTTTACATAATTCAGAAATCTGTTTTACCCCATACCACTCTGAATTTTAAAGAAAAAAAATACTTATAATTCCATAGCTTTTTACATATTAATCAATCCACTCACATTTAAACTACAACCACTTATTCTTTATTCAGTTTAATACCTTACAACAAAAGGTTAACTGTTGTTTCCACAGTTTTTCAACAGCTCTGCTCTTTCTTATGTTGCAAATAATAAATATGAGCCATACTAGATCAGTCTTGTGCTTTGATTCAATCCTGGACAAGGCTTTTTAAATACATCTCAGGTTGCCTTTGGCTCCATTCAGGCAGGTCCCCTCATGCAATTAGTTTCCCATCTATCAGCATGAGAGCACATTGCTGTGCAGGACGAGTCAGAGGAGGATCCAAAGACAGGGCCCTGCAGCCTCACCAGCACTGCAGCAGAGAAACAGAATGTCCCTCAACCAAAGACTGCAGGCAGGGAGCCAAATCCACAGTCAGGTGATGAAGAGCTGAGATCTAATATCACCTGAGCAGCACACAGAAAGAGTTGCTGTGAAACTGTGGAAGACAACAGATAAGGTAAGGGGGATAGGACCTTGATTGATATCTCTTAAACACTGATAGGCTTGGGACATTAACGCCTCTCTAAGCCTATTTCACAGTTTGACCACCATCTTGGTAAAGAAATGTTTCCTAATGTCCAGGCTGAACCTCCACTGATGCAGTTTTGGACCATTCCCATGTATTCTATCACTGGATTCTAGTGAGAAACATTCAGCACCTCCCTCTCCCCTTCCCCTCCTCAGAAAGCTGTAGAGAGCAATGAGAATCCCCCTCAGGGTTCTGTTCTCCAAACTAGACAAGCCCAGAGCCCTCAGCCGCTCCTCACAGGATGTGCCTTCCAGCCCTGTGACCAGCTTTGTTGTGCTCCTTGGGATGCATTCAAGGGCCTTCACATCCTTCTTAACAGGTGGGTCCCAGCACTGCACAGAGGGCTCCAGGTGAGGCCACACCAACACTGAACACAGTGGAATAATCCTCTCTTTTGTCCAGCTGGTCGTGCTGGATGGGGTTTGCCCTCTGGGCTACCAGGGCACACTGCTGACTCCTGTTGAGCTGCTGCCCAGATCCCTTTCTGCAGGGCTGATCTCCAGTCACTGCTCTCCCAGTTTACATTCACGCCCAGTGTTACTCCATCAGGTATTTGGACTTGCTAAATTCCATACCATTGATGATTGCCCAGTGCTAGTATTTGTCCAATGTTAAATACTAATGTTTATTGGCAATTAAATGCTTTATTACTTAAAACATAAATTGGTAAAATAGAGTGTGTGTCTATATATGCGTAGGGAAAGATTACATAAATATATGCCATTAAAACATTTTATTAAACGTAAGGTCCTCTTATTGAGTGCATTTTTCAATGAAAAGCTTCTTGCTCAATTCCCATAGATACAGTTAGCTTTTATTTCAAGATAAGGAAATCAGACATAAAACAAGAAATAATTATCTTAGTCTGAACAAAAGAAAAAGGCAGGCTGGGGAAATAATCATGTAGGGAGTTGTGTGATAATTCCTCTGACAGTTATGAGTGTTAGTTTAGGTATTTTTATACAATATAAAAATTCTTCAAAACAGATTGCAAATCACAGTGGTCTCACTTATCTTAGCTGTTCTTACAACACTTAAAGTGTCTCAGTGTGGAGGAGTTGTTCCACATCCCGTCTTCCAGAGACAGGTGTTTGTTTGTTTGATTTTGATATTTCATCCCTCTAGTTTGCAAAGCAATAAAGACATTTGTAAATGAATATTATGAACTTGAAGTACTAGAACACAGATAAATTCCATTTCAAGGCTTCTTTTTTATTATTTTATGGTCAACTTTTTAAAATCTTCTTTTAGATGTCTGAAATACGTGGACTTCCTGATAAAATGAATGGATCTTGTTGTAGGCAAACAAATGCACTGGGACTTATCATATACCTGACTTTCTCCAAGCTTTCATAATATTCAGGAAAGAGAAATAAAGATGAATTTCTTATTTTCAATTCTTCACAGTTTTATACATTTTCTCTCAATTTTAGAACTCTTCTTTCTTGTTTGTTTTTTTCCCCTTACAAACAGAACTGATGCTCCATTGCAACAATGAAAGGCCAAATATTGAATGCAGTAAGCAATTTACCCTTTTCTCCTCTAGAGAAAATCTATCAAGGTCATGACTGAGGCATCTGAGGCAGTGGCAGTTAGCTTCAGAGTTGTGAAATAGAGCTATTTATTCTTTGTCTGCCATGTGGTGTGATCTTGCTGTGCTTCTGTTGACTTCAGTGACCACAGAACTGAGAGTCTCTACAGAGAAACAGCAGCTTTGTTTGTAGAGCAACAGTAGCAGCATGAGTTTATTATCCTCAGCACACTCTTCAAATATTAATGAACATGAGCTCTGACACTATTTCTGGTGCAAATAATTATTGTCACACAGACAGAATTGGAAAAGTGGTGTTTTTGTCATCCCAGTGGATACAGCTCAATTATTTTAGTTGTGAACTTCCCAAGGTGATAGAATCACAGAATCACTAAGGTTGGAAAAGACCTCTGGGATCATCAAGCCCAACCTTCAACCTAATACCACCATGCACACTAAATCCTATTACAAAATGCCTACTCGTTCTTTGAACAATTCCAGGGATGGTTATTCCACCACTTCCCTGAGAAGCTCGTTCCAATGCTGAACCCTCTTTCAGGGAAGAATTTTTTCCCAATACCCAACCTGAACCTTCCCTGGTATATCTTGAGGCCACTTCCCCTTCGCTAGTTCCCTGGGAGAAGAGGCAGACTCCAAAGAGCCCAACCATTGTTGTCGAGCCCCAACATTAACCTGACGGTGTCTGTCATTGATGTGCTGAAGTATCTCAATACTGATTTGGAAGAAATATTTATTCCTGGGTCTAAGACACCAATTAAGGTGCCTGTGGCTGTGTACAATATCTGTGATCTCATATCAGAAGAGGAAGATACTATTTTAACACAGTAACATTCCCTTTATAATCAACAGACATATTAGTTGAAAACAGTGCTGTGACAAAGTCCCTCTTCTGAAACTGTAAACAAATATGCCCATGTGTGTTTACTTTTGAGGTGAAATGGTCTTTGCCATCACAGAGAATGGAAGAAACTGATTTTAAACTTACACGGTTATTACGACAGAGCAATCAGTATTCTGGTCAAATCTACTAAAAATAATTACACTTTGCACAAAAAATAACTCTGGAAAATTCCAACCAATAAAAAAACATTTTTGAAAATTTGAAAATAATTCAAAAACTACAGCAGATAATACAAACATACACAGGTTTGATGAAAACAGTTTTCATACTGTTCCTGAATTGTCTTTTATAATTCCAAGCTAAAGGAGTCAATAAGTCCAACAAAATACTTTCACTCAGGCATGTTTTTCTCTTTTCTCTCTTTCTATCTGACCAGGATAATAAGTGTGCCACTGAGCCATTCATGCAATTAAGTGCTTAATGATAAACTGGCTTTTAGAGCCATTTTATCACTATGTGTACTTTGCTACCTAGAAATTTATCTCTTCATTTTGCAGGCTAGGCTGCACTTTACAACAAATTGACATCATTTTACATCATATCCTTTTCTAAAAGATAGGGAAAACTGTGGTATATACTCCATATGGTCTTTTTTCTTTCTTTTTGTGTTTTGTTAAACAGATATGTAAGGTCGAGAACGAAGCACGACATTGACATGAGAATAGGGATACACTCGGGATCGGTTCTGTGTGGAGTGCTGGGCCTGCGGAAGTGGCAGTTTGATGTCTGGTCATGGGACGTGGATATCGCAAACAAACTCGAGTCAGGTGGAATTCCTGGGTAAGACAAGGTGTATTTCCCACAGTCAGAAAACATTGCCAACACATTACACTGTTAACCTTGCCAACAGATTAACTATCTTACGTTATTTCATCAACTATGACCTCTAATCAGAAAAGGTAGAAATGGTCAGCTTGCAGAGGCATTTGGAAAGACAGGACAAAAATATTTATTTTTCTTTGCCAACCTTGATTTTCTTAAAAAGATCAATTTTTGTTTTCAGCCCATATAATACTCAGAGGTAGCCCAAATTTCCCAGTTAGGTGTTGACCATGAGGTTTTCCAGGATTCATTCTCTCATCCTTTGCATTCAAATGATATTATGAGGCACAAGGCTATAATTTCTTTTATCTCATAATGCACAAAGTGTGTGAAGAATTATGTGTTCATAGGTCAGTAGGATAGTAACAAGTTATTATGAACAGCAGGCTTTCCAGGTAGTCTTTTATATAATTTGATGCTTTAGTAGATGTTTTGAGGCATTTTTCTCAACCTGTCTGTATGTGAAAATGTATGATTTTCCACTGAGCTGCCTGGTTTTTCTGTGTCTGAGTGTCTGATGCAGATGATTCACCTGGAAGTTGAATGTATTTCTGCCTGACATGGTCTATATATCACACTAGTTGGGAAGGTGCAAATCCTAAATCTGAAGCAATAGTAGTGATTGCAGAAATCTTCTGTTTGTTTTCAGTTCCACCTTCCATTGATGAAAAATGTAGAAAAATATCACCTATACAATTCAATTTTTAGTCATGGAATTTAGAGGTAATAGCAGCAAACAGCTTTATGTGGAAAAAGTCTAAGTGATGCTGTCACCTTGAATGACAGAGATTTTAAGTCATCAAAACTGAGTCATGTGCTCTACTCCCTACACACACATCAGGATCTGTCAGAGCTGTCATGTTCCCAGGAAGTTGGAAGGAAATTTGCTTCATATTTTGCAAATGCAGGCCCCTTCCACAGTTCTATATAGTAAACCTTTACATTAATATATATTCTTGGAATCAGCAGAAAATGAAACACTGCATGTTCTGAGAACAACTTCTGTACTCTGCATATGCCACCGGTGCATAAAATTTCCCAAAAAAAATTTATTGCCTGTTGCTTATCCCACTTGGTAGCCCTGGATGACTAAGGTGCTGCTTTGTTAACACGAGCAGACAAATCATCTAAGTTTCACTATCTGCACCAGCGAAAAGCATAGGCTGTTGCTGTTAATGTGTGCAAGTTGTATGGCTATTAATGAATAACCCAGAAAATGCGCAATCTTGCTGTATATAAGATGCCAGGCTGGGTTTCAGTCTATCAGAGCAGAGTGATTTCCACTCCTGGCTATCAGTGTGTCAGCACAACAAAGCCTGTATGTGATAGCAATCCACGAAGTCCCTTAGAATAGTGGTTTACATCAGAGTTTCCTAGTGCACAGAGCAGATTAATAGAGCACTTAAGTTCATTTCAACCTCTCCTTATTTCTTTCTGCTGCCAGCATTCAAATCTCCCTGTTTGCCATAATACCAAGGTCATTCCCATTCCCAGAGCTGCTTCACCAGAAACACTTCCCTGGGGTTATGCCCGGTCTTGCTCCCAAGGTGTGAAACAAGAGCAAAGATGAACCACAGCCCTTTCCTCAGGGCATAGTCGAGGGAGGCAGCTTAGGATGGGGAAGATCCTTCCACTGCGTCTGGGAGCATGAAAGAAGGGGCTCACCTCTTTCCCTCAATGGCTGCATGTCACCCTGAGACCTCCTGGGCATGGGTGATGTGGGGAGAGATTGCCCCTGAGTGAAGCAGCATAAGCCAGCAGCTCAGCTACCATGGGAGAAGGCAATTATGAGCATTGAAGAAAAGCAATAATTTCTGTTTTTCTGAGAGGAAAAAAAAAGTGTCCACAGCACCTGAGAAGGAAACCATATAAGATCCTATAGTGTTATTTCAGTGACATTTTTCTACCATGATCCTGTATTCTGATAGTCTTTGCCTGGTGTATGGAGGTATTCATCTATGGTATTGAGTTACATAAAACCTAATAAATAATTTTCCAGGATGTTTCAATGACAGGTATCATCTAACACTTTGGGCTTGATATGTTTTCCACAGTAGGACAGGCTATAATCTTTGACTTCAATACTCAGGTTCCCTGTGTACTGTATTTGTCTAAAATTAGAAAGATGTCTGTTTGTTACACATTTTAAGTTTTTTTAAGCAAGCAGTGCAAAAGGTGAAACCAGAAAATACTTTTTTAATCTACCAACTATTTATTAATATTTGGTCCATTTAAGGGTATTGCATCAATACCTATCTCCACACTCTGTTTAACGCTGTTATCATTTCCACTAAAAAATCCATATTTCAGGGCTGTATAATATAACCCTTCAAAATTATATTAGTTGAAACTAAGCACAAAGATAGTCACCTTGGCAACTAATGTATCGCTTTCTTTTTTTATTTTGTTTTGTTTTGTTTTTTCTTTAATTTTATGTTAGTACTTTACTTAAATCAATTTAGTCTATTTGGATTTCTAAGAGTTAGGAAATGTTTTGTCTTTCTGAGAGGTGTTATACTCTGCCTTTAAAGTCCAGGCCAAAAGTTGCTTGTATTTGAGAAACATTTTTAGTGAGTTTTATTGTAGTTTTACAATATTTGACTACAAAATACTACTTATCTCTGTGGTCATTATAACAGCATGATTTCAGAGCGAGAAAGATGTACAAGATCTGGGAAAAACAAGGGAAGCTGAGACAGGTTAAAAATTGGCTGGGATACAAAATTTTGATCTTTTAACTGGATACTGATATTTAATGCTCCACATAAACACGGTTTGTTCCAAATTCTGACACTCCTGGCAGCTTCACACTGCTTAAAGACAATCAGCACTTTATTTTCTGAAAATACATGCACATCATACATGCACTTATAGACTATAGTCTTTTACTCCATCAATATGAATTTAACCCTGTAATAGGATCCTTTAAGTTCCAGAAGGAAGTTCCCAAGGGGCGTGCTAGCACCATTTCCTTCACAGGAGATAAACCAAATTCTGGTGCCTCAGAAGAGCACCTCAGTATGTGTCATAAAGGAGTGATCAAGAATTTTAGCTGACTCTGAATTTTAGGAATCTATATGCAAGTCTGTATTTCAGAAAGTACCATGCACACAAAGTTTAAAGAATGAGCCAGTTTAAAGGTCACTGCAACTATTTGTTTGAGTTAGATAAATGTCTAATGAGCAACTCTTACTGCATTTATGATGCAGCATTGTGAAGTATAACATACCTGTCCATGTTCACGTGCTTTAGAGGTGTCTACAATTTATCCTACATGTATGAACTTGAAGATTTCTCAAAAATAGAAACAAGAAAGCCCCTACCAGTTTTAGTTGGAAGACATCCAAATTCCTATCATGTTCTTGCAAAATCTGAGCTCTTAAATTCAACTTCACTTTTGCCAAATCTTTTTGAGTTCATTGCTTAATCTCTTAACAGAAATTATTACCACACTTACCTTTGTATAATTTCCCTATTTCCCTAATTTACCACAGGTGCAATCATATCACTAATTTCAATGCCTAAGCTACCTCAGGTAACAGAAGGAAATTAAAGAGCTTCACATAAATTGGTCTAATGCGTACCATATATTTTTCTTTCACCATATGAAGTGCCAATTTTTGTTTATTCTGAATACCATTTTACTCAGGAAGGTCTCCCTTTAAAGAATTACTGTGAGTAAAGGTGTCAAGTGTGAATGTCAAAGGGCTTTTTCCTGTGACAAGACTTTGTCCATTCATGAGATCCTATTGATGTGAACATGTCTTCAGAGTACTTGCCCCCAAATAAAGTTCCTGGTTTTGAATACATTATTTTAATTTTCTTCATAGAAAACATGGTATATAATAGAATCCCTTCTATTTATCCACGATGTTAAACACTGCACAGAGTTCAAAAACTCCTTCTTACCTGTGTATACTAGAGCACAATCAGTATTTGCTACTCCTTTTTTCACTTATGCAGGAGAATTCACATCTCCAAAGCCACTCTGGACTGCCTGAATGGGGATTATAAGGTTGAAGAAGGGCATGGCAAAGAGCGTAATGAATTCTTGAGGAAGCATAACATTGAGACTTATTTAATTAAACAACCTGAGGAGAGCCTATTGACTTTGCCTGAAGATATTGTGAAAGAGGCTGTCAGCTCCTCTGACAGGAGAAACAGTGGAGCTACGTTTACTGAAGGATCTTGGAGCCCCGAACTTCCATTTGATAACATAGTGGGAAAACAAAATGTAAGTCAAACTTCCTTTAATGTCATCAAGTAAGAATGCATGTTTGAGTGTACTTTAATAATGGAGGCCTCAGAGGAGACAAATTCATCTTTAACTTTTATTCTAACACGTACTGTAAAAGCAGAGGATTAAACAAATTGTTTCAAGGCAATTCAATTGTTCCGAACTGGGGAAATGCCAGTGGACCAGAGGTTTTGGGTTTGTTTTTCTTTTCTGACTAAAATTAAATACCACACAGCTTAGTTTTAATTGAACCAGTCCATGAAAAAGTAAATTAAAAACAAAGCTAATGTTACTAAACTAGCTGGGACATTCTAGTCAAAGTGTATATCTCATTGCATGGTTTCACTGCACTGTTCTCAAGTAAAGGGATGAGGGAAACAATGCTTTGCCAAAAGCATAGTATAAGTTATTAATATATGAGGGAAAGAAAAAGATCTACCTTTAAAAAGCATCTTGTGAAAACAGGTTGTGTGTTTTTCCACTTTTTTTCACAAAAAACATTAAAACCTGATACTCTAAGACATAGTTAAGGTTCACTAACAGATGAATTAGTCTCTGATGTCATGTGTAGCTCAATAGAAATATGAGATAATAGCAACTGCTCCTGATCAGATCTTTTCCAAAAACACTGCATGGCTAATTGCTAGCACCCTGGCAACCAGAAATTCTGGTACACTAATAAAAATCATTTTATGAAGTCTGCTTGGTTAGAAGAATTAAAGATGAAAAGGTTAAAATGCCCTCAGACTCCACTCTTTTTCACTGCACTTGAAAGATCGATAACTCTTTATGAAGCAAGGCCAGCTGAAGCTTTCTTCCATTTTCTTTGAGAGACCTGTAATGACATGATACATTCTTTCTTCTACTGCACAACCTTATTCCTACTTGTCTGAACTGTCTGTTGAACCTCAAGCATTGTTGTGTGGAGATCTTGCTTTGTCAGCTGTCTTCTGCTTCTTACAAATGTGCTCAGAAGTGATAAAATTTCACAATCAATCAGCCCATGGCAGTGTCTTCGTCTCTTCAAACTGAAATTGAGCATGGCATAGTTTATATAAAACACCTGTCTTATATATGTTCTGTACATCTGTGTATCTGCATGTATGCTGCCATTTAGTATTCTCTGTATCTTGTTGACCTGTCTCTATATTCTCCTTTCATTAGTAATAGAGGTATGGGTGCATGCTGCTGTGAATATCTCCTGACCTGTCTCTATTTCTTCTTTTTTCCCTTTAAGATATTCCAATTTCTGTAGTTCAAAAAAATCTATGTGGTGTAGGCTATAATTTCATTGATTGTTTTCTCATCTAAACATGACCTTGATGCTAACAAAGACAAGGAATGAAATAAAGTACTAGTGTTTTTATTCAATTATTGAACAACTCCTGCACCATACTAGTAAAAAGGCCACAAAAATAATTGAAATAGGCATAGCTAAACAGTTGCTTTAAAGCATATTTTTGTCTCATGGCAATAAACAACCCATTTTTAGAGCAGTTTCTCACTGTTTTTCAAGAACTTAGGTTTCTGTTGGAAGTAGATGTAATTTTTTATAACACAGTTTTACAATAAGCTTTTTGGTGGAGATAAGATTTTAAAAATCTGCTATTCCATGTATGATTCAATTGTTATGTAATTTTCAATTTACAGCTGAGAAAATAGAGAGTACTGCTCATAAATAATGTATTTCAGCTCAAAATTCAGATGATAGATTTAAATTATACTAGGATATAGTAGCTTTTTCCAGAGGTGTGTCAGTCTTGGACAGAATAAGCATTTAATAACATTAATTATGCAGCTTAAAGGTCACTGTCAGCAGCAGGCTTTGAGAATCCTAGTAGCAGCAACCCAACAATGAATCACTTCTGTGTGTTTGAATATTTGCCAATAGCATTTAAATTATTTCTTTACCCCATGTAAGTTACAGCAAATTTTGAGCAATGCTGATTACGTGTATATTACTTTTAGCTGTAGTTGTGTTAGGAAGCATGTGAAAAGGCAAAGTCTTTGTTGAGTTCTCATACCAAACTAAAATTCATCCCAATCCATGCTCATTACCTCAAACTCATTTTCTATGAGCAGCCTAAGTCGGTGTTGATATTGGAGAAGGGAACATGGAAGATGTGCTGATATGAGTAAGGAACAGAATAACCACTTTTTATGTAGGCAGTCACAGATATTAACAAAAACTACATCTGTCCACAGCACGTTTAGCACCATGTGCCTTGGTGAGGTGTCCTGGTGCTAATGGTGAGATAAGCCAAGAGTGCAAGTGTCTCCTCTAAAATTCAGACATGACCAATATGGATGGATTTTTCTGTTATTGAAAAAAGGGTCTGAGCATCTTTCTTAAAATAAGAAAGTTGGACAGAAGTTATTCTATGTCGAGTGAAGGCCTCCTCCTCTAAAATAAATTAATTGTTGTTAAAGTTGGATTTCTTCTGTGTGCCTTACAAAAAGAGTAGTTGAAAGCATAATACGATCAGTGTGAGTGGTGCTAGAGGCACCCGGTGGGCCTTTAATGATGTGAATTAAGAAAAAAAAAACATACGTAGAATGTCTTCTATAAGCATATTTTACTAGTGGTTGCAGTGAATCTTAACAGTTGTCACAAAAATTATACTAAAAGACTGCCAGAATGGCAGGCAAGTCTAAACAAAAGAGTGACATTGCGAACAAATGACCTGGATTTGTGTGCCTACTGACTGTCCCAGGTGTTGATCCCTCACACAGCTCAACTCCTAAACATAAGGATTTTGTGCCACTCGTGGTGCTCTAGGCAGCCTAAAATGATCTGTATGAAAAAGAGCCTTTAAAAGACCCATAATCATCTGGACTACCAGTTAGAAGGTCAGGTAAGAGACTCTGAGGTCTCAGGTAGTGCTGAATACTTCTGCTGAAACATGATGAGTAAGAGCTTGATTCAGCTTCTGGACTGTGGCTGCCCTTTGTAGTTCGAGAAACCTCAGAGCACCCCCACTGGTCCCCACCTGTAGCACATTATGTTCCTAAGTCTTGTGCCACATCTCCTGACTCCTGACTGTTGTCCAGGGTATCCCAGGGTATCTCAGCTGACCACAGCATCTGGAGTGTATATTGGCAGTACCAGAAGTTTAGACAGTGAACACCTAGACACCTTCATTTAGGTGTCTTCCTTTTGAATTAAATCCTACCTGCATCCTGTCTTTTTAGATGTGTGTATTTTCTTATATCCCTCCAAAACCCCGTGTTTGCAGTATGAAAAAAAAAAATAATACAAAACCTTCCTAGAGTTTTCTAAATGGCACTGATTAAAAATTTCCCTTCTTGTTGAGAGCAGGATGCTTGGACTTGTTGCAGGAAAACTTTGCAGGAAGGAAGTAAAATCTAATCTAAGCTGACATTTTAAAGTCTCTATAAAATATGTCTACTGTTGGAGTTTTATTATTTGTTTGCTTTCACTCATCCTCTTTCAGTCTCAGATGCAAGCTTGGCTAGGCTTTTCCCTAATAGAACCTTGTGTTTGTTCCTGCATGATGAATGGTTATTGTCAGCATCAGGAAACTTCAAAAGCCCATTGTGGAATTCACAACTGTATCTTCCATACAGCTGTTCATAAAAGTGTAGGAGAGGTAATAGGAACAACAAATGTTTCTTTATGTTGACATGACACAGTCTTAAAAGATGCACAGCAAAGAGGGGTATACAGACAAAAAATGCATTTAGAACATATTCTTGAGACAATAATTTGCATGACATTTTTCATTGTTGTTATTGCTAATTACAGGGAAGCAATTTTCTTAAGTAGGTGTATGGGTACGAGGAATAGAAAACTCCATGAAACACAAATATGAATTTCCTTGTTATCTTCTGAAAATAAATGCAAGTTCAGAATCTATTTTTGCACTAATACCACAGGCACCATAGACATAGTAGTGATATTATGTCATGTTAATCTACGATGAATTCTAAACCACTTCATACAATCTGAAGACAAGTCTTCCTATCAATCAAATCTTAAAATATAATTTGAAGCAAAATGTAGTTGTTTACTAGGATGAACTGAGATTATTTTTCTCATGTAAGTAAAACACGATGCTCAGCTAAAACATTAGGGACCTTCTCCACCCTCGTTTCCAGTGGAGAAGTAGAACTATGAGCTAATTCTGAGGAATCAATGTACACAACAACATCTGATGTGATCTCCTCCTTTAACAGTGACTTCAGGGCCACTTGTGCCATTTCAGTCACTAAAAATTAATAACAACTTTTAGCTCATTTTAAAAGAGATAGGAGAACTTAAAGTAGTGTGTAGTGTGTAATAATGTAGTATTTATCCATTTGACTCAATGGATTGTTTTCTCCAAGGTTAAGATACGGAGTCAGGCATATCTGAAACTTCAGTATGAGAAAAGTTTCCTTGGTACTGATTTTTTCTCCAAATGTTGATGATACTGATTTGCTAGACAGAAGAAGGGAAGATTTGAGTAGAGTGGTTTGCCAAACCTTCACAATTTAAGTCATTTTTTTACTAAGTGAACAGAAAAACTGTTTTTCACTTAAACAGAGAGAATATTTAAATCCTGATGCCCTTTTCTGCCTTATATTGGGGTCTCAAGCTACTGATGAAGAGATGGAACATGAGATACTATCTGTGACTACCTGTGACTATGGAGTCCATGGACTTGATTTTAGGACTGTAAGGATAGTTGCCACTTTGGGTTTGGCAGTGAGTACCTGAGACCCTTCCTGTGTTTAAATATACTCTCCAAGATTCATCAGAATGTATCTGGGGAGGATGGTTTGAATATGAACAAGGGTAATCTCCCTCTAGCATTTGTATGATCCAAAAGAATTTGCTTTACTGGTTTATCTAGTGACAATACATCCTAAACTCCTGCTTCAACAATGCCCAATAGGAGGTACAGCTGAAGGTCTTTATAGTAAGGACCTATGGAATAAATTTTCTCAAGCAAAAGTGTATTTCTTATCCATATTAATTCTGAAATGTCTTGTGGTATCTTTTCCATTCATTAACATTTCCTAACCATTGGGAGTATCACACCGGTAGAATTTTTGCTATTCAAGTGGGACAGAGCTGCTTCACAGTGGTTTGTGTCAGGAAGTGATACCATGAAAACAGGAATGAATTATTCCCTTTATGAAAACTAACTCTTTGCTGAAGGTGAAGCACCCTTCATACTATCTCTGTTAGAATTCCTTTGCGAAGCTATGCAAAAGTATTTTCTTTTTTTTTCTTTTGATTAGTCAATGAAGTACCAAAGGAATAATGTATTTGAGACAATATTTAAAATAATAATGTGAATTACAGTTAAATTAAATCATATAGCCTAACTGCAATCTAGATTGGCTGACATATATCAGTAGTGAAGAAGAACATACTATTTGAAAACTCACACTAAAGTAATCAGAAATGTCACCTTCTTCACTCCTGACTAACTGATCTGTTCCTTAACTATACACATACAGCAACTCTAAGATAAGAAAAACCTCATTAATCCTGTTTTGTGACTTTTGTTTTCTGAATTTTGTTTTCTGTATTTTCCATTTCTATTTACTAAAATTGCTCCCCTCATGCATGCTCTAATATTGAAATAGCTGTATTTGGAAAGGGGAATATAGTCCTAGTGCTCAGTGCAGCAGCAAACCTCCTAGTCTGTATTAAAGAAGGCATCAAAGTAATCCCCTTAATGTACTGTATGTGTTTAGTGGAACAGACTTATTATTTTACACTTCTGTAGATTTCATTGAATGAATTGCATGGAATGCTGTAATGGTTTGCAATGCAACATGATCTAAAACATTGCATTTTTAACCCAAGGGGACCAGCAGGTTTATTCTGTTTGCATGTGCTTTCCCCTAGACTCTGGCTGCCCTAACAAGAAATTCAATAAATCTGCTTCCAAACCATCTTGCACAAGCTTTGCATGTCCAGTCTGGGCCTGAGGAAATTAACAAGCGAATAGAGCACACCATCGACTTACGGAGTGGCGATAAATTGAGAAGAGAGCATATCAAGCCTTTTTCACTGATGTTTAAAGACTCCAGCCTGGAGCATAAGGTAGCTGGGTCTTGGTAGCTGCATTATTCACAACTCAAATTGTAATAAATGTTCACTGAAGCAGAGAAGCTGTAGGTTCTGGCTTGCATTGTTTGTTTTCTTGTTTTGGTTTTCTTTTTCATTTTGTTTCAGTTCTCAGAAGCTGGGATTGAGCTAGAGTTCATAATACATGGTGTCATGATACAGGTGTTATAATGCTGAAATGACTGCATTTCACTGTTGGAAAATAAGTCTACTGAGCGAACTTGCCTTCTGAACAACATCCATTTCCCGTGTTCCACTTGCTGTCAAGTATAAGCAGTTTTCTGTCAGATGACAGGTTACTTTGTCACTAACAGTGATTAAGCATGTTAATAAACTTACACTTCCATTAAAAAATATATCTATATCTATATAGATATTTTCCTTTCATTTAGTCACAGAATCCCTCTGATATCCTCTAGACAGCTGTTTTGCTTTTTTCAAGTCAATACTAATTTTTCAACTCTTTGTTTTAAACATCCTTTTTTAAAATTTGCTTCCAAGTGGTCAATATTGTTTGCATCTTTGCTGCTTCTCAACAGCAATATGATCTCACTAGTTTCTATTTCACTCTACATCCAGATGTAAGTTATAAGTTTAAAAAGACAAGGCAATGGGAGAATGTTCCTTGAAAGCTGATGGCACAGGGTGAGTGAGGTTGCACAGATCTCAAATAATTTCATTGACTTGTATGCTACTACAGTGCAGCAACAGCAGGTCTGCAGTATGATGTGCACTTGACTGAAAAGAAATGAAAATAATGGGGAATTGGAAACGTGGAGGCTCACTTCTCCATCATTGCTTTAACCTCCACTGGAAAACAGACTTTTTCACTTGACTTATGGTAGACTAGTCCTCAAGAAGTCTCTTTGGAGAGACCTTGAAGCATATCTAAGCCCTTATTGCATAAGCAATCCTGTAGAAGGAAAAAGAAATGTTTGTTAAAAAAAAATAAAGTATTCTATTTCCCCATGGGGATATTTATGACACTGAGACACAGGTAGAATACCCAAAGCCAAATTATCCACTAATAATTATCTAGTGAAACAGAAGATATGAAGACATTTCTTTCAGTTTGAAGACATTTCTTCAGATATGAAGACATTTCTTTCAGTAAAGCTTTCATGTAAAGCTGACAGAGACACAGAGGAAGGGAAATCCAAGAGTGCTGATATCAATTATCAATTATCAGCCACAACAAAAAAAAAAAGAAAACAAACAAGCAAACAAAAAACCCCCACCAAAACACAAAACACATCTATAAGAGAAGTGTAGAATTCAATTTAAATGTAATTTAAGGAGAAAAAAAAAGAACCCTGCTCTAATCCATCTCATTACACAGGTCAGATTTAAAATATTTATAAAGTTTTAACTGCATCTGGATAACAAAAGGTCTATTTAAAACTTAACATTTTTAGTAGGTTTGATACATTTTCTTCCCAGTATGACATTTCCAATGAAAAACTGTGCTGCAGTGTTTGGAAAGTGATGCTTTTGTTCAGTATTTCCTTAGGTGTTAATCCCCACCAGTAAACGCAGGTAATAAAAACACAAAATCTTTCCAGTAAAGTTGACTGAATCCTCTTTCTAGTTTCTAAATTAGGCCGGTTTTTCACATTACACACAGAAGTAAAGTTTTAAAAAATATCACTGCTGCTTTATTTGCTCTGGTACATTTGCTCTATCTAACCTCGAACACTTCGATAGCTGCTGGCCAGCAACCTCCTTGTTTCTGTTCAGGATGCTGGGACATCATGAGTATGCTCAGATAATGATGGGGAATGCAACAGGATACAAAGGGATGATGTGGATTAAGGAAAATTATTTATAGTGTCCTCTTTATTGTAGGCAGGAACAATGTCCTGTGGGACCACATGGGATATGTCCCTTTCCTCCTCATTTGTCTGTGCAGTAATTACAGGTTTGTCCTCATAACCTTAGTGTTTAACCATAGTCTACAGGTAGACATGAAAAAAGTAACATTTGAATAATTTTCCTACAGAAAGTAGCTATTTCCCCCATGCTATCTTATATCACTACCACTTTCTCCCTTCTTCCTTCTCGTTTAGAAAACAAACCAAACTCAGGTTTGAATTGGAACCTTGTAAAGCTCTTCCAGCAGTCTTTTTCCTCTGCTCTCCCCACCCCTAACATTTCAGTCTGGAATTATGTTTTTTTTTTTCTAACCATTAACATTTTGCAACTGCTTACATGACCTTCTACCCCGACATCGTGAGCTGTTCCCTGCAGAGTGGCTGATGGAGCAGACAGTGTGTGTCTATTGCCCTCCCATCTCCCACTGTTGTTCCCATTTGCTGCCACTCACCTTCTGTTCAGCACAGTGACAGGTTGAAGTCAGAGGGAGCTCTGGAGTAAAGTAACTTCCCCCACACAGACTGTTATGCCCTCTCATTTAGCCATCACACTTTCAGGCAGAGCTGGCATTTGCCTAATACTTATTTCTGTTATCTGTAAGTACCTCTTGCCCCAGACTTTACAGTAGGCAGAAAAACCAGTGCCCATGGCTGAAATTCTGATCAAGAAGCGTTAACCTTGTTCAATGAGAATTATGTTAGTGTTCTGCACCTCAAATGACAGAAAAGTGACTAACCTTATGAGTAATAAACTATATTTCTTCCTTCTGAATTAGTAACACAACTACCATCGTGTAGGATCATGGGGTGACATGAATAGATCTGAAATATCATACTGGACTTCTGTTTAAACAGTTTGGTTTGGGATTCTTTCACTATTAAACAATTGCAGACATCATGTTTACACTAGCAGTGAAATTTCTGTTTTGCTTCCCTTGAGATTTCAAAAAGTTAGAAAAAAATCCCAAAATAATTCTGGAACTGGCATGCCCAAAACTACCATGGATCACAGAACCTGGTTTGCACTGATTTACATGACTGGTATATCACAGCAGTTTAAGCCACTATAATGGCTTAACCAGTCCTCTGTTATCTCATTGCTCTATGTCCTTCTCAGTGATAGAATAAATCTGTATTCCACAGCAAGCAGTAGAGGTTGTATTAGTGAATGGATTATCTGCTCGAGGTAGTATGTGCATTTCCACGTGAATTCTGTAATTCTCTGGTTTTCATAGGACTTGTGCAGGATCCCCACCTGGTATACTTTATAGATCCTTCACTCAAATAGACTAGTCATTACTAACCTTTATTTCACTCATTATCACTTTTATGTCATTTAGAGACAATATACTCTCAGTTTTGCTAGAGGTTCTTTTCACAAATAGCATGTGGGCTGATAGAGCAATTCATCATAGGAGAGTGCTTCTGATGGTAGCACGTAAATATACTAAGAGTTTCCAAATATGTAATGGCTCATAAGGAAAATATGCTACTACTTCAAATGATTCCAATAATTAAAAGATATCAACATGATGATCTACCTTAATATCAGTGACTTGGAAATATCAATACCATGTCCTTTCTTATAGGATAAAGCAGAGATACAGGGCAGGGAATTTACATGCTGGTAGGGTTTTGTTAAAGAAAGTTTCCAGTGTAAAGATTGGATTAAATATAAAGATATTCTAAGTCTTCCTGCATATTTGTTTCTAGATTATAAATCAGACTGGTCTTAGAGGTGAATCATCTACATATTTTCTGAGAGATGAGCACACTGAAAATATCAAAAGGACTCTGAATTTCATAGTACAGGTTTTCTTAGTTCAAATATTAGAATTAAACATCTAAGTGTCTCTGTTTCAGAATTTCTGATGAGTAAGACAAATAAAAAATTAAATTAGTAGAGGAACAATTTTGCTATTCCTGCATGCAGACATGGGTATCAGCTCCTTCCTTCAACCCAAAAACTTCCAGTAGCAAGGAGTTCTGCAAGAAACACTGGGCAAACTCCATGTCGGTTCAGCAACTTTTCTATTATTGGTCAGCAACTAGATCTGTGTCTACCCTTTAGTCTTCTCAGGAGTTCATTTCTTCATCTGCCTTGGACTTCTTGATACATCTTATTCTGTCTCTCACCTGTATTGCAGAAGTTTTTTCATCATTGCTCTGAAGATAAAAAACATGGTCTCCCATTTAATTCATAAGGTCCTATCTGAGTCAAAAGCATCACTGAGGATAAGCCCAAAAACCTTACTCCCCAGAGCACATTTTCTCTAGGTGAATACATAAAGCCTCTTGTATTACCAGGGCTCCCCTTTCAAAGAGCTGTGGGAAAAGAGGAGGGGTGGGGAATAAGCAGCATTAATCAGCAGAGGAAACTTGGCCTTTCTCACACCAACTCAGTTTCAGACAGCTGACTGGGCAAACCAGAAGGTAAACAGTTCCCTCCCAACAGTGTAGGTGAATGGCTCAAGCCCCATGGGAAGCAGGGAGTGCCTTCACTACGCCATGAGCAAGTCACTCCAGTGCAGGTAGGTCTGTGGGATGTTGCAGTGAAGGTTTTCATTACAGATAAGGTCACAACATGATTCTTCCTACCACTCTACATGGCTCTGGTTAGCTACGCACCTCCTATGCCTTTTGAAGGGCCTTGAGGCTTAGTCAGTCCTCCAATTACTTATCCAAGTCATTAAGGGGTAGACTGCTACAGAACTGCTATGTTTATCATTTATGTCAGTGCTGCCTAGGGATGTCAACAATTCCTCAACACAATATTCTTACTGATTAGAACACAGCATCCATCCTTTTGACATAATGCTCAACGCAGCAGGTCATTCTATGTTTGTGTTTCATTCATTTAGTTTGCTATAATTTCCCTATGGAACAGCTGAGATTTCATGTTATATTTTAAGGAATACACCTTTTTTTTTTCTCTAATCAAAAAAAGCCCTGCTCTATTATTTACGCAGACTGACACAGTTCTCTTTTCCTGCACATGAAATCAGGGCCAGTGCCTCTGTGCTTCCTGCAGCAAAGTGAAGTGGAGTTGACTGTGAGCACTGTCAAAAATAATGTCAAAGTGATACTGCCAAAGGAGAGACAAGGTATAATCACAGGAGAGGAGGAGTAAAAATGAGAGACACCAACAAATAAACCCCCTATCTTACTCATAGCAAATGGGGGTAGGAAAGAGAAAATCCTTTTTCCCATTTTGGGAGTTTGAGACTCCTTTGACGAAATGTTCATAGCTGAAATGAAGTCCCTACCAAAGGTCCAGGTAGGGAATATAGCTGAGGTCTAGATAGGATCTTCCTTCAAGAGCAAATTAGTTATAAAATCCAGCTAACAGCTGAACTCTCTCAGTGTTTGTCACTGACATATTTCTTAACCGGTTTTACTTTTTATCACTTATAATGCTTTCTAGGCATTTATAACAGCAGTTTACCCTATTTCCAAATTGCTGAGGAAAGATTCTGGTATGTGATATCTCTGACTCTGATTTCCTTTTGTTCTGTCCAAGTAACTCTTAGACCCTTCAAAACTGCAAGAGTTTAAATAAAATGGAGTTATTGTTCAGAGGAAGAAAAATTACCGGGGCAAGACTCTGTGGGATTTCTTATAAGGTGAAGAAAATTTAGTGGTATCCATATAGGATAAAGAGAAATACAAAAACAGGTCTATGGACTATTCTTCATCTGCTGTAAACAACTTTTAAGGAGTTTAACTGAATTAGCAATGATAAGTACCAGCTGATGACTTGGCTAACATTTCCACTTTAACTGTTTTGTGGCTTGTGGATGTATCTGATACTCCTTTTCTTGGTAATTCCCATAAAAAGGAACAGCATTTCCAGTGGTTTAATATGATGGAGCAAAATACTTTTTCAATAAATTGTAATAATAATGCATTTCAAGTAGTCTTTTACATAATATTATCTTCATTTTCTCCTTGGAGAATGACCATATTGCCAAGTTTCTCCACAGCCCCTGAATAAGTTAGGATGTAGAGATCATGACCCACATCCCAAAGCTACAGAATGTCCAAACTGTACTTTTCTTAAAAAAGAGAAGTAAAAAAAAAAAGAATGGCTTCAATTTAGCCAGCATGGAGACACCTCTGTGCCATCATGCATGCAGAGTCACAGATGACTTCAGTGTTTGTCTTCAGGTGAAAAAAACTTGTTATTAAGGACTTTATTAAGTGAATAAATATTAAGTATTTAGTATTCTGCTCAGCAGCACAAGCTCCTAATATCTTCCTGAGGCTTTATAAAGCAAATAATTTTAAAGTAGAAAAATTTGTTTTGCAAATTACAGAGTTTCACTCTCTTGGTTAAAATATTTCACCAGCTTATTAATAATTTATTTGTTGCGTTTAATTTTAAAAAACAAATTCAGGTTTATTGATTTATTAGCTCTTTGTGGCACTTTTCTCAGCATCTCCTATATACATCAGTCTTTTTGAAACTGCTGCATGGATTAACAGCTCATTTACTCTTCTGTGTTTGTTTTTTTTTTATTCTAGTATTCTCAAATGCGGGATGAAGTATTCAAATCAAACTTGGTGTGTGCATTTATTGTTCTTGTATTTATCACGGCTATCCAAAGCTTACTTCCTTCTTCCAGGTAAATACAGAAATATATCTTTATATATCTTTAGGCACTCTTGGGGAGACAGCAAGATAGCATTCCTAAGCTTGATGTGCAATAAAGTAATAAAATCTGCTTGTTCCCTAAAAGTGTTTGGTAATACTTTTTTGCAATATTAACGACTTTTGTGTCACATTATCTGCAGCTACATGTTTTCAAGTGAGACAGCAGCATCTACTGTTATTATGTTATTGTCTTTTCAAATAGAATGACCACTGAGATAAATGGGAACTTTGAGTTACAAAAATTTGTCACGGTGTGTCCTGGTGAAACAGTATCCAGACTTATAACAGTGCCTCTTTTCTATGTGGCTGGTAACCACCTTGGGTATCAGCAATTCTTTTGATTTTGTTTCATACATGCTATGTAAGAAAATCGTACTCTTTGTTGCTGATAAAGTGTATTACCTAGCTGAGGGAAGGCAATCTTGTGCTATTAAGAAGCAAGGAGGTGATCTGGTAGATCTGTTTTCACTTGTTCTTTTCTCTGGGGCTCACCAAAGCAACAGTTTCCTATCAAGGTGATGAAAATGTGACATAGATGAAAGCCCTGTGTTTTCATTTCAGAGTCAAACCCATCAACTGGCACTTTTGTCTACTATTTAATAGTGACAAAAGTGTGTGCAAGGATTGAGGTCAGTTTTCTAGAACAGGACTGCCACTTATAAACAAGTCTCTGGTCCCATTTGGTCTTTGACAGAGCAAGTGCTAAAATGGAAATGCCCAGATGAACATAATTCTCAGATGGTTTCCAACACTCAGATGAACCTTAACTTACCACTGACCATAGAGTAACTTTAAAAATATTTGTATTAAGAAATAAGACATTTATTGTGATACAGTATTGCAGCAAGATTTCTGGAATCATCTCTGGAAGACCTGATTTACTGGGTTTATGTCTAAGAACACCAAAGTGGTGGTTAGGTGCAGGCAGACAACTATACTCTATAGCAGTGGCGTCCCATGTGTTTTGTAATTCTCAGCTAGAGAAAACACCCTGATCTTCTGCTGTTCCTTATGTGCTATGTTGCTCTGATACTAGTAAGTTTGCCTGCTTTTTTAAAGTTCTTCCAATACACATTCAAAATTCTTCACTTCTGGTAGCTGTTTTTGCTTGTTAGTTTATTTGTTTGTTTGTTAATTTTTTTCCTCAATATGTACAAGAAGATTTATGGATCTGATTAATCTGATTTCCAAAACGATTTCTGCTGCTATATCAATCAAAATACATTTTTTTATAACTGGACAGGTTCATCTCTGTTAATTCTGGTGCTTCTGTGTGTCTGGTGCCATTGGAATTAGGGGGGAAGGAGTCACACAGTCACATTGCCTGGTTTCCTATCTTGCCAGTAGTCTTTTGTCTGTGGATCTTTATGGCTCTAAATGTTAAAGAGGCTGTAAATGCAAATAGGTTGAAAGGAAGATTAGATAAATTCCTACCAGAAAAGATCAGCAGAGGTTTATAAACAAAAGTGTGGCCTTGGCCTCAACGATGCCCTTAAAGGTTGATTGCTGGAACCAGGGAAGATATTTAGGGAAAGGATATTTACCACTCTCCCTTTTGCGAGAGAAATTTTGGAGCCCTATGAGTGTTTTATGGCAGTCCTTATGTTCTGCCAGGAGTTGAAGATCACTGACAAGGCTTAAGAAGGCAAATTTTGGTCTTGGTTTTTCAAATTCTGATACTCTGCTTCAAAAAATATGTTTCAGCTTTTAAAAAGCATGCCTGTCAACAGATGAGCAACCCTAAAATAACAGGATAGGAGTTTTGAGTGAGAAGGTTTCAATATGCTTAAACATATTGAATGAGAAAATAATCTGGAAGTTCAAATTTCCTCAGTTCCAGTTCTAAAAGCAATTCAAGGTATGAGCAAATGAACCAACTAGCAGAAAGTAAGACAAGATTTGGATTCAGAGAGTCTTTCAGATAACTGCATGATCACATGTTATACCTCTGGAAGATATCGATGAAGTAAAGTAGCATGGAAATAATTTCTATGAAACAACTAATTATAATTCACATGTAAGAGTTTTTCAGTGAATGCTTCAGATTTCTGTTGAACAAGGATGAAATTTTGTATTTGCTTAAGTAGATGTGAGAATATTTCTTTGAGCTGAGTCTTTTGGCAATTTCTGAAAATTTGGTGAAAGAAAACATTATTTAAATCATCATAAAACATATCTTACTAAAGTTCTTCAGGGAGTTTCCCAGGTAGCTTGTCTTAGTCTGTGTGTTAAAGAAGGGAATCACATTTCAACAGAAGGAAATCTACTCTGTATGGGAGTTTCAGAATTTTATCTCAGCTTACATCTATCTCCCTGAGGATAAACATTTGATCCATTTGTACTTTTTCGCTGACAGGGCAGACACATCACTGAATTTAAAAATCTTTGCAATAGTTTTCATTCTTTGAAATATTGAGTTGGGTAAATTACTCTAAGTGAGATAAATTAATGCCATATTTCTACTCTAATTATCCTCTACAAAACCATTATGTTAAATTGCTAACCTTGCAGTGATTCATC
The DNA here is from genome assembly GCF_003945725.1 of Corapipo altera. Lineage (NCBI taxonomy): Eukaryota > Metazoa > Chordata > Aves > Passeriformes > Pipridae > Corapipo > Corapipo altera. The sequence continues at coordinate 5,360,288 of NW_020884892.1, forward strand.
TGCTCCATCTGAGAGGCCTGGGAGTTTCATTCATTTCCTGCAATGAACTTTTTATATGCTCATAAGGGCCATAGATCATACTACAGTAGACTGCTGAACTACTCTTATTTCTATCAGTTTTTTGCTGGGTTATTCTTGTGAGAGGAGGAAAAACACATTTCAAACTGTTGTTCATTTAAACACCTGCATTGTCTGCTTTACATAAATTTTCCTTCTAGTTCAAGTCTTGATTTAAGACTGTACATGAGGAAGAGGGAAGGCAAAAGCTCATTTCAAACTTCACTTATCTTGGCAATAAGGGAACCCCTAAAGAGAAAACCATTTGGTCTTGGATCTCGTCTTGAATGAAGGGGGAATCCAACCCAGGTGTCCTAGTTCTGATAGAAGTTCACAGACAGAAGAGTATTATGGTTTTTTGTTCCAATTCCTCTAATCTTGTCTATATGTTCTACAGTACTTGATCCTATCAGCATACTGCCAACATCTTAGGACAGATACTGGATTGACCAATCTAGGAGGTCACAATGTACCAACTTCAGTTTTGTTTTTACATCGAGCAGGCTTAAACAAGAGACAAAAACATCAATCTTCCATTTAACAGCTACAGTGGAAAAATTCTTGTTGCCTATCTATTTATTGTGAACAAATAAAAGGCCACAGTTTCTCAGGCACCTGAGGTATTTACACTGAATTTCAGATTTATATCCCAGATTTAGGTCTGTACCTTATAGTACCTTAATTCAAAAGCATGACTCTTACATATAGAGTTGGGCAATCTAAGATAAGAACTCATGTTTAGTATCCTCAGGCCTGACCTCTTGAGGTTTGATCCTAATCTTTTTCAAGGCCTTAATTTGGTTTCATTTAGAGCTGGGTCAGGCTAGGTCAGCAGAACTGGTAAGCTATATCTGCATATATAGACTGTTTATATATATCTGAGATATAGTTAGAAACTATCAGTTCCAAATCAGATCTCAGTCATCTGGTTTTGTAAAGCAGGAAGGCTGTTGCAAAATGCTGCTGTACCGTGGGAGACTGAAGGAATTGATCTCACATCACTGTCTGTCAGTGCAGTGTCTATAACCCCGGTTCAAAGAATAGCCACTGGAGAATGGGTCAAACAGTGTCAAGATGCCTTCTATCTGCATAAATCGAAGACGCTGCTGTGCACTGAGGTGAATTGTAATCTGAACTACACGGCTCTCTTGTTGAGCTCTCTTGACTCCCTTAACTAGTTCTCCATGAACATGTTGCCCAACTTTTCTCTGGATTTATTGGCTGTCATTCCCTTATCTTTCAGAGGGCTGTAGCACCTCCCTATTAAGACAGGCTGAGACAGTTGGGGTTGTTCAGCCTGGAGAAGATTCCAGGGACACCCTTCAGGACTTTCCAGTACCCACAAGAAAGAGACTTTTTACAAGGGCGATAGGACAAGGAGGGATGGCCTCAAACTGAAAGAAGGCAGAATTAGACTGGATATTAGGAATAAATTCTTTACTGTGAGGGTGATGAGGCATGGGAACAGGTTTCCCAGAGAGGTTGTGGATCTCCCATCCTTATAAATGTTCAAGGCCAGGCTGGTTGGAGCTTTGAGCAACCTGGTCTAGTGGAAGGTGTCCATGACCACGACAGGGGAGTTGGGACTAAATGATCTTGAAGGTCCCTTCCAACCCAAACCATTCTATGATTATATGATTCCTGTGTATTTTCATAGTCAGAAGCTGCTCTCAAGACATCATTGCATTGTGTCTCTTTTTGGTATCTTTGGAACTTTCAGCAAGTCCTGAGAATCTTCCCGTAAAACTTTTAGTTGCATGTGATGAAATCTGTTTCTCCTGCTCCAAACTTTGTTTCTTCATTCTTCACTCTTTCTTTTATAATACAGTTTGGTTTTGCTGCATATGTTGTCCCTTCTCTCAAAAGTAAACTTTACTTCTGGGTAAGCTGCTGGAGAGCATGGGACATTTTAGGGAGCATCTCGAGTGTCCTGTATTCAACTCACACATAAAACTTTGACAAATCTTGTTGGAGTGAAATGCTGACCCAAGTGAAGAAAACTTTTCATGCCAATGGTACATCATCAGAACAGCGTCAAAGCTAATATTACCACATGGAAGCTCTCAATGGAAGTTAATGTGTAATTCATCTAATTTCAATTAATCTGAGAACAGCAGTTCCATATTGATATTTTCACATTTTATTTCAATATGCTTAAAATATAGTTTAGTACTATGAAAAAATATAATTTTATGCATATATATCTTACTTATGGAGATTCAGACATTTTCCAAATGAAAAACTCTCTGTTAGCAATAGACTTGTTTTCTGTCTGTTATCTTTTTAACGCATTTTCTTTTCTGGACTCTTACATTACAAATCTCATTTATTCTGAAGTTCTGAGAGTAGATGCACATATAAACCATAGCTGCATTACTGTAAATTATTTTGAGTCTTGCATTTTGTTTTATACTTTGATCATAGTTTTGTGTTAGCTTGATTAATTTTAGTAGGTGATAGACAAAAACATTTGAAGCAAATTGCATATTTTTCCACCCTGATACTTTAAAGGAGGCATTGTCTGTTTGGATTACTAGAAAGGAATAATTTTTAAGCAAATATTGTCTTTAAAACCAACAGATTAAATGTACCTGAATTTCTATAATAACAGCTGAATTAGGACATTAAAAATCAGAACATTCTTTTAAAGTTAATGTTCAAAATTAAGCAGGCTAACATATACAGGAGTACAGTTCTGCACTTAAATCTCAGTTTGACAAATATGCCTCCTATGTTATTTTTCTCCCAACATGACCCACATTTCTCCACATATGCACTCACTTATGCCTACCTTTTTTAAAAAAAAAAAAAGTTGCTTTTGAATATAAAAATTTTAATTTTGCCTGTTTTCTCAAGTTATTTTCCACTAACATCAGTACTGTGAGGAAGATGTAATCACAGTTTTCACATAAAATACCCAGTGCAACTTTGGTGTCTCCTTAGTGCAAATATTTTAGACTCTAATCATTAGTTGCAAACATGGCCAGAGCTAAGAAATGCCAGTTCCAACACAGATTTATTCTCAAACTTGTCCTGCTATATCCATGTATCCTCTCCTGCCATTAAATCAGTTTGGTTTCCTTTTCTCCTTGGCCATGAAACTATTACACTCTGGTGAAACTTTATAGAGTGAAAGCTGAAGTTAAAAGGCTCAAACCACAGATCTGAATTCTGATCTGTATGAGTTTAGAATTTTCTCTTCTAACCCCAAATTCGAATGTCCTGAAATTGAGGAGAGTTTCAGGTAGTTTGAGATAAAGTCTGTTCAGTTTTGGGAAGTGGACTGACTGACCTACTGAAAAATGACAAAAGAGCTGTGCTGATGTTTTCACTTCTATTTCCACTTTATACTCCTAAATTTGTCTTACTGTAGGGCACAAGTATACAAATAGCTTTACACCCTACCCAAAGAGAAGAGGGATAGGTGATCTGTAGAAAAATCTAAAACTTCATGTTTTCAGTAAGACAAAACATGTTTACAGAAGTATTAATGAGAGAGTACAGCTTACCTACAGCCTGGAAGTGCAGAAGTCTCTCTGGAGCACCCTGATCGTCCACTTTCTAAGACTTTTTTTCAGTGAGACATTGTGATTAAATCACTGTAGAGTACTGGCACATACACAATTAGGTTAGTAGAAATTTTAATTACTTAATTCAAAACCTCAAGGTTAATCATTCTCCTTATAGCAAAAATACCAAGAAAAGTGGAGTGAGGAGGGTAGAGGTTTGTAGGAGCAGTGGAGTTACTTTTATTTTGCATGGATTTGATCTTTGGGAAAACAGACAAAGAAAGACAGTGATTGGCACAAATGGGACATAGAAACTTGTGAAGTGCTGAGTGCTTTCTACTCAGTGAAGTAAAACAATTTACTGCATTTTCCAACCACATAGGATACTTGATTGACTTCAGGTCCCATATTTATGCAAGAAAAAGGAATAAATTTAGAAAAAATAAAATGAAAATTAGGCTGGAAGATATTATTGGGTTTAATGGTACTTTCAAAGTCATTGAACTATTTTGCATATGCACTTATCAATACTTGATTAAAGATCACATTTACAAGAACAAAGTTTATAAGGTATGCCAAACAATGGGGTTTATTTAAACACTTTGATTATAGAATACTTTTTCATATGCTTTATACTTTGAAAGGCTACCATGAAAACAGTAGATGAGTTCTTTTGCTTTTTTTGGAAACCAATGAGATTCTTATCTGCAGTTGACCCATTATTAATTAAAATTAGAGGAATCTTTCACTTCTGTAATTATTGTATTCTGACTTACTCCAGAAAACAGGTGCATTACTGTACTCACTTTAGAGAATATGACCCTCAGTACAGTATGAGTTTAAGAGACCTGTGATGTGATGCATAGAAAACAATCCTCCACTAAACTACCCCCAAACTAGTCTGAGTGGAACCGGATCATACAAACACAGCATCAGAATCCTACAGGCTCAATAGAACTGCTCTGAAAAAAACTTAAGACAACTGTGTACCAAAAGAAAGAACATTCCTGACATTTGGACTCTACATAGACACATATAGGCACTGGCAATGATTTATTTCCCTGGCTTGTTTGTCCAACAACAGTTTCTCAGCAAGAAACCATGTGAAGTAAAGGCAACATGAACAAAAGTTTGTTCTCTCTGGGTTTTTTACTGAGACTAATTGTCTCAGATTTATGACAACCGATATTTCCTAATCTTACCTGTTTACACATTTATTTTTATTAGCAGTAGCACTGTGTTGAGGTTTAACGCTGGATTCTTTTTTTTTTTTCTAGGGTGATACCCATGGTCATTCAGTTTTCTATTCTGATTATGCTGCACTCCGCTCTTGTGCTGATCACTACAGCAGAGGATTACAAATGTTTACCCTTAATGCTCCGGAAAACTTGCTGCTGGATTAATGAGACCTACCTGGCAAGGAATGTCATTATATTTGCATCCATTCTGATTAATTTTCTTGGAGCCATCATCAATATTGTAAGCTTACAGGGAATCAAGGAATATTATACAGGAAAAGATGCTTTATGAATTATTAAGCTTGCTACAGGACTTGTTAACTAATGTGTCTATAAGCCAGCTATGATTTAGATAATAAAAAAAATGGCAAAGTATCACAGCTTCAGGAAATTCAGTCCATTGTCTAACCTATGTATTTCTGAAATATTTAATTATTTCTCCCTACTGAGGATCATCTATTTTTAAAACCTTTTTTCTACTTTCTATCCACCCTTGTGAAGCATTTGCAATTTTCTGGCATTCTGTTATACTTTTTAAAGACTGTCAAGTAATGCTTATGGTTATTAAATTCCTCTTCTCAGAAGTTTTCAGATTATCTCAGAGTTCTCCCATTAATTAGATTACTAAAAGAAAAATTAAAAGAATTACTAAAATAATAATTTAAAAAACTCCAATAGAATCCTGATTATCCTGATGTATTCAGTAACAAGAGAATTAGGCAAATTATAATGTCAGACAACCTGACAGGTGCTGATATCTGAGCCAAGAATGTCCTAAATGTCTCACTGATAGATTAAAAGCAACATTTTCATCACTCTTTCCTCTTGTTGGGCATCTTCTGGTTATGGATGTAGCAGTGCTTTTTCATCTGTACGTTATTCTTTATAAATATTTCACTCCTTCTAAATGAGACCAGGAATGCATTTAGTGACAGTAATAACAGTAGCAACTCGGACAACACAACAGCAACAATAATTATCCTAACACAATTAAAAATAATTATTATTACATCAGTGGAGTAAGTATGCTGAGGTCTGATATTTCAGAGGTTTGCCTTGGCTTTTGCTAACAGACATGAGATTTTATTATGCTCTAGTGTTGTCATTTTTCCACAATTTAATTCAGGTGGTCAATATGTGAGGACTCAGTAGCTGCCTGTGTTCTATAGTGATGCCATGCAGTCACTGATAGGAGAGTTAGTCAGAGAGAGAAGAATGCAGCCACTGATTTCTGTCCTTACAGAGAAAATATAAATACGGTAAAGACAGGAAGTTCAGTGGGGTTGAAAACTTCCTATAGACAGGACCGGTGGTACATTACAGTAAAGATCACTAAGGAATGTTATAGAATTTAGAGGTTTTTAAATCATATTTTAACACATATTTTCCAGGAAAGATTTTGGTAGAATTAATCTTACTGTTGAAACAAGGTGATCTCTAACAGACTATTCGTGCACAATATGCTATGGATACATGATAACAAGATTTTCCCTTGATTTGTGTTTTTTTTTTTTTAAGATTGTGCAATCTTCTGGGATGCCTAGCCCAAAAACAGTCAAAATAAAAGTAATAGTTTTTACTGCCATACCAGTGGGTTTCTATAAAGCAGTAAACAGTTACATTTATTGTCATATATTTAGACCATCAATGACTTGAGCCACTGAGTCCTGACCTCCACAGGAAATCACAACATTCTTATAACCTCATTAGTTTAATAAGTCAAAATTCTGCTATAATAATGTCTTTTTTTCTGGAGGGACATGCATGTATTCAAGAACAGGTAATGCACCTCAGCCTTGTAGCTACCTATGTCCACTGAATTCAACTGCAGAAGCTTTCTTACGGGAGCCATAAGGCTTCAGTTTTACCAGGGAAGCAATGAGTCTTGCAGTTCTTTACATCAAGTGCATTCTTATTGTTATAAAATTAAAATAAAGTTTCTGACCAAGAAAGGTTTTTAAAAAAACACCTGTAGTGGTTCTGACAACACTCTGCCCTGCAGAGAGGTGCTGTACACTTCATAAACTGTCAGAAGGTACCATTAGCTATCCAGTGTCATGGAAGATTGCACAGCCAGCCTAGATAATAATAATACTGTATTGCAGAGGTGACTGAACTGCTGAAAGAACAAACAAAATAGTTCCAAGTTCAAAATTAGTTAGAATTTAATTATAAGAAATTGACCCTCATTAAACAAATTCCCTAGTTGTGTTGGAAAAAAAAGACCAGTGAACTAGCTTGTACATACCAGGTTGATGAAATGACCTAGTATAAACATACAGATTGGATTAATATATGTAATAGGAGACTCCATCTGCTTTAACAGTCAAAATATGACACGATTAATGATTTTTTTCCTATGTTTTAAGACTGTTCTGCATTGCAGATCAACACTGATATTTTGTTTATGTTTAACACACTGTGTTGGAAGTACCATTAAAATGAATGTAGGTCATAACAGCAAAAGGCAGTATTGTATTATCAAACCATTGAATCATGAATGATTTCATTCCCTTCCATTCTAAGCATCTCAGTTGCTGTTCTGGGATCACATTACGTTTTGGTACAACCAATTCTGCATCATGCCATAGAAATGAAGGATAGATGTCCCACATCCAGAAGGATAACACAGCAATGTAGCAGAAGAAAACTGCTTGCAGACAAGGGCACTCATGCAATTTGATTTTATGCTCCCAATTAAATAATTTCACCGTAGTTTATGGTAAAGTCTAAGTATTTTGAGAGAGTAATTTTTAAGAGTCCAACATCAGTTCTCTGAAACTCCCAGTGGAGCTTATCTTTCCACTTTGCAAGAGAGCATAGGGATGCTGTTCAGATACTAAATGTCTGTAGCATGAATAGCTCCCCCCTCTCCATTTCACTGCCACAGTATGTCTTATTGTCCATTTAGTCAGTCCTTGGTGCCAGTCAGGGAGCTGGCATGAAGAGCAGCAGGTCAGCCAGTTCCATCCCTGAACCCCGCCAGCCACACAAGCAATTAGTCTCCAGTGCACGTTATAGACCTGATTTTGTTTTATTTCTTCACAGCTATGGTGTGATTTTGACAAACCAATAGCCCTGAAGAACCAGACTTTCAATTCATCTGCTTCTTTTACGGACATCTGTTCCTGTCCTGAGGTATTTCTGAGCGTGCCTTTGAATTTGAGGCATGGATCCACAAAGGTTATATGGCAACCATTATCTGGAATGGATGATGGGTACTGCTGGTGGAGTCAGGGGCCTCAACACTCTGAAGCTGAACATTTCCATCTATCCATATGCTAATAGCAAAAGCAGAGGCTGGTTACAGAAGGAGTTAATCTTATGATCTAATGGGGTATTACAACCAAGATTCAACCTTTGAACTTCAAACAGAACCTTTATGCTGGAAACACATTCAGCAATTCAATTGCAATAAAACACAGTACCAAAGTTGTAAGAATCTAATGGAGAGTAACATTTCTTACATGGTAAAACCAACAGTCAGTCTGCTGTGGTTATTTAAGTTTGCTTTAGGAGCAAAAAAAAAGTAATCATCTCTAAGATGAGCAAGCAGGCAACAAAATGAATGGATTAGTCATGTGTAGATAAGTATGTTACTTAGAAAGTCATATGGCAGTGTCATGATACTGCCAGCAGTATGCTCTAAACAGCAGGGATGCAGACTTTCCTACAGAGGAACTGTACTAAAGAAAAACTGTACTCAGAAAAATGAATACTATCTCTCCTAAAGCTGTGTGATAGGAGGTAATTTAAACTACATTTGGGCTGTGGGTGGTGATGTTGCTATTTTAAATCTGAACAGCTCATGACCATGATTGTCTCTCTTTATCCAGTATCAGCTGCATGGATTGCATTTGACAGATGACTAATCATTGAGAAAGAATGAGACAATTAAGAGATTAGAAAATGAGATATGAGCAAAACTTCCAGGCATTTTAAGAGAGTAAAATAACCAAGCTAAACATACAATGTTTAATATTAAAAAAAAAAAAAAAAAAAAAAAAAACAAAAAACACCCACAAAAACAAACCAAAAAAACCCCACTGAAATCTGTGGTTTTTTGTACTCTTCAGGAAGCATGGGAAAAGAATTAAAGCGGGAATATCATTCTCCCATCCTGATTAATGTGCGTCTTGTGGAAGTTCAGAATACAGTCAGAATACAGAGGAATATAAATTTCTTTCTCTCTGTTGACTTTTCATTAGGAAACTACTGCATGCAGCATCTGTCCTTTTCCTCTTTTAATTATGGAGAATGCCATTTCCCCCATAATGAAATGAAAATGCCATAAAGGCACAGAGAAGGATTTCTGTTGACATGGAGGTGCCATGCAAAATAGAGAATTTGTAATTTCACATTCTATTTTAGCAAAACCCTTATTTTCAAAGTGCCCTGGATCCTGAGAGTACCTAGCTGAGCAATGAAATACAAAGTAATTTTTCTATACTTCATAACACTTAATTATTTATGTAGATACTTATGAAAATATATAGTCACTGATCACCAAAAGTAAACAGTGTTGTTTTCTGTTCAGTATTTTGTCTTCACTGGTGTGCTGGCAATGGTGACTTGTGCAGTCTTTCTCCGTCTCAACTCTGTCCTGAAGCTGGCAGTGCTTCTCATCATGATTGCGATCTATTCTCTGCTGACTGAGACCATTTATGCCTCCCTTTTTCTGCAATATGACAACTTTAACCACAATGGAGAGTAAGTGTTCACAGCTCCCTTTAGGAACTGCTTTTTCACAAGGCAATGGGTCAAGTCTTGCCAGAGTATATGTGTACTGGGTAGCCCCATATTAAATATCGAGTGATGGTCACAAGAGGAAATGACTAATTCAAAATGATTTATAATGTGATTCTTTTTCAAGTCTTTTTATTAAAATGTTCATTTCATGAGGACATTTAAATATTGAACCGGGTTTGTCTTTTATGTCTCCTATAGTCTATCAATGCTGATTAAAAATACATATTGCAGTGCATACACATTGGTTGCTTCTACTCTTGAAAGCTCCAGAGATACTGATAAAAACTTTCACTTCAATTTAAACAAACTGAAGTGAACAATTGATTTTTTGGGGGGCAGAGTTTTAATTGAATAAAATCCAATCTATAATGTGCAGTTGTGAAAGATATAAGGAATACAGGGATGATACTGTTTTGTAGGAGAGTGTTCGAAGGACAGACTTCTCCTCTCAGGTTTCCTTCCCAGCAAGAGGAGTTGAAGAGGAGAACAGAAGAGACACAATAATTTGCAGAGTTAGAGGTGCAATAAGTGTTGCAATAACTGAATCTAGAGCAACACTGATTTAGCTCATTCAGAGAGACACTTCAGTCTTTGATACTTGACCAATTTAGTATTGCAGTTGCTTGTGCTTGTAAATGCGTGCCAGACGAAGATCCTCAGAACAGCAGAAAAGCATGGATTTGTGGTGCAATTAGTTCTCACAACAGCCACATCTTTACACAGAGTAAGGCTCTGCATGCATATCTTTCCCTACTAGCTTCTGACAGTAGTGAGGTACTAAAAATTTGGTGTTGCAGTTCCTTTTTCTAATGCTAGTTATCCTCCTACAGATATATTACATATTCACAGTAGACCCCAGCTAATTATGACAAATGGCAACGAGCAATATTTTGGCTAAGTTACTAGAAGTAGAAATCATGACAATTGTCCTTAATTAGGAACACATTTCTGTGTGAAAATCTAGGGGAATTCAGAGTAGTCTCTATTCTCTGTGTCAGTGAAACTCTCCAGTGACTGTCAACATAGAAGAGTAAGAAAGAGACAGGAATATCCACTGGAGTAGCCAACAGCCCAGGGTACAGGGAAATCAGCTGAGATGCTCCACTCTCAAGTCAAGGATGTGAACTTCAGCTCTGACATTAGGGAGCATGAGGTTCAAGGCTGTGTGCCCAGAAACTTTTTTTTTTTTTTAATCTATACCAATCAGTTGAATAAAGGGGATTGCAACTCCCTCCAAAACTCATTTATCTGTTGTGGCTAAAGCTACATCACCACAACATGCCATAACAGGGGAGTTCATAACTAAGACCTTTAAGGTTGTTGCCTTTAGCCAGTGTACAAGGGGTCTTTTTGGAATGTATTCTTTTTGAGGTTGTATTTCAGGCAACTTAAAAATGGGAAACATTTGAATTCCAACATATTTGCAGATGACAAGGATGTTTCCTGCTTGTCTTTTGCTCTATACTGATGACTCATCCCATAGCAGCACATTTCCTTACAGCAAATACTTCATTAGGACCACAAAGTCAGTTCAGTTAGGTCTCTAACAAGAAAGTTTCCTTTTGGTTTAGTCTTCATCAAGTTCTGCTCTTTCTCTCTTTTATTTCTCTGTCATAGGAGTCCTTCTCTGACAAACATCACCTGATACTTTTTTTCAAAATTACTATGGAAAATGGATTCAGTGTCTGGACTTTGCTTTGTTCTTAAATCTCAAGGTAGACTAAAGACTGTCCCAAAGTGTCTTCCAACTTCTGGTTCTCATTTACTTATTTATTAACTTTTTTCAAATATTTGGGCTTTAAGCACTTCTTAACAATTTCCTCATTTTTTCTCAACTCTCTTCAACAAAGTAATTGCCAAGTATCCATGTTCAATTTTCCTCCAAATTTCTTTCTTTATCCTTATTTTTACTATAAGGTTGGCTCTACCATTTTCCAATTCTCTTCATTTATATTTCTTCCCATGGGAAACATGCTTTTTAAAAAAAAAATTACATACAGAGATATTTTCTTCATTTTTTTAATCTGTAATTTCTCTCCATATTTATTTGGAAGCCCCTGAAGCTTTGAACCCCTTTCGCCTCTTTCACCTTATTTTGTCACACTTTCTTCATGCTCCACACAGAGCACCTAAGCGACTTCATACAGATTTCATACAGCCAGTACCTTCCTGGCACATCTTCTTTGCTTCCCCACAGTCTGCAAAGGTTTCCTTTACTTCCCCTGTCACAGGCAGACAGCTCTTCTCTGCTCTCCTCTTTGTGGCTCAGTAAAACCAGTCCTAACTACTGTTTCCAAATATTTTGATTCCCTTTTAAGCCACACTTCCTTCCTGTCATCTTTCTCACAATGTTAAATTCCATCTCCTGCCTTGGGGTTCATCTTTTATCTCTAGGCTCATTTCCTGGGCTTTTACTTTCACAATCTGGAAGTTTCCCTTTCCCAGCTCCAGCCTCAACCTTTCCCTGCCAAGATCCTACCTCCTGCACTCCACAGGGGCTGTGGTGTTCATGGCTCCCAGGGAGAGAGTGACTGACACACAGCTTGCACATCACGTTTGAAAGAGAAAGCTCATCACCTTCTGTGTACCTCCTGTAGGCTACAGTTTAGTTATTTAAGGCATGTGTCTCCAAACAGCGAGCACTCCAGTTACGCTCCTGTTCTCTCTTTACAGCTAAATTAAATTTTCAAATACAGGGGATTTTTTTAAAGAACAACAAAATTATCATAGTGACTTATGAAATGAAAATTCTGAACAATTACAGCACTGACAAATCAATAACTGTATTTTACTTTGGATTTTTTTTTTTCCAGCACAGACTTCCTGGGTACAAAAGAGGCGTCTTTACTCCTGATGGCAATGTTCCTTTTAGCTGTATTCTATCATGGTCAACAGGTAATGCAAACATTTGCTTTAACCATTCTCTCTAGCCCTTGCAATTACAGGATGTGACAATAATTACTTTCAAAATACCAACTGCCTTTTTATCCACTTGAGCAGATGACCTTTCACAATTTAATAAACCATATGCAGGATCTGATTAAAGAAAGACCACATCTGACACTGCCTACCAGTTTTAAAGAACATGTGCAATATTATATTCAACAATACACAAGTTATATTGCATTTCATAATAGAAACTGAAGGAAGAAATAGGACGTCATTTATTTTAGACATGTGTAATTCTGGAGGCACCTGACAGTTTCAGTGCACTTGAGTAAGCATAAAACCAGAATATAGAAAGGGATTAATAAACAGTAAATAATAAAACTCCTGTGAAATAGCTTAGTATGTTTATAAAGAAAAAGCAACAGACTTGAGGAAATAAATAAAATTTGAGTTAAGCACCGATACTAACTACTTCGTGTCATGGACCACTTGCAAGAATCCTTTCATATGCACCTAGACTATAATCAGTATTTGGGGATGTTGGTCCTTTAGGACTGATATCCTTGAAGAGGAACTGAAAAACTGGGTATATCAGGAATCCATACACAGTGCACAGGGAGAGTGAATTATGAAAAATTTAGATTTAAAATAAAAAATGCATTGAGTAAAAACCAGCTAAAGCAGAGTGTTTTCTTCACAGCATTTCTGGCTCTCAAGCTCTGGGCTGCTGAATGTCAAATGTGCTGACTTGAGGCAGTTTCTGTTCACATAAAGCAAACAGGATCATTGTATTAAAGCAAGCAGCAAACTTTTAGACATTGTCCAACTTGCCTAAAGATTTTCCCCTCAAGAGCATTAGGCTGATTAATACCAACATTTCTCAATCCTCCTGGAGTGAGGTAGTAAGAAAGGAATAATTCTGTGATGAATAAGACAGTATTATAAGCTTTATTACAACTTTGTAAGTTGTGCCAGGACTTATGGCCTCCATTTCTTCCACAGGAGAACAAAAAGAAGGCAACACCTAAATATTCTAGTAATTTCCCTCCTTTTTAATCTTCTTTTTGAGGAAATGAGGAATGAGTGGGTAGCAGAAGCAAGGGATTAAATGCTTTTCGTGCCCAGATTTAAGTTTGACAGAAAGCAATGTACTGTGACATTTCTTAAACAAGATGTAAAGTCCACTTGGGAAAAATATGGAGAAAATTAGAACTGAACATCCCAAATTTGTGATAAGCCCTATAATATTCACAGTGATTCTTACCATATGCCAAGATACAAATCTCAGGCTTGGGAATCAGCTTATGTACCAAGAAAGGCACCACCAGAGGAGTTTAGGTAGAGAAAGAATGAGGCAGAATCCAGGCAATACTCTTCAGGATCACAACTAGGGGTGTAAACATCTGTCTTCTACAAAAGCCTGATCTGGGGTGTTTTAGAGTGTTTTCCAGCCTAGAGGCCTGTTAGCAGAGCACAGGTTCTTTTCCATTCTATTAATCTTTCTTGTTCCATAAAACAGGATGGCTGCACTAAAACTGCCCTTGGAAATAGTCCCTGAGATGTGCTAATTCCTTCATGTTCTCCCAAACCATTCATAAGGCCACTCTATCAATTTAACAGTATCCAACATCAGTGCCCAGGAAAATTTCCTTGTACTGTTAAATTTCTTATTACAGAGTCAAACTAAAGGTCTCTGTATAGTTGCCAATTAAATGCATGTATAAAAATTACTTCCAGAACACAAAAAAAACCTCAACACTTCAATAGAGTGAATTGAGGAGCACAGTAAGCCTAATAAAGCTGTGCTCCATCACAGCTTTGCATCTCACAAACTGCGAAAGTATTCTGAAGTAGAATAGTTTAAAACTTGGCTCATTCTAGGTGGATTTACCAAAAAAGATCCTTTTTGTAAGATTAAATTTATGGACATTCAATTTCTAAATAACTACCTATTGTTTTTTATCCATTGTGATTTAAAGTTTATCCCAACTTTTGCACCCAAAATTGAAAATTAAATTAGAGAAAAACGTGTGTGATAGTAGCTTATTTGAGCTTTCTTAAAATCTGATCTGGATTTTAAGAATAATTTTAATAATTAAAAGTATTTGTGTTACTGTTAGACACCATTATAGGCTAATTCCCTATTAGAAATTCAGTTTCATCTGGAAGTACATCTTTTTTTAACACAAGTAATGCATAATTTACAGCAGTGCTTCTGAAAACTAAATTTGAGAAAAAACACACAGAAGAAGTGTTGTGGATAATTTTAAGGCTAGGCCTAATCTGCTGTAAAATGTGTTCATTTACTGCTTTGTCTTTTTAATGAGTTCAAGTAGAATATTTTGTGGGAACATAAACTATGCCTTGAAATCTTATCATACTACAATACCAGTCTTCTCTACTAGAATTTCACCCCTAGTGAAAACATGCAATACAAAAAGTTTAACCCTGAGCAAAACTTTCTGCCATAGCTTTTAAAAGAGGAGGTTTTAACAATTGGAAAGAGAGAATAAAACTACCCACAGAAGACTCAGTCCTTCCTCTCCTTCCACCCCAGTCAGAATTTAAAAAAAGGCCTTTTGAAAGAGAGGGTAAAATCCTCTCTGGTTTCTTTTAGATTGTAGATCTGAGCATAGATCTTGCCTACACCAGCTGAGTGTTCTGGTGTAGGCAAGTGTTGACTGACTGACTGACTGGTTTGCTCCCATTTCTGGGGCTCTTTGGTACAGAGACATGAACTTTGCCAGGGTAGGCACAGACAGCTCTGTACCCAATAAACACTGGATGCCAGGGCTGTATCTTAACTCTGTAGACCCTTGTGGAAGGGAGGAAGGACTGACTTCTCTGCACAGCAATTTATCTGAAACAAGCATGACCCTCTAAACCTCCTTCATCCTTGTGAAAAAGAGGTGGAATGAGGAAATGTGAAGAGGAAATTGCTCCAGATGAAAAAAGAGGAAGACATTCCTAATTCTGGCATTATGCTTCAGATTTTTCATTACCTTTTCCATATTCAGACTTCTATTTCATTATCTTTGCTATACTAATTCAGAATGGATATTTGCTTGTTTTATCCGGAGTTAAATTTTTTTTGGTCATTGAGAGTGTCCCTTTGGGATGTAAATTCTCTTTTCTCCTCCTCTAAAGAAGAATGTGCTGCCACTCAAACTCTGATTCTTAACTTGTGCTTTCCTTGCCTGTAGCAATAGTTTGCGGAGTGGGTGGGTTGTGAAGCATGTGGTGGACATAGTATTAGGCTTCCTGTGTAATACATTTCTTTTTTCTTCACTCACAATTGGAATTAGGGGTGTTTCATAGAGCAAGAAAACACATTTTGAGATTTAAGTTGCAGTCATTTTTATTGGCACCAGTATGCCCAGGAATATTTCTTCAGACAGTCAAACAAGAAGCCCAAAACTCAACCCTATAATTTTGTTAGTCTTAGCAAATATAAGAACTTAGTAAAGTATCTTCTTCACATTTTCTATTTTTAAACCTTATATGTAGCACACCTTTATCTCTGAGCTGACAGTGTCATCTTGGTAGTCCACTGATGATGCAAGAAAAGTATTTCATGTTACAATGTGATCATAAATAAGCAGAATGACATTATCTAAAATGTAAAGATTAGCTATTCTGAGCTAGGCTTAGAGATGTGACATGTCCCTGTAGAGCAGCTGTGAAAAACTGTACCACCATTTTTTGCAAAGCTCTTATTGTAGTAGCATTAAATATCTTGAAGCATCAAAGTACTCAGAATCCATCAGCAGCTCCTGTTTCAAGTCAATCTGTAAAATACCTTTAGAATTTGCAAAATTAGTCAACGTTTCCTTCTCAGTTAGTTGGTAGAGATAAAAGTCAGTTATCTGCTATGAGCTCTGTGTTCTAGTACAAAAGGAAGGGGGAAGGAAACTGAAAAATATTGAAGGTACTTTTTCCTGACTGGTTTTTTTTGTGCCATTAATAAAGAGAATTAATGGTCCCAAGATAGAAGATCAACATAGTAGTAGAAAAGAGACTGTTTATAAGGGTATTAACAGCACCCAGAGGCAAGTAAATCACTGCCAAGTTGCATACAGGCTTTGGAACTTTTAGCTGTCACTTTTAGCTTTCAGCCACTGTCACTTTTAGCTTTTAGGAAAGAAAGTTCCCTGGAGTACAGTCAACCTATAAGCTCCCTTGCAAGGTGCTTTGCATTTTCTTCTGAAGAGTTTGCCATTCATCACTGCTGCTGACTTAAAAATGTGACCAAGATGAGTCACTAAACAATGCCTGAACCCTCTCTTAGTCACTCCCACACACTGCAGGTTTGTCCTTTATTTCAGTTTGGTACATGAATTATATCCCAAAAAATTCCTTAATCCCAGCATCTCTTGACAAATCACTTGATGTCCCTCAAAATTGTAAAAATTCATCTATTTGCTGGCATAATATGTTTCTATGATGGGTATTATTAGTATTAGGGCACGTCAAACTTCACAAATATATTTTCTCTTTCAGTTTACTGACTGTAGAAATATTTCCATCATTTTCTACAATGCTGTAGCTTAATAAGTCACCTCTTGTACAAGCTACAGAGTCAGTTGCCTTAAAATCTGCTTAAAACTCTTCTTCAGTGTGAAGCACAAGAGTTCTGGCAGTGTTGGTCTTGTTCATGTGTTGACACACATGTGCCTCTCAGGCAAGCAACATGATGTTTTGACACATTCCCTGCTTCAGCTAGCAGACAGTTGCCATTCATATATATATGAATATGCACCTATATACATATATATAACTAAACAATGCATATATATGTATGCATATATAAGCTCTGCTGTGCACAGCTCTTGTTCTGCATACACACAGCACTGAAAACCATTTAACTCCAATTTGTAGCAAGGTATCAGGCACTGCCACTGTGCATGTACTAAACTGTGATTGCAGGCTCTGGTCCCACAGTACATCAGGCACAGAGTATTTGAGGGGGTGACAAATAGCATGTTTTCCACTATTTTTTAGAAGACTTAAGTTGAAAATAACTGCGTTTCCCGACAGTAAAACTATGTCATTTTGGTGCCAAAGATTTGAAAGTTCTCTTTGGAAGTACATTGGGCTGTTATACATAGCTTTGCTGAAAGATACTTATCCTTGAGAAGGACATCTCTACCAATTGTTTAGAATTACCCTTGTCCTATTTTGTCATGAAACTCATTTAATTTGAAAACATATATGAAAACAGGAACATATTTATTTCATATCAATACCAATATCTGCCAATACCTTAACTCCTATCTGACTCCATTATCTAAATAATAAAGAGGTGTTTAAAAGGAAAATAATTTTGTGACATTTTCTATCCACTGATCATAGCGGTAATATGACAATTATTATTTTACCCAAGATTATTCTGTGACTCTCACTGTACATAGGGCAAAGAAATAATCTCTTTTTCTGGCAAATAAATCAAATGCTTTCAAAGATCTTCAGCAGCACTGAAGCTTGAAGCACAAGTAGCCTACCGAGATGACAATACAATCTCTACTTTATATTTGTCTCTTTTTTCTTTCTGGAACTACAGCTTGAATACACAGCAAGGCTGGATTTTCTGTGGCGTGTACAAGCAAAAGAAGAAATCAATGAAATGAAGGAGCTGAGGGAGCACAATGAAAACATGCTACGGAATATTTTACCCAGCCATGTTGCCCGTCACTTCCTGGAGAAGGATCGAGATAATGAAGTATGTGTCAGTTTTATTTCTGATACTTTTGTTTAATTAGTAAAAGAAAAGCAGATCTGTTAGGAAATTGTTGAAACTTAGTTCTCTATAGGATTTATTGCACAAATACTGCCAATATTTGGTATCTGATTCACACTGAAAAAAAAAAAATTTTGTTTTGAAATAAAGGTTCTAGGGCCACATCTGGACTGATGTTTCAATGTTCAGACTCAACAGAAGGAAATATATGGACCTACTAGAGCAAGTCTAGCAGACAGTCACCAAGATGATTAGGGAATTGGGGCACATGACATATGAGGAGAATCTGACAGACCTGGGATCGTTCAACTTTAAGAGCAAAATGCTGAAAGACGATGTCATTCTTGTCTTTCAGTACCTAATGGGTGTTTATAGAGAAGAAATTATTAGAGGTCTGGAGCATCTCTCTTATGAAGAGAGACTGCAGGAGCTGGGCCTCTTTAATCTGGAGAAGACTGAGAGGGGATCTCATTAATGTATATAAATATCTCAAAGGTGGATGCCAAGAGGATGATGCCAGACTTTTTATGGTACTGCCCAGCAACAAGACGAGGAGCAATGGCCTTAACTAAAACACAAGAAGTTACACCTCAACATGAGGGAGAACTTCTTTACATTGAGGGTGACAGAGCACTGGAATGGGCTGCCCAGGGAGGTCATGGATTCTGCCTCTCTGGAGACATTCAAAACCCACCTGGATGCATTCCTGTGTAACCTGCTTTAGGTGACCATGCCTTGGCAGTGGGGGGTTGGACTGGATGACCTCCAGAGGTCTCTTCAAACCTGTGATTCAAATCTGTGATTCTGTGAATACAGAGCCAAGATCAGCCCTCAACTGAAGAAGGCCATGAAAGGCTTGACCTAGTTGGCCCTACTTTGAAAGAAAACTGTATTAAATGACATTCAGAAGTCCCTTCTAACCTATGAGTCTATGAAGATCTATTATTCATAGAAATGACATGTGAATTTAACAGAATGTCTGTGCAAACTTACAGTAGCCCAGTGTTGCAGAAGTACTATTAGAGCCCTGCTGATGATTATGGAAGCAATCTGTGCAACAGGCGGCACCAGACCTGAGGTTCTCGTATCTTCAGATACAAGAGAACATTTTTGCCATTTCATATTGCCCCTGAATTTCCTCTTTATGGCAATTAACAAAACACCCATTTCAGAAACATAGTTTGTGGCTATGTTCCTAAAAAGTGTTTGCAGTACACAAAGAAAAATATGTTAAAGGAGCCTATGGATATTCCTAAGACAAAGTTTGAAGAGGAATAAAGGAAAGTTCAGAATTTGTTTCTGAAAGCAGCAGTAAATCACTAACTTCTTGTTTGAAATAAGGCAAATGCATATTATAATATTATCTGTAAATAAAGTCTACTGTATGATAAAACTGGAATATTCTCACATAATGTTGGAATAATCTTTTAGAAAATGGGGAGATATTTTGCAAGATTCACATTGCCAGAACTGACATATCTTTCATTATGCAGCAATAAGACATCAAGGCCACAATTTTCTGATTGTACATTTTGGAAATAGACATAGCCAGACAAATTAGACTGCACAATGAGGAATCATTGTGTTCTGATTTCAAGTGTCACCTAGGGAAGGATGACACAGTGAGAAGCTACAAGAAAAGGTACTTTAGAAATCAATCTCTTGAGAAATTTTACACTCCGTGGGTATTAAACTGCCATAAAAACACTGCTCTGCACATGAGAAAATGTATGTGTGAAAGCAACAAGGTTAAAATGTTTCATTGCAAATGGAGCAGACCCCGACTCCAACCAAGAGTGTATTCTGGCATATCTGCATCATGGATTTTCAGGAAATAAGTTTCTTATCTTACACTTTCATGCACATACAGTCATATGCATAATAATCTTCAGAAGTAAGCAGATGCCCCATGGCTCACTGCTGATGCTTCAGTAATTTGCCACTGAATTCAATTCCACCACCCCTGTTTTTTGTAAGGCAATTTCCAGAGTAACTATACTTGTGGATGATTTATGTATGAGCTGGCAGACTGTAACATCTACCAGATTTCAGTACAATCAATCCTGCAGTTCATGTCTGGCCATTAAGTTAATTTCTCTGCTCTCAAAAAAATGAATTCCCAAATGTGTAGTGTAGCATTTTCTCATGGAAGTATTATTTCTGTCTTGATGCTTCTTACTAAAAATAGAGGACCAGAGCAGCTGAAGGCTCAGCCAGTTGTTTTCTATCTTCATGATCTGAGGAAAGAGTATGCCTGAGCATGTTCGTGCGTCTCCTAGCACATATTGTCAAATCTTCCATAAACATCCACAAACTAATTTGTGTATTATCTTTCTCTATACTCATAAAACGGAATAAGAGTGTCCTTAGAGTGTGGCCTCCACAACCCTGAAGATTTTCTTCCATGAAAGACAGTGTAAGGGCAGGAAAGGAATCAATCGTGTTTTCTCAATCAAAGCTTTGCAGCGACTTCGCAAACTGGAAAGATTTCTCCACTTTTACTGTGGGACACTTTGTTAAAGAGCCCAGTTAAGTAGCAGCATTAATGGCATATTAAAGTGCAGGCCTGGGATTCAGGATGCTTTTCTAGGGAGAAGCAGGATTAAGGAGGAAGAGCCTGAAGTGTTCACACCAAGTGCACGGCAACCAACAGTAAATCTTTTTAATATGAGACCAAAGCACCAAAATTTTTTAAAGCCACTACCAAGAACATTGAGAAAAAAGTATTTCAGGTCAGAATGGCAGGAGAAAAGTCCCAAAACAGAAATGGAAGTGTCCACCATTGGGTAAAACTGAATCTTGGGAAAAATTGGGTAAAATTGAATCTTGGGAAAAAAATCAACAAAGGAGAGTGCATATGGTAGTGGTATATTACCAGGAGTTACTGTGAAGCTCTGTCCTTGGCATTTTTAAAGTTGAAATTAATTTATTCCTAAAAATTAGCTTTAGTTCAGAGAAGAACTGTCCACATGTTCACACAGGTAATGGCACAAAGCCCTCCATCAGTATCAGAGTGAATTATATGAATAATGTAAGTGGGAGTTTATTGCAGGGCATACTTTGTCCTAATAGCCTCCTGTGACTGATCCTTTATAAGCTGCTTTCTGTCCCCAGTAACTCTACTATCACCCTCACTTCTGTTTCTCTCTCCTTTCAAACCCTATTAGCAGGAACATCTCCCCGAGCAAGGCAACCAAAGAGCTCCATAGTCACCGTACAAGAACCCCAGTTTACCAGAGAGTAAGGGTTCTCTGAAACTTGTGAATAAACAAACTTGTAAAGAGCTGCAGTAGTTTGAAGTACAAATTATCCACCAGAAAATGTGGTAATTGAGAGTATTTTTTATAAAGACGTCATATTAGACATTTTAAGTGCTCTCATCTTATCCCCGTCAATAAATAAATTTATAAATATATTGTCATTTACAAAAGTTTGAGACAGACTTAAACAATAATAAATAGCAAATATTAGGTTCCTTTTACTCGTCTAAGTGTTCGGTTATTTGCTATTCATACTTGCAAATGAATCCTTCATTTCTTCAAGTCATTCCCCTTATAAATTAAAAGGGAAATTTCTATTTCATTTTTGCTGGTGTAACCCCTTGATCTGAGAAGCAGAAGGAGCAGGCTCTCAAAGAAAGGGTAAACCCTGCATACAATCTGCAATAAAAACATAAGAGCTGTCAGCCTCATCCTGTTGAACTTGGCTAACACTTCATACATTAATGCCAACATCAGATATTAAGGTATTATGCATGGAGAAAGTAACAAAACTATTTTAATTGCAGTTAATTACATTTTTTCCCTATGTTACCACTTCAATTCATCATTATTCATTGTTCTTTTAGGAATTATACTCTCAATCCTATGATGCTGTTGGTGTGATGTTTGCTTCTATTCCTGGATTTGCTGACTTTTATTCCCAGACTGAGATGAATAACCAAGGAGTAGAATGTCTGCGCTTGCTGAATGAAATCATTGCAGACTTTGATGAGGTAATACCAGCTACTAGAGAAAACCTGATAGTGCTTAAACAGTGAGTTCTAAAATATAAAATATCTCATCCTAAATTATCAAATTTAGTAATTATTTTGCTTCCAATAATTGACTGATTTTTTTTTTTTGCTCCAATTAAAATTGTCTGGTTTGGTTTTATGCCATTCATCTTGCCAAACATTGATCTGAATGACCTAGTGAGATAGAGGCTGAAAGCAATACTTGAGTGTAAACATCCATAAGTAAAAGCTCAGATCTGTGTAACTAGAAGAAGAAAATGCCTTAGTTCTGTAGAAGAAATAAGTATGAACATATTTCAGCAGTTCTGGAAAATAGTGGTCTAAATGCAAACAGATAAAAATGTTGTTTTGAAGGTACTGGTTGAATGGACTCAATGAATGCTAAAGGTAAGATAGTGCCAAGTTAAATGCAAAGCACAGAAGTAAATGTTGGGTAGAGAATGAAAGGTAGTGGTGATATATTAACTGAGGAGAATTGTCTGGTCAGGGATTTTAGAGAGGTAAATGAAGTAAAGCTGCTTGTTTTACTTAGGAATTCAGAGTTGAAGGGAATTTATTTTTTTTTTAATGGAGACAAAAAGGAAAAAGAATTTATTTAGGTATCCTGTCCAGGTAATTTCAGAAAAGGAGCTGAGGAAGGGATAAGATAAACAGGAGAAGAAGAATCAGATTGCCAATGTAGCTATTGCTGGGTGGAAGTAAAGGAAACCTGGTAAGTAAGGAGGAATTTGCACACTAAGTATTGCATACTCTGCTAACTAGTTAGTAAGGAAGCTTAGACAGGTGGTATCAAGCCTTGCAATGAGCCTAAGAGGAACTGAGAAAAGAGACAAAGCACTAACCAATGAAGAGCTTTGAAAATACTTCAAAACCAGGAAGGGTGCAAAAATGCTGCCAAAATTACCTGGCATAGGGAATTTTAACCTGTACACTGCAAGCAGTTTTCAGGAGTGTGTAGCCCTCCTCAGCTTCCTGAGTAGTAGAAACAGAATTTGAACCATCTCTACTTATCAGTGAGATTGGATCTGTGTGCCAGACTGGAATGGTCCGGATGGAATAGGGAAGGGGAAAATGTGGAACCGTTGGTCTGTGACTCCTCATTCTGGGCACCTCCACAGGGAACGTTCATAGAGTGGCTGCTCATAAAACCAGGGTTAAGATCACCAGACTCTGAGAGACACTGAAATTGAGAGTTTATCCTTATAATTGGTGCGATACTAAAACCATTAGTGAGAAGAATTCACAGGGAATGTATTCCTGTGGATTTTGGTAAAGAACAAAATTACTCTCCCATGAAAAGAACTCTGTCACCTGCTAAGCTCCTGCACTGCTTTCCCTATGGGTATAAATACCCACTTCTTACCTCCGAGATCTTGCACAGCTGTCAGCATGCTTCTTGATTAATAGCTTTGTTTTTCTTTCCAGATCTGATTAAAATGATTACCGCTCAAACTTAAATTAATTCATGGCAATAGTCTTTGCATTAAGATATTTTGTCATGCACGTTCACGCAATCTTCACAATAAAATTCCATTGTTGCTGTGGCGATTACTGAAGACAAGGTTTTCATCAAAACCTTAACGCAATATTACTTTCAGGTCCCTAACACCGGCTCTGTAATTAATAAAGGACCTAATTAGGGACTGTATTATGTCCCAGACATACTTTGTTGAATAATAGGTATGTTCTTGGTATGAGTATTAAATGAAATTATGTGATCCCCTGCTGACTGCTAACCTACTTGCAGCATGGTCTCGTCATTAGTTTATTCTGTCTAAGCAATGTGAAAGGTGATATGCCAGAAAAATCAACTCAAGTGAGTAATGTTACCTATGGAAAATGAACCAAAAGGCATTCTGAGCATTCAGGGCTATCAATGATTCCAGGTAAATATTGAGTGACACTACATGACGTCACTATTCCTTTTTTTCATTATGCTCCTTGCCAAGATTTTCTGCTGTCTCAGTACAGTCCAGGAAGCAAAACACACGTGCAGACTGAGAGCAGAACAGGTCTGTGACCCATGGGAAAACTTTGTTCCTCAGCATCACGTGAACACCTCTGTAGAGATACTCCAATGCAGAAAGCACAGGAGAGTAAGACACGGACACCTGATACCATTTGACATATCCTGATTTGAGAAAACAACACGGGATTTCAGCTGCCATTACCAGAAAACTCATGTTGTTCTAGAGCAAGCCGTTGGAGGTTTTGGAGGGAAGTGTGCTCTAACATACATGTTTAGACAACTGAATTCAGTTCCTAAGCTCAAATCAGATTCTACACTGTGAGTCCCCTCTTTTCATTACCGAGACAATAGTATTAGGGATGATCTGTCCATAGGGTCAGGATGATGTTTCTGAATGAAAGGAGAGGTAAAAATACAAATTGAAACAAATTGAAAAAATACAAATTTCTGGCTTGGAAAATGTGATAGGTGCAAAAAAAGGAAATCTGGAAAATAAGGAAATCTTATTTCTTCTATTTAGAGGGTTTTCCTTGTTACTGCAAAACAGTGGGGTTACAGTCTGGGTCTGTTATTTTGCTTTCCACGTAATGGATCTATGTTGGACAAAGCCAGTCAAACAAAAAATAATGAATGGTGAAACAGAACCTGCCACTGAAAACTGCATGGGGTAGGTGCCCACAGAGCAGTCAAGTTGTGGCTGGGTGTTTCTTAGGGAGCTGGGGGAACATGGTCCAAAACTCAGTCTTGCAGAGTAGGTGTTTGACTCTTCTCAAAAGACAGCCTCCACTCAGGGGTTTTTCCCTCACGGTTCACAAATCTTTTGACTTCCAAGTTATCCAGTTTTCCTCTCAGCTGAGGCAGAATTGGAGGTGTTGGTTTCTGGACTGACTAAAAGAAACAAAGAGGAACATTGAAAATCTACTTTTATAATTACCTATTTTTTGTATGACTGTAGTCTTAAGACACATACAAGGCTAAAGTCTTAGAGAAGTTGGACCAAAAATTAACATTGGAGCATTTCTCCTGAAATCATGAGTCTTGAAGGATTTCTTTTAAAATGCAATATTCTTTCTAGCCTTTTTAATCTATCATTTATGTCTCTTAATGTTACAGTTGGGATTTGTGCTTTAATAGGAGTTTTCTTGTTCACAGTTGGGGTTTTTTCCTCACATTTTCTTTATCCTGCAGTGATTTACATAATGAATATGACAACAGGTATTAATATACTATGTTGCCACAAGCAGAGGTTTCAACAGAACACTGGATCCTCTTTTCCGATTTCCTTTGATTACCTTTCAGTTTTGTGCCATGTCCTGGAATATTCTTTTTTTTACTATCTTGTACATGTTATCCCAGGTCTAAGCTCCCTACAACCTTGGCTGTGCAAGAATTGTAGCATCAAGCTTTTTAGGTACAAATCACATTCTAGTGTTTGAAAATGTTCCGTGGACTATTATGGTAAATTAGCAGTCTATTTAAAATGTAGCAAATAGCAGCTGATTTAAGACTGAGTTGGAATATCTTTCCCCAATATCAAAATCCATCAACCTGTCATACTGTGAAGAAAATAATTGGTAAATAGATTGTTATTTGAAAAAGGAAAGAAGCTATTGAACAGGCCAGATATAGCAAGGGGGGGAAAAAAACGAGATTTGGAACAATAATGAACAAGGGGTAAAAAGACAACCTGAGATCATTTTTTCTAAATTATCTCACAGACAATAGTTTCCTTCTTTCTTAAAAAGAGTAATTTTAGATATTTATTATATGTTTTAAATTAGTGTTCTGTTTGCTGTTACTTTCAGCAACCATGAGGAAATGAAAATATAGACTGTTTTCATCTAAGATTCTTTTCTCCCCTTGCCCACACACCTGGTGCTCTGAGACTGCTCACAAAGGCAGAGCTGCGAGAAATGATCTTTAAGAGAGCAGTTGGAAGGGCTGCCCTTGTAGGAGGGAAAGGTACATCATGGGCTTTTCTGGCAGTTTGAAGAAAAATGAGAAGCAGGTCAAGTTTTTGGAGTTTCCTGGCTTGGATGGGAGCCATTAACCATATGGCTTTGTATTCCCTCCGCTCAGTGCTGAGCAGCCTCCCATTAGAGACAGATGGTGCAATATCTGCACACGAACAGCAAAGCTTCCAAGACCCCAGTGCTCCAGCTGACGTACACTGTGGTTAGTTCAATGGCAGGGGATATTTCATGTTATGCCTTTGGTATGTTTCTCCCTTTGAATTAAATAATCCCCTTAATAGACAGGAAATTCCAACCCACAGAATGGAAAAAGAATGCACAACAGTGTATGAAAAATAAGGGGGAAATATTTCATTAAATTCTTGCCTGACCACAGAAAGACTTTTTTTTTTTCATTTAAACCACAAGTGGAGACTTTAGAACTGAAAGTTTGAAATTCCTTTACTTTGTGAACTGATTTTTTTTTCCCAGAACTTGCTAACCATATTGATACCTGCATTCATTACATACCATACAGTTTATCACAGATTCCCGGAGTATTTGGCATTAACATCAGCAATAAACATTTTAAAAGCCTGTGATGAGATGACTAATGGCCATGTACCACAGTCTATTGTCATTGATTGAGTCCACATCCTGAACTCTGCTTAAGTCTTTCAAGGAATGCAAGACTAGTTTCTATTCCATGAAAATCTTATGTTAAGCCATAAATATAGACTTGGAATAGGGACCAAACTGTCACTCCCACTTCACTCAGTGCTTCAGTCACTAGAATAAATTTATTCTTCCTTTTCCAGATTCTCAAATTCTTTATACCTACTTAACACCCATAGAATCATAGAATGGTTTGGGTTGAAGGGACCTTAAAGATCAACTAGTTCCAATCCTCCTGCCATGGGCAGGGACACCTTCCACTAGACCAGGTTTCCCAGAGCCTCATCTAGCCTGGCCTTGAACACTGGTCTCATCACCTGAATTGTTGCTGTAACAGCACTTAATTTGTAAACAGAGTTCCTCCAAAAGAGTTTTAAGAACACTTTTAAGTGATCAAATCTTCTTCTATTCACACATACATACACAGAGAGTTTGTCTTCAGTAGTAGTCAGTGATCATACCTCAAGAAATGCAGGACTCAGATGCATTTATGTTAAGCTGGAATATGTGTGTCTTACATTAGCCATTACGGGATTTACCAAACAGCACAATTTGGTTTGAATGCACTCTGTGAGTAGGTGATGTTGCAAAGTCCCAGATGACTGTGTCCCAGAACCCAGAATAAACTGTGTGCCATGACCAAATGGAAAATACCACAAGTGTAAAGATTCATTTTCATACCTGTATAAGTATTTTGTGTTAATAATTACAAAAGTAACAGTATTTTTTTACATATGTGTTAGTTACTAGGTGAAGAGAGATTTCAAGATATTGAAAAAATTAAAACAATTGGCAGCACATACATGGCCGTGTCAGGATTATCACCTGAAAAACAGGTAAGAGAATAGTTTTCTTTAAGAAGCAAAGCTTGTGATTTGTCTAACCATTCATATCATAAAATATTAGTGTTATCTTTGTGTTGCTCATAAAGCTGTTTTGGCTAAAATAAAATAGACATTTGGGGCTTCTGGTAGACAATAGTTGCACTTCTTGATGAATTGAAATGCCATCTTCTGCTCGGAACAAGAACCATATGGATTCTTTCCTCAAATTTAGGTTTATAGGAGAAAAAAACTTCCTTTCAATCACACCAATATGAATCTAGATCAGGTCTATCTATATCTTCAGAAATACTCTGAAGTCATCACTGTAACTCAGACTGGAACATGACTGACAACCTTCAACAATTGATGAAGACAGAAGATCTATTAACTGACAGCATCCTTATGCAAGTGTAATGCTGCATTTGTACTGTTTTGTGACACAGCTTATCTACAGACAGCACAATAACTATACATCAGCAAGAAAGCAGACCATCAATTCAACTGAAGAACAAGCAAAGCAAGCTGAGGGGGAAATCAGTCACAGAGGACACATACACAGTCACAGCCATAAACCTCAGATAAGTCAGATGAGAGAAATACATTATTAATTCCACACAAGAACTTGCCTGGAAACAGGGTCTCCAAAGGAGTTAGATGAGGCTCTAAAACACATTCAGTGAGAAGTTGGCTGTTGCTCAAATCTGTCTTTTTGGCAACTGGTGCCTCTCCCCAGGGATGAGCATCACAAAAGGGGTGTGTTGCCCTGGATCAGTCCCAGATTGAGAATCAGATCTGCCCACGATGATCACAATTGCCAGAAAAGCAGAAGCCAGATTAGCAAGAGCTTTATAAACTAGAACTTTTCCATTGTTTTTCTAGAATACATTATAAAACACATGGAGTGTAACTAGCTGAGCATTTCCCACCCACAGAATAACAAGTGCTGCTGACAGCTAGAAATCCACAAAACTAGACATGCATGGGACTGTTGATTGTTCCAAGTCAAAATATTTCTGTGTACAGATGGGCAGAGAGGGACTGAACATCAGGGAGGTAGCTGGTTATAGCTACATGGCTCCTAACCTCTTCTTTTGATCCTTGAGGGAGATAAAAATCCAAAGGGAGAAAAGCTTCACTGCCTTTCCGAGACTGATTAACTCATCTCTTTTCTTGAACTGTAAGAGCTTAATGGAATTTTAAAGTATGTTTGAGATATACCTGTCTTCATACATATATGTCTGCCACCTTATCAGCATCTAAGAAGTGTAGGCTGCTGAGGGAGGTTGCAGTGCTGCAATCAGAATGAGGTTGAGGACAAAGCCTGAGCACAGTGTGAAAAGAACAGGGTGATGCCAGAGAGAGGTTCAACACTGAGGATGATGAAAACTGCAAAAGAGCTGGACTGCATGACCCATAGAGAGACTTGAACTAAAAACTGGACATTCAAAGAAAGAATTACCTTGCTTCAGAACAGATGACATGATATCACACCATCACTGGGCCAAACACATAGTTGTTCCTTACTCCACTGCCTCCCTTGAGAGTCCTTGCCCCATTATCTGCTCTGTTTGTGTTCGGGAAAGACCAAAATCCACTGCTGGTCCACATCTGTATATTGACTGCCCTGTAGGAATCAAAATGTAGGGGAAAGAGTGGGAAGTGACTTGACTGCCCTAAGCAAAGGTGATTAAGGAGCTACAGAAGAGCCTTTTATCTCTCCCTTAACTGGTCCCAGGTTACTTGGCTTTCCCTGTTGTTCTGTCATTGTTCCATCCCTGAGAGCACTGGAATTGGTGCTTTTCCTGGGTGACAGTTTCAGCAAAGAAGAATCACATCTTTCACTTCTTTTGCTCTACCTCTTGCTTACATGGGTCATCTCTGGTTCTCGCTAGTTTTTGACCCTTGCACCTGAGCTATCTCAATCCTCTTTCTCAGCCTTAGATTTCACATGCCTTTTTAATTCTCATGATTGTCTGTGAGATTGTTGATGGGAAGTTATTTTCTTTGGTATTTTACACCAAGTTTCTCTCTATCCAGGTATACAAATGTTGTAAGATAAATGGGAAGCATTACCATTAATAACACCCTACCTCTCTTGGATCTAGTATGTTGAGGCTGTTCTTATAGATTCCAAATTCAAATACTTGGCACTTGGTAGGGATGGGTGGGTAAATGCAAAACATTTCTAACATATTGGTCTATAACTTCTTCCTCAGCAATGTGAAGACAAATGGGGACATTTGTGTGCCCTGGCTGACTTCTCCATAGCTCTGAATGAAAGCATACAGGAGATCAACAAGCATTCATTTAACAACTTTGAACTCCGTATTGGTAAGCATGGTTCAAACACAAGAATTAAAGTGGGGTTTTGTCTGCAAGGAGCTGACTCCAAAGAGTGCACTCCAGGGGCAATGCATGGATGTGTACAATTTAGGAGAGTCCAAATACGTAATCCTCTGTTTTCAAACTGACTTCATCCTAGGCAAAATCGGAAACCAAAAGTACTCCATTTGCCTAATATTGGCTCTGACTTGGGGATTGCACGAGTTCAAATTTTCAGTGAATTGTGAGTGGGGAGAGTAGTTAAGCTACTGTCTTTATCAAGTCTGGGCAAGAGATCATAGATATAACACAGAAAGTGATCTAGACAGCTCAGACCTAGCCCCAGGATTGGTACTCACACAGTCTCTAATTAATTTCCCTGTCTAGGATTCTTCTTCAGTAAAGGGGTAGAAGTAGCTTCTTTTAAACCCTGAGAGTAGTACTTTAGTTTTGCACAAAAATTGAATTTCAGTTCCAATCTGGCCAGTGGCAGCAGCTCTGAATCGCTGTGATAGGGAGCTATTATCCTGGATGGGATGTCTTGGATGGCTAATGGAATGGGACATGAAACAATGGATATATGACACATAGAAGGAGTAAATCTGAAGATGTACATCTTCTCATGCTGATTGGATCACTGGCCAAAAACAAAAACCGCATGGAAGAAACATGTCATTTACAACCCTGCCATAGAAAATCTGAAGTATATTCAGCAGTCACAGCATGGAGGGTCACAGTACCACTATCTGATCTGCACTTCCTAACAGTTTTGAATGCAAAACTCTCAGTTCCCAAGATTTCTCAGAGAACAGGCATCCACTCTTAATAAGTGTGGATCACTTGCAAAGATTTAATAGAGCGTGAATACAACACTCTTTGGAAATATTTCTATGACCAT
The DNA here is from genome assembly GCF_003945725.1 of Corapipo altera. Lineage (NCBI taxonomy): Eukaryota > Metazoa > Chordata > Aves > Passeriformes > Pipridae > Corapipo > Corapipo altera. The sequence continues at coordinate 5,391,122 of NW_020884892.1, forward strand.
TTCGAAAAAATCTTTTTAAAAAACCCTGAGAAACTAAAACCCTTTTCCCAGAGATGTGTCTTACAGTCTCACTAAATGTATGTTTAAATCACTGATACAGAAAAAAACAAGTTATTGCTTGTCTTGAATTTATGCAACAATCTTACAAGATACAGTCATTATATAACTTCAGAGAATGTTTTAATATTTTCACTTCATCAAACATAAGAATGTAATTTCCTGGCTGTATAACACTAACAAGGTTGCCTTCAACAAGGCAGAAAGATCCTTCCAGAGAAATCTTTCTTACTATGTGAGAATAAGTTTGCAGGAACTTTGATAATAATGTGTACAATACAGATGACACATAAGTAATATGATTCCATTGACACAGATGTCCTATAAAATAACCCTGTGGATATCACTTTTCATGTTTTCTAGCTTTTCCAGCTTTTTTTTCCCCTTAGTTTCTTTATATATACACCTCTTCCTTGACCTCAGAGATAAGTGGATCTGAACTAGTCTTCATCTGGTTCTTAAGAGCAAATATGGTCTTTAACCATCCTTGTATAACCATTTATCTTCTCAATTTTTATTTTTTTTTATTTGTTATTAGGGATTAGCCATGGCTCTGTCGTAGCTGGAGTTATCGGTGCTAAGAAACCCCAATACGACATCTGGGGCAAAACAGTTAATTTAGCCAGTCGAATGGACAGCACAGGTGTTAGTGACAGAATACAAGTGCCTGAAGAAACGTATCTGATCCTGAAGGACCGGGGATTTGCCTTCGACTACCGAGGAGAGATTTATGTCAAAGGTATCAGTGAACAGGAAGGAAAAATTAAAACATATTTTCTTCTAGGAAGAGTACAACCAAATCCTTTAATCTTACAACCAAGAAAACTGACTGGACAGTATTCATTAGCAGCTGTTGTATTAGGACTTGTACAGTCTCTTAACAGGCAAAAACAGAAACAAATCCTTAATGAGAACAATAACTCTGGAATCATAAAAGGACATTACAACCGGAGGACTTTGCTCACTCCCGGTGGATCTGAGGCAGCAGCCCAGGCAGAGGGGGCTGACAAAACTGAATTGCCATAATCAGCATTGTTTGTGTTCTTTTTTTTTTTATTATTTCTTTTATATATAAAAATAAATATACAAATAAAAAGGGTTTAATTTTTTTTAGAAGAAGTGTGATTTTTTACCGGTGTGATATTTCTATGAGATTCAAATTCCTACACTTTTACAATGGTGCCAGCATCTCTCCCCACCAGCCATGGTTAGCCTCTGAATGTCCAGACACAGTAGCCGTAGGCCACCACTCTGCTGTGTCAGCTACCTGCAGAAAGGCACAAGAATAAAACCCTGGCAGGAAGGATTTAGAACATGAATTGTGTAGGGAGTTAGTGATGGCAAAAGGAGGGAATACTGCCCACACTTTTCAGATGAAAGCAAAGCAAAAGCAAATTGAGTAGGTTCTTCTCACCCTCAGTTGCCTTCAAATAAATTTATACACATCTAAGATAGTTGCCTGGTCCCCATAACAACAGGGAAAACCTAGACCATACAGCCAAAGAATTCTAAGGCATGTTATCTGCCCAGATGTGAGGATCTGGGAGATGAGATGAATCTCGTCCTAAACTCACTGAGTCCACTGTTTGCGGACTCTTGAAAGATAGACTAAGGTGCCCTTCTCATAGGTGAGTGACTGCACTACAGGTAGATAAATTGTGTGCTGGCGTCTTCCTGACCTCTTGCATCCAAGCCAGGAAGTCAAGGCTCTCCTGTGGGCATCGAGTCATGTCTGTCATTCTTGTTTGGAGGGCTCAGACATACTGTGGTGCTCAGACACACTGGCACAAAACATCTATGAACAGATAACAGAATTACACCTTGAATGATGTGTCTGGAGACTTCAGCTGAAATAGTTCCCTGGTCAAGGAACTAATCAAGTTCTCTGGAGTATCTTTCCAGCACTCAGCTCTCAACTTGTCACCAGTCTGAGTTCTCACCAAAATGAGGGTTGTCTGAGGCTGTAAAATGAGTATGTGTTGAAGTACAGCAGGAGATAAAACTCACTGCTAAACTCCCACTCAATTGCCTCAAGAAGAGGAGGAGCAAACACTGAGAATACTCTAAATCATCTGTGTGCCAACACAGAGAAAAACCTGCTGGGATGCTACAATGGCATGCTGTGGTGCTATAAAAGGAAATCAAAAGGTGCATCAAAAGGAAGTTAATTTTTGGGGGAATGGCTACTCAACTTCACCTTGGAAAGAGTAAACACATAACTCAGGTTCCTGTTCACATTGGTTCCATGATTCATACTGAGCTGTAAAGTGCACGAATGAACCTCTCATCAAGTTGTGTGCTCAAAGGAGCTGGGTTTGTCTCAGTAAATATTATCTTTAAAGTAAATCACAGATGGAAGAGCAGAACCTGTAATCACACAGTAATCCTCAGATGAGACCACACTCAAACAATAAAGTGCAACACACCGATTCTTTGTAAATACAAAGACTTCCCTTTTGCAGGCTGTTACTTGTTCCTTAATGAAAACTGGGGCTTTTTATGAACATTGTCACTGGATTAACCTCATTTTAGAAGATGACCAATTTGGCTACGAAATCTCAATTCCTACATTTTATAAGACACTACTGTATACTAACAAAAGAGGCATCAAAACATGAAAGTGTTTAATTGTAATGAGATGAAAAATAATGCTTTCCGTTGTAAAATAATAAGGGCAAAATTTTATTGGTTGACTGCCATCTTCAGAAATAGAAAATAATAAAAATTAATTAATAAATTCCACAGAAAATTATATCACTGAACAGTGAGTCTGAACACAGACAGTAAAGAGCAGTCTGAAATATTATACCCAGTGATGATGCTGCCAGTAATTGAGGTCTTGTTCCAAACTGATTACTCCTTTGCATCCCCACAAATGTGGATTTTTATGCCACGCAGGGAAAGCTTAGCCCCTCAGCTCACCTAGACCAATGCTGATACTGTCGGAGATGAAGACAAGGAAGTGATGGTATCTGAAGCAGTTAAAATAATTTCACATTTACAGTGGCATTTGAGGCACTGAATAAGGAAGCCTTGGCTGGTTTAAATAGCTCATTAACAGCTGTCCTCTCCTTCACAGCTTATTTCTGTGCTGTATGGGTTGACTTCTGGTCCTCTAAACATAGCTAATAGCCCAGCTGAACTGGTTTTCTAATTCTCACCACTGCTGCCAGCCTCTGTAATGACAATTAACGTTGAGTGGAAGGTTTAACTAGATAACAGGATTGGAGACTGGAGCTCTGAGGGCAACTTCACTGCTCCTTAGCATGTCCCCAAATCTCCTGCTTCTTATCATAGCGACCCATGGCTTTCTCTGTTATTCCTCTCAAAATCCCCATTAGCATAATTATGTTCCCAAGAAAAATTGCCTGAGTCTGTGTTGACCAGATAAGGAGTTTGCTAAACCAGCTCATTGCCATGAGTAATTCTTTAGTGAGGAATTTCACCTGTGACTGTTGCAGGTAAATCCCTGCTTGGGACTATTTGTCTACACTTGCTGGCTATTTGTCACCCCAGCAACTGTACTGTGTTTTCCTTTCCCAAGTGTGATGATCTTACAGGTTTAGCAATGTCATTTCTCATTGTAGCATCTGTTTTCTGTGGAACATCAGCTATTATTTATGCTCTCAGTCTACTAGTTGTACTCCATGACTTTATGGTACCATTAGAGCATTCAGCTTTCCCTCACAACTGTCTTCAGGGTTTCTAGTTCATGAAGGATAAAACTGCTCATTCCAGAAGGACCTATAAAGCCAAAAGACCTAGTTATTATCCCTTGAAACATGCATGCCTGGGTTAATAAAAGCAAATTACCTTGATACCATAACTCTTTGGCCAAACCAGCTTGCAAATGAGAGCTTTCATAGATTTTCCCCATTAGGAGAAAGGAGGAGAAAGCCTTGGCAGAATCTGACTATACTCTTTGATATCACCTTATTTATTTCTATAAATACACTCTACAGACACAAACAGCAGCCACCTGCTTCCTTAGAAATTTGTACCTCAGTTCCTCCAACAAGCTCCACGTCATAAGCTCTTGTCACTTAAATGTTTTCTAAATAAACAGGCTGAAACCTACAGTTTTCTTGTCTCAAAAGTAACGTACAATTTAACCACATCAAGGGCAGTTTATGCCAGCTTTGAAGTAATCATTCTTAATCACTGAAGCAGATGGAATATTGACTATCTGGACAACATTTCTGTACCAAAATCATTACTCTACAGCACTTCAAGAACATTTTTCCAACCACCACTCCTATATTCTAGGAGTATCGGGGCAAGAGTGATTGTTTGTGGGGCAGTAAGGGGGTTTTAGTGTTGATTAATTCAGCATTCACCAATTTTTATAATATCTATTTAAAAAGTCATAGTTCAGGTACTGATACCTGTCAAGGTGTCTACTCTTGGCTCACACTTAGACTCAAAACAGTGAGTTTACCTCTACAGAGAACAATGTGATAGGTGTGATATCATTTAGAACTGTGTTCTAAGAAAAAAAAAAGATTCAAAAAGCTTTTAAACACAGGGAAAAGTGTAATTCATTGTCCTCAACTTTAGTCCATTCCTGATTATTTCACAGTTGTTTTAACATTATGAAGAGCACAGCAGAAACAAAAAAAAAAAAAAAAGAAAAACTCATCTAATCCTTTTCTCATAAGCAGAACTTCAGTTGCCTTTCCTAAGTGCAATGAGAGTCAAGGAGTTTAAGCAAATATCCAGCACAGCAAAGTGGCTGATAGCCAAGTGTCCTGTTGCTGCACACTGAGGAGCTGCAAGGCAGGGAGCAGAGAGCCCAGCTCCATGGCTGACTTGATAAGCATGCAGCAAAATGATCAGAGGAGCAGGAAATAACCACATTAACCATCGTAAATGGTACATGGTGAGCGTTATAATTGCACAGTCAACTTATTAACCTCCCCATCAATCTTTTTCTGTGCAGTGACACAATTAAGGGGTAGTGGTTTCCCCAGCTCTGTGCTTGGCTGGAGGAGGGGAAAAAATATGATAGTGGAGCGGCTGGTAGACAGGAGGGAAGGAGTAGAAATTCAATATGTATATCTGCAGGCTCTTGAAACTTACTGCAGTTTTTAAGGAATGCTCGCATTAGCTCAGCTGGAAGAAAAATATATTTCCTTGGTTTCATTACTTAAGTAGATAAGGCCTCTTTTTTATTAAAAAAAAAAAAAAAAATTCACTTGTCCATTTTCCACTAAGCTCTTTCATATATGATGGTTGTAAGTGTTACAGAGCCACCCAGAGACTGATTCATTCAGCTCGTTCATGTGAAAACAATAGCAATGTGCAGGGCTGGTTAGACAGTACCTCCTATAAAAAACCACCTCGTGCTACTTTTCCTGATTCAGATATCCCTCAGCTCAAGGTGGTTTTTTTTCTGGTTGATAAATATGTTAATATTGATATACTGAACATCTCTTTGTTTCATAGTCCATGTACTTTTTGAGGGTTTTGAAATCAGTACCTCCTTCAGCTTTGCAATATTAACTAAAAAAAAAAAAAAAGCACCATTGTTGCCACATGGAAAAAAAGAAGAGAATCAATCACAGCTGGTTTGCTGAAAATCTAAGGTTCTAAAACAAAGAACATATGTGTGAAATGACTTTTGATTGCAAACCCCACTTCCAGCAGCAGTGACAGGGGGTACTCCAACGGATATATTCAGTGACAGGATATTAAGTATCATTTTAATTAACTCATCAGTTACTTAAAATAATAAAAGTACAACAGCCTCTTCCTATTCATCATTCCTCACAGAGACTATTTTGACAGACTGTCAGTTCTGTAAGGTTCCATATATCACCAAGTAATTTTGCTTCAGATGAGTGATTATGTCTTTTGGATGTGCCCAGATCGATGTTCTAAAGCTGCATCCGGAGTCAGGAGTCACATCCCTGTCTCTGGGGTCAGCACATTTTCCTTGGGGAAGACCAAGACTTGGAGTGGCACCAACTCATTCCCCATGGCCCTGTTCCTGAGGAAGGTGAGAACAGGGGCTTGAACAAGCTGGGAGCTGTACTTTAACACTTTTTCCATCTGAATAATAGTGGGGAGAATATCCTAGCAGGATCTATCCCACAGGGTTAATCAGGTCGCTGCTTTTACAACTCATTCTTCCTTAGCAGTCTAATAACCTGCAAGTTGTTACACTGGCCACTCAGCAGCTTAGGTGTCCCAGACCTGCTGACAGGATAATGAGGGCACAGGGAATATATCCCACATGCCACAGCTGACACTGCAGTGTGTCCCTGGAATTCCCCTGGAATTCCCCTTTTCCTAGCAATTAACTTGGGAGGACCCATTATCTCTCAGAAACAATCATATGAATGCCAGCATGTAAGTTTTCATGGAACCATCTCTAACAACATACTTTTCTGTTGTTGATTTTGTCTTTTCCTTGTTTGTTGCTTCCTGCAGAACAAACAGAAATCCATCCACTCGGAATTTATTCAGAAACAAAAAACATACCTGTGTCCAGTACTTCAAAATTAACTTTCAGACACCTAACCATACCTTACTATGTATTCTTTAATTAAGAGTCAAAAAAACATCCTTATAGCTCCGATCTATTATCTTTTTTTTTTTTTTAAACTCATCCTGGAATATGCCTTCTGAATGTCAGAAAGTATTGCATCTTAACATCAACACACTGGGGTGAAGTCAGTTTTGCTCCGTGTTCCAAAGGTTAAGAAATTACCAGTAAAACTAACAAAACAAACCCCTTAATCAGTCTTTGGAGCAGAAACTGGTATCCTTCTTTAAGGTGGAAGCCACAACATCTAGACAACAGACATCCTCACCTTTGCTCTACATCATAACTTCAAATTTGGGCACCTGTCTTCTGTGTAAGTTCATTTTAGGTGTCAGGCTCCTTCAGCCCTGGCTCACAGTTTAGCAGCAGTCTTTGTTACTCTAAGGCCAATGGGACCTGGGCAGAGACTGTACCTCTGTCCTTGGCACTGGTGAGGCTGCACTTCAAATCTTCAAATCCTGTGTCTAATTCTGGGCCCCTCCCTACAAGAAAGACATGCAGGTGCTGAAGCATGTCCAGAGAAGGACAATGGAGCTGGTGAAGAGTCTGGGGTATAAGTCCTATGAGGAGCAGCTGAGGAAATTGGGCTTGTTTAGCCTGGAGAAAAGGATGCTCAGGGGAAACCTTATCGCTTTCTACAACTCCCGCAGAGGTGGTAGCCAGGTGGGGGTTGGTCTCTTCTCCCAGTACCAAGCAACAGAACAAGAGGAAATGGCCTCAATCCGCACAAGGAGAGGTTTAGATTAGATATTAGGAAAAATTTCTTCACATAAAGGGTTATCAAGCATTGCAACAGACTGTCCAGGGAAGTAGTGAAGTCACCATCCCTTGAGAGATTTAAAAGATGTGTAGACGTGGCACCTGGGACACGGTTTAATAGTGGTGTTGGCACTGCTGGGTTAACAGTTGGACTCAATGATCTTAAAGGTCTATTCTCATCTAAATAATTCTACGATTCTGACCTCAGGATCCCTAAGACCATCAAAAATATGTTCATAAACATTCTGTGGTAGGTCAGTGACATAACTGAGTCAAGCAGTATAGCTTATGAAAATGAAGGTTTCAGTGGAGTTGATTTATTCCAATGTATGAATACTTTCATGGGCCAAACCCAGTAGTTTCTTGAGACCTCTTTAATCTAGTGAAGAAAAGAAGAACAACAGTTATGATGGGAATTTAAATAAGGTCACACTGGAAATAAAGTACATCCATTTGACAGCAAACATGCCTAGCCACTGGAAAAAGACACCATGAATAACAATGGATCTGTTATCTCCCAAAGAGTTCAAAACAAGATTATGGAGACTTTTTTGAAATTATGCTTTATTGAAATACAAATGTCTGAGTCCTCTGGTGGAGAACAGTGCACTTTTCTACAATCTGTAAAATCCCACAGGCAGGCTGGATACTTCAAGCTTTCCTATATCCATGACTTTGGCATTATCGCTTCACCTCCGAGACAAAACAATCAAAACAGGAAAAGGCAAAACCCTCAGGCCTGAGAATGTTTCACAGCTCTTGCTAGTACTGAAGTACTCACTGAAGATGAGGAAGGCAAACCTTTTCCATTTCATGCATTGATCCAGAGCCTTGAAAAAACATAACTAGTTATATGTCTCCCTTTTTGAAGGCACTGGAGGCATTGCAAAACAGTGGCTTGGTTCACTGGCAGACACTCCACCAAGCTGTTTAGCTTCCCTATCACTTATGTAACTGCTTCATTGATTTTACCAAAAAAACCCTGTAGTGAAGCATCAGGAAAGAAACTGATATTGCCCCAATTGTGTTCCACCAATCCCACCTACCACCTCCCACTGAGCTGTTTGTCCCCAGTGCTCAGAGCAATAACTCCCCATAGCATTGTTCCAAGAAAGGTTGTAAGATCCACTGGGGAAGATCATTTGCTTCTTAATAGGAGTCTCTTCACAGAGGATTTAGTGAGATCTCAGGAAGTGTTTGGGGTAGTTGAGTTGTATGACCTTGGCTAAATGAGGATGTTTGTACTTTCCCTTATAACTAGAAAAGTGGCATTAAGTTAAATGACTGAAGGTTTTCTACAAGAGTAGCTTTTGATGATGATGTGTCCCTGTCATTTTTGTGTAAGCCTATCTTACATATTACATATGTAAGATATCCAGCCTGACAAAGCTTCTAGAGGCTTTTATTCCACATCCAGAAAAGCCTCTTCTGAATAGAAAACACAGGATGCAGTAAAAGAAGAATGGAAAGAAAAGCTTCCTCTCAACTTCTGTGGAGGGAAGAAAAGGAGTTCCAAATAACCCAAATAATCCAATTACCTATTTCCAACCTCCATTTCTCAAACTTCTCACAAAGGCTGACAAGACGAATGTTTCCCCTTCTCTCCCCAAAATGCACTGTTACCTAATTCTGTCACCAAGATAAGAGTAAGTTAAGTCCTGATATTTCACTTGGATTAGTAGTTCCCACAAAATGACAGAGGCGAGAGATTTGTAGTGGAAAGTCACAATGGCAAGGCAGAATAATAGTCTCTCCTGCTCTGAATTATTAATAGTACCTCACCACAGAGCACAGCCCAGTCACACTGTTCTCTTGTCTGGGGTCTGAGAAGAAGGGACCACAGTTTCCATTGTTCTTCAAACCTTTTAACACTGCTGCCAGCCCACCCAGCTATTTCACACTAGGGATAGTTTCAGGACAGGGCAGACTTAAAGATATAGCATCCTGCTCAGAGGCGTGAAATGAAGATTTCACATGGGTTATTTTGGGAAGACATTTTCAATTGCATCTAAATGGAGGAAGAACAGTTTAGTGCTCCCAAGCCACTCAGACTCTGTTAAAAAAATAGTAACATTTTTAATTATATAAGCAAACAATTGCATCTGAATTGCCATGCACCATGATTCCTTTCTAATCATTGTCTTTATGCAGTTTATCCCACAGGTTCAGTTGTTCACTCTTTTTCTAACACATCTAACAGGTTTAAATGGTATTTTTGAGGCAGAGAAGAAGCTTCTTTATGACAACAGGAAAGTACTTTGCTGTCATATGTGTCCTGGAATCATTGTGACTCATGGGAAACACCAGTAAGCACAACTAAGCGGTTTGTCAGTCAAGCATTTGCTGTGTCCAAGTAGATGGTCTAAAATATAATGGCCTTACTTTCTAAACAGTTTGAAATTTGAGCTGCAGCACACTAGAGTAAGTTATCTCCATCATACCCTTCTATGGTTGTTCCTGACCTATGTAAAAAGGTCTTTCTGCAGAAACATCTTTATTTACAACCTACCCTGTCTCCTCTGTCTTTGATAGGTGAAAAGATTCAAGGTTTGGCTGCTTGCAGGGGAATCACGAATTTGGTTTTTTACATTAATTTACCTAGAAAATATAAGACTGTATTTCTACAGCAGAAGCTCACTTTTACTCTTTGAAAGCAGAAGAAAAGAAGACACTTAAAACCTGAATCATGTATAAATGACATAGCAATTTCTTTTTGCACCTGCAGGCAGGATGTAATTATTGGCCAGAGAGATGGAAAAGATGAAGCATACACAGCTGACCAAGGTACTAATTTTGACTCCCATAGCAGTGAATAGCCTGGCTCAGGATAAATCCAGCCTGCTCATCACGAGCCAGACAGAAGTTGCTTTTGTAGGTACCCTCTTCACAACGCCACCATAAGGAGATGCAGGGATAATTTATACAGAGCTGTGGGCATTGCCTGTGGGCACAGTCCTTCAGCACGTTATGTCCCTGGTTTTACTATCTTGTACTGAAAGCATCTAGGGCTGGATAGTCTCAATAAATTAGTTTTATGATCCAACATGAAATTAGCATTTATTTCTGACCTCAGGTGCTTTTAATTTATGATCTGGACCCTATCTGTCAGTCTACCAAGTCCTGCAATTTGTCTCCCAGCCACGGAGATAGCAAATACTTTGAATAGTGGTACATAGGTTGCATTTCTTCAAGTATTCACGGAAATCTAACTCCTTCCCTGTATTGTCTGAAGACTCCTTAGTCACTTCAAGCCTTCACTCTCCTGATGCAAATCTCAGCCACAGATACATGGAATGGAGGAATGGATGAGCACAAAGTTTTTCTGGAGAAACAACCAGCTCAACCAGGACTCTTCTTCCCAAGACATACAGCAAAAAGCAACTACTGGTACCTCAGACACACCTGTGAATTTTCTTCCTAATCTGACCTCTGCTGTTGACTTTCCCTCATGATCATCATCCTGCCAGTATTGAGAGGTCACTCCAGGGACTTGGCATTCTTCATTTTGAATCTTGTACTCTTGCTGGACTGTAGCCCTCAAGAGCATGATGTTCATTACCGTGGTTGCCAAAGCACATTAGGGACTGCTGAAGAGTCTATTTCCAGAGCAATCAGATTATAACAGACACCTTTCCTGACCTTTGCTGTAGCACTTGGCTGCATGACATCAGGTTTGGTGCTGGAACACTAATATGCACATTTTTATGGAACAATTTTAGCAGATACAACTTCCCACACTTGACATTACCTGAACCCTTGTTAGAGAGCAGTGAAAATTTTTCCATTGCTTTTGGTAAGATAGTTGGTACCATGGTGAAAATGATGGAAGCTATAAAGAGCCACAGGTACAGAAATAGAAAGGATGCAAAACTGCATGCAGAACATGAACATGAGCAAGCACAGACTCATACCTGGATATCTGGAACAAGCTGCCATGAAACCAAGGTGCTTCTGTGTCTCACCTCATTTATAAGTCAATAAACACCCAAACAAATAACATGTTGGCAGGTAGTGGGAAGTAAAAAGAAACAATGCAAACTCCTTTTGGAGGCAGGGTGCTTGAACTAAATCAGAGGAATTCACTAAGCTTGCTTAAAAAATGGCTCTGGAAAACAATCACATCTGCTGACTATTGCAGTCTAATTCATCTGCAAATCTGTCATGCTACTCACAGTGGAAAACCACTAGCATTAGAAATCCCTCCAGTATTTTCTGAGAGATCCATTTACGTGTAGTCATTGTTTAGGTAGCTACAAACAACTTTCCCTCTTTCTTGCTTTCCTGTGACACCCTTAAATAGTGCTCAGTCTTTTACCAGCACAGAATGCTAATGTGCAGAAAGGTCTGCTGCTTTCAGTCCTCTACAGTGCATCATTTTTTAAGAGGAGCTCACATGGACCTCTAATAAACAATCACCAGATGTTCTTCTAATGCTCAATAGCCCCTGCCCGGAACAAGGAATGCAGATATGACCAAAAATATAACACTACTGTATTTATAGCTGAGCAAAAAGTTAAAACACATGGAATTCATCTGAATTTGCTCAAAGATCACATCAGTTTCCCAGAAGGACACATAATATCTAAATTTTTCAGGTCAGCTGTAGGGCCCAAACTAACCTAGAGGTTTGGTATGTCAATTGGAAAATGTGTGGGTTTGGCAGAGTGGTTGGACTAGAGTCCCTTCCAACACACAACAGTCTATGACTCCAGGCTTTGAATGAGATAGGAATCGAAATGAGAAGGGAGGAGGCAGAAAACAGATGGACTTTTCTAACCTGATTCCTTCTGGCAATCCTCACCACTTTCTGTGTTTCTCTTAAGCATAGGACAAAGATTTTTTTAGTATCTTTGTCCTATACAGCAGCCAGATGTGCCAGGAAGACCTAAATGCAAATAACAGGGAGAATAACAACCAGCACATCTCCCTGATGGACCTCAGCAATCCCTGGACTTTTTAGCACTACAGCTATCCAGTGTGCCTATCCCTGTCAATGGAACACAAGATGCTGCAAAAGTCAACACCACCATGCTCCAGCTGCACAGACAAACTGTTGTTCCCCACAATGGCACCCATTGCATTGACTGGGTGCCAACTCTGACAACTCTTGGTAGTTGCAAAGTAGAGCCTGTTGGCTTAAAACAACCTTCATTATATTGCAACCCATGAAGCTCTGGGACCCCTGTTGTTTCTGATCAAGAAACACACCGTGAGACCCACCTCAAGTCAGTGGCCTCAGCCATTGAGAAGTCACTTCAATCTCCTGGGAGAAATGAAACTTGCTCAGCAGTTTCACCTTGTTGATACATAACCCAGCATTATCTAATGTTAAAGTGGAAGGTTAATATTAAAAACTCTTCCTACAGGAATTATTGTACTAGAAAATCCTGCAAACACAGATCATGGTGAGACTACGCAAGGCTCCCTGAGTGGTCTTAGGTTACATTAATCACTTCACTAGCTACTTCTGTAAGTGTGCCTATAACGACAGACTTAAAGAGTTTGCTACAAAAGTAGACAAGTGGGATGAATAGGGAAGGAAATGAAGAGCCCTAAGCACCAGATGGATTTGTCTGATGCTTTCTGGCTTTTTCATATCAGAGTCGAAAATGGATTTCATGTTGTTGATTCTAAAACAGACCTAAAGGACCAAGCTGTGTCACTTCAGATAGCAAAAGTTTTTAAGGATGCTTTTCTGAACTGACCATACACATCTGTCAAACTTTTCTTTCTCACCACAAACAAACTCTTATAGAAGAGTTTCTGCCTGAGGAGTTTAATCCTCTTAGAGCCTCAAAAGAGACTCATATAGATTTTTGTCTGTTTTCTGTCACTATTAGAGGATTTGATTGATTCTTTCATTATTCTTCCAACTCAGAATAATGGAGAGTGGCATTTTACTTGGAGAGATACACATTGGCTTTAAAAACACTCCCAGTTCATCCATCTGCTGGAGCTCTGGGGACCTGAATGGTACTTAACTATTTTAGATGTTCAGCCTAGCAGAGAAAAAAATTAATTTTCCCTTGTTTCAAAGTGCTACAACTATGAATTAACAGTTGTATCCCATGTGTGTTTCTCCTTTGGTCTTAACCGGGTCTTGGCCAGAGCCTTTCCTGCCCTGGAATAGATCTAGGGCTGACTCTTGCAGCCCTCAAGGGACAGGACCAGGCCCCCCATCCCAGCAAGCCATAGCAGAAGCATGATCCAAAGACCATAAAAAGACACTGGTGCCCTGGGGTCAGGCAGATGTGCTAAGAAAGCTTGCATGAATGCAGGCAGGTCCCAGACAAGACCCAGCCTCCTGCTCACACCAACCACAAAGCGTGATGCTCTGCAGGGAGTGTTGGGTTGTGTCAGTCTACGAGCAGCAGACAGGGTACAGTGGTTAGTTATCACTTTTAGTTTGAATCTGAAAAGGACAACTTCACTAGGAAAAAAGAAATAAGACAGCTTGCAGAAAATAAAAAAAGGTGAGGGACAGAGGCACGCAGACAATCTTGTTTAGTTCAGCCTTCCAGGCAGCCAAAGTTGCCTCAGTCCCAGATAAAACATCAGCTCTGTATGCCTACATCCACTTCAGATAGCATGGGGACATGATCCACTTCTCCATCTGAGCAGCAGTTCGGAGCCTTTTTTAGGTGCTTCCCTTGGGGTAGATGCTCAGTGTTTGTTTTCTGGCAATCAGGCACATGGTGAAGGGATGACCAGGTCTTGCATCCAGACTCAATAGCCCTTGGGCAACACTTAGAAAGTGATAGTTTTCCTGCATCCTCAGCCCCAGCTAAACTGTATTGTCTTTGGTCACACCTATGGCTTGCTGCATTTCACATCTCATTCTACAGCATTCACTGGAAGCAACAAGCATGGAGTGGAATGAACAAACCTATCTCCGCGTTCCTGTTCCTCTCACTTGTGTTCTGGTGTCACCCAGAGCACACTTTCTCTCGGATACAATATGGCAGCAGTGGTAGCAGAAAACATCACCATACTGAGGCTACAAAATGCCTGAGATTTGTGTCTATTTCCAAGCTTTAATGCAGCCCCTGGAAAGATGCCTTCACTTTCCTATGCTAGTTGTTTTCATTTTCCCCTCTACCTTCTGTTTGTCATTTATTTAGAAGCTGAAACCTTTAAATAGAGAAAAGTTGCCTGTATATTTTAGAGGTAATTAACATGCTGGTGCCCTGGTTGCCTGCAGGATTGCAGAACATATGAATGAAAATCCTGCACAGAACTACTTTGATTAAATCTCTATTTGTGTTCAGCACAGCCACTGCGGCTCACAGGCACTCCCCCAGCAACTCAAAACAGCTATAACACCCTGACTTCTGCTTGAATAGCTCTGGGCAAAGCTGCAAAACAACCATCCACACCCCCGCC